>NC_051067.1:20718267-21018267 GCF_004664715.2 Peromyscus leucopus | reverse complement strand
TAGTGTCTCTCCTGCAGCAGCCTGTACGGCACCTCCCGGCACTGAAGGCTAGCCAATAGGACAGAAGCCTCCAGCTCAGCTCCAGCTTGATTTCTTTATGTCTTGTGACAAAACTGGGCAGTGTCTTCAGCAATAGAGTCTTACCATCACATTCTGGAGCGCAACAAAGAGAAACGCCAATAGCCTGTATGGTTTCAGGGGCCAATAATCCCTAGAGATGTTTCCCACACCTGGGCACTGGATTTTTCCCTCAATAGCACATGGATTCTGGGAGAAGTATTATTCATCCAGGGAGAGTACTTCTATTCAAATTCTGTTCTGAGATTATATTCTTTAATAAGATTATAAAATAGGTTTATATGGCTTCTTCATATATGCTTAGTTTTGGTTACCTCTTCCTCCTACCTCTCCTCTTCCTGGTCCTTCTCACCTCCTCCCTGCATAGACCTTTCCATGCTCCATTATTCTCCCTCTTCCCCTGCATAGATGATGTGTTTTGCTATCCTCCTTCCCTCCCCCTTCCTATCTTTCTAGCCTTTACCAGTACTTGCTATTAAACACATCACTCTAAAAATTCATAGATGAGCATAGTTAGCTCCTGCAGTTGATCGGGAAGAGGGACCCTCAACCGAAGAACTTCTCAGATCAGATTGGCCTGTGGGCATATCTGTGAGGCATTTCCTTTATTGCTAGTTGATGTAGGACAGCACAGCTTACTGTGAGAAGAACTATTCCCTAGGCAGGTGGTCCTGGGCTCTATTAAAATTAATAATAAATAAATAAATACAAACAAGATAAGCAGAGAACCAAAGAGTAAGCCAGAAAGCAGCATTTATCTACAGCCTCTGTTTTGATTCCTGCCGTGAGCTCCTGCTCTGAATTCCCTCATCGATGGACTGTAACCTGTGAGCTGAAGTTAAATCCTTCCCCTTAACCTCCCTTTTGGTCAGCATGTTTCATCATAGCAGCAGAAAAGCAAATGAGAACAGCAGAGCATTTGTCTTTCTGGGCCTGGGTTATCTCACTAAGTATAATGTTTTGCAGATCAATTTGACCTCCAATCTTCATGATTTTGTTTTTTCTTTACCACTGAGGAAAATCTCATTGTGTATATGGACCATGTTTGTGTTCACTGCATCCATCCATCGATGGACCCCTTAGCTGGTTTCATCTCTGCAGAGTGGTGAACACAGATTGCAGGGTCTGTTGTCGGGTACGGAGTTCTCTCTATAAACGCCCAGGGGTGGTGTAGCTGAGACATGGCAGTTCTGTTTTTAGCTTTTTTAGTAACCTCCATGCTGATTTCCACTGTGGCAACACCAATCTACCCTCCCACCAACAGTGGATATGGGTTCCCCTTTCCCCCTCTCCCTGCATCCGCTCCAGAATTTGCAGTGGTTTCTTTTCTGGATCTTCATCATTAAGAGTGGAGTAAGCCGGGCGGTGGTGGCGCCCGTCTTTAATCCCAGCACTCGGGAGGCAGAGCCAGGCGGATCTCTGTGAGTTGGAGGCCAGCCTGGACTACCAAGTGAGTCCCAGGAAAGGCGCAAAGCTACACAGAGAAACCCTGTCTCGGAAAAAAAAAAAAAAGAGTGGAGTAAGATGAAATCCTAAAGATTTCCCTATGACTAAATAGGCTGAACACTTTTTAAGGTATTAACTAATAACTTTTATTTCTTCTTTTGAGAACTTTCTGTTCCATTCCATGCCATCATTTTTTAATGAACTTGTTTGCTTTCTTGATATTAAGATTTTTTAAGCTCTTTGTATAGTCTAGACACTAATTCTATGTCAGATGTTTAGCTGGCAAAGAGTTTCTCCCATTCTGCGGCTGCCTCTTCACACAATGAACTGTTTCCTTGCAGTACAGGTTTTTCATTTCAGGAGGTCTCACTTATCAATTGTTGCCATTTCCTTAGTGACTGGAGTCCTATTCAGTAAGCAAAATTTGTATGTCCCAATAGTAGGGCTGAATTAGAAGTGAAAGACAAGGAAACTCTTCCCATTTAACAGCATAGTCTGCTCACTCATGGCAATAACATTATGAATTAGGTGTATTTCTTGTGTCAACATCCCCCTACATACACACACGCCTTTTTGTTTTGGAATTGGGAGCATAGAAGAGCAACCTAAGCCATTGCCAAATCAGTGTCAGGTGCTTGAGGTACACTGTGTATAAGCTCAAGGATGTACGGAACCACAGTTTTCCATGCCTGTACCTGCATTTAGCAGGAAAACAATTGTTATTTTAAAGAGCCCACAAAATGTGCTGGTGTGACAGTAGTATATACTAGCTCTAAAACTCAGTTATCGTTACCATGGGTATTTATATGCATATCACGCCTTGTTTTAGTCTCTCTAAAGTGGCAGGCAGACAGACCCTTATTGCTTCCTGAATGGTTAGTGGAGTTCTTAGCCAGGAAAGCAGCTTGTAAAAGGAGCTCATGACCTCCCTGCTCTGTGGTTGAGGCAGTCTGAGCTGGACCAGTTTGCCTCCTTGTGCAACATAGGAGGCTCAGCCTGCCTGGCTCTAATGTGATTAGAATTCATTTTATGATGCTATCAAAATAAAAGAGATAAATTTTTACTTATTTCCACCTATTAAAGTTTGTCACAAATATGGCTTGGAATCATTCTAAATAAATTACTTTGGCCTGTTGGAAAAAAAGTGCCATGCTGTTAATTTTATTACTTTCCTGGCAAGCATATTGGTGTGAAGCCGTAGATATAATTGGAGGCATATTATAAATTAGACATGACGGCTGCTAAGCACAAGATCTATACCAGCTTCAGATATAGAACATCTGAATACTTTCCCAAGGAGAAACAAGAGAGATGCTGACAGTGTGCCAGTGGAGGTTTGTTATTGTGAGGATTTGCAAAGACTTGACAGTACAATGTTTGAATGTCAATTATGCTGCTTTCATAATAAGAAATTATACTAAAAATAACATGTGCTGGGCCAACCCTGTTGGTCCCCTGACACTCCATACCTGCAAAACCTTCTTCTAGTGGACTGCTTTTTCTTTTGAAAATAAATGATACTTTTAAAAGAATGTGAAATGTTTACATGGGATAAAAATGTTCTTTTGTTCTAAACTTTAATATCGAACTAATTTTAGACTTGTGAAAATGTGAAAACAGAGCATAGCGTCCTTAGGACTCTGTACCTTGTGTAAAGATAAAATTAGAAAAATTTGGTTTAAAGTTATTAATTGGCTTTTTAAAAATTCTAGATGGATGTTTTTAAAAACATTTTACAATGCAGCTCAGTGCTAAGTTCAAACTGCCAGACCTTTCCTTGACCTTGATCTGTGAAGGGAAGGGTTCCATCTTTTCCTCATGACGTAACATCTTAGCCACAAGTTAGATGATGTAGGTACTGCCTAACAAGAAAAATGCCTTCTATTCCTGATTTTTTTTTTAAATCATGAGTGAGCATTGAATATTATGAAATTCTTTTTTCATCTTTGGCATGATTATTTGATTTTTTTTTTACCTTGCTAATAAAGTGAACTTGCAAGTGAATAACTTTTAATGTTTCACAAAACTTACATTCCTGGGCTGAGCATAATTCTGGATTGAACATGCTAATATTTGTTAAAGATTTTCTTGTTTCTGTTTACTAGAGATCTCCATCTGTTGTTTTCCTATAATGACTTTGATTTTAGCAGGCTGGAGCATAATAAAATACATCACAAAAGGTTTCTTTCTCCCCTTTTTCTCTAAATAAGTTTGGGTCAAACTAATATTTCTTTTTTTAAGTGTAGAATTATACAATATATCCCTCTGGGCCTGAGGTTTTCTATGTAAAATGGGTATAGATTTCAAGGTCATTGTCTTCTATAAATATATAGATATGGGAATTTTCATTCATTCTTGTCTTACACCAGTTTGGTAGTGGACTTTCAAGTACTCTGTGCGTTCCATGTAAGCTGTGGGACTTGTTGGCATACAGTTGCTTGCAGTAGTCTCTCACTTGATGTCTGTGGTACCTGTACTAATGCCTCACAACGTCTCTTGGAATACTGACACTGATAACTTTTTAGTTGTCTCTTCTACTGATGATCATCTTCCATAAGCAGTTGTCAGCTTTCAGTGATTTTTTTCCGTGTTGATTCTTTCTTATTAATTTTTAGTCTTTTTTATTCCCTTCCTTCAACTCACTATGAGTTCACTTTGATTTTGCTTCTTTGCTTTCACTAAAGTGGGAAACTTACAGCGCTGATTTTTCTATATCATAAACATATAAAGTTTAATGATTACTTTTCCTTTTTCCTTGGTACCGGGAGAGTTGAACACAGGACTTGCGTTATCACATTGAGTTTGTGCTCTACTACTGAACTATACCCCTAAACCTTACCCCCTCAAACTTAATATGTTACATTTTCATTGCTAGTCATTTCCAATTATTTTAAATTCCTGTGTGATTTCTGTATAAACCCATTGTTTATATTTACCATAACTGTTTGATTTTGTAATATATAAATATTTTTATTATAATTTATAATAAATTTTTTTTTTATTTTGACTTCTAATTTAATTGTACTCACAGAATATAGCATATACTCTTTTGGCCATTTACAATCTAATAGGACTTGCTTTACAGCCTCACATGTAAAATAACTCAGTGAACATTTCACATGTCCTTGAAAAGAATGTGTATTTTGCAGTTTGGGGTAAAGGATTCTTTAAATGACAGTTAGGTCAACCTTGTTGATAGCATTATTTCTGTGCCTGTATTGTGATGTTGTCACTTCCAAGCAATTTATACAGGTTTACCAGTGTGGTTGTGGGGTTGCCTCTTTCTTTTTTACATGCTACTTTCAGTGAATGTATTTCTGTAGCTGTGTTGTTCAGGGTTGTTGGATAATGTTTTCAGAATTTGCCTCATTGCTGCGGGGTTCTTTATATATGGCACTTTTTTTTTTGTCTGATGCTAATGTAGCCTTTCAGCTTCCTACAATTAGTGTCTAAAAAGCATATATTTAAAGTGATTTTTGTTTGTAGTGCACAGAATATGGTAACATAAAATAGGTCTCTGTATTTTAATTAAGATTTCATTTTAATATGACTGTCAATATGTTTAGGTTTTTATGGACCATTCTTGCTACCTAGTTCCCATTTCTTCCCTTATTCTTTGATCCTTTCCCTCAGTGATTGTGTGTGTGTGTGTGTGTGTGTGTGTGTGTATTCTGTATGGGAGGATGCACATGGTGTCTTTGTGTTGACTCTAACATTTATTTTACTCTTGTAAATGTGCTGAGGTTATTTTCTGTTTGTTTTATTGTCTTTCTTTTTCTGAACAATAGTTAATTCCATAATCCGTCTTAAGCCTATTTTAAGCTATTTTGAGTGGCTCTGTGCTAGTTTTCCCATTTGGGCAGTTCAACTCTTTAGGGCCTTTGGGGTGTATATGGAATGTACAGGTCCAGTGGGTTTTCTTCACTGGATAGACTTTGAACTATTGGGCTTCTCCATAGTTGTTAATTATCAGTACCTGTAAATCTCAGCTGAAAACCCAGGGGACTTTTCTGGCACTGTTCCATAGGTCTGTAATCTCTCCCCCTCTGTTTCTGTCTTCAGTTACCCTCGGCCTCCCTCTCAACCTTAGCTCTCAGCTCTTCGACACAGCGGGACTGCAGAGCCCTGCTCAGTGTCCTGTTGCTGTGCCATAGTCCAGAAAAGTCTGGATGGAAGCAGAGCAGTCAGAGAGTCCACTTCCCTTGCCTTCTCAGAGCACAGGATCATTTAAACTGTCGGAAAACTATTTTTTAAGTTTTGTTTTGTTTTCAAGATTTCTTAGGTTTACAAGCAAAAGCCAGGTCTGCTTGGTCCAGTGATGCTAAAACCAGCAATTCTGCCCTTCCTGTAGGAAGGGGGCAGAAGAAACTATGGTTGTTTTGTTGTTGCTTATCTATCATTATTATGTTTTCCTGCTGGGGATCAAACTCATGGCCTCATTCACGTTAGCTGAGCATGCTGCCACCGATCTGTAGTCATATCTACAGTTTTGTATTCTGTTTGGGTTTTCCTTTTTCCTCTTTATGTTTTTAAATCTTTTCTACATAATCTTTAGTAATTCTCATTTTAATTACTAGAGAACAGCACTCTGGATGGACATACCATAATTTATATAGAAGTCGTTAATAATTTAAATAAAACGTTGACTCCATTGGCTGTACATTAATATTTATGTGCTTCATTATCTCTTTGAAACAAAATTGATCACTGTATCAACACTGTGGAACCCACAGAGGCTCTCTAGAGAGACCTTGCTCAGGGTCCAAGAATCTGGGCTTGCTTTACCCAGCAGGGCTGCATAATGGGATGATTTGGCCACGGGCATGGTTACCAGGTGTTTAGAAGTGTCTACATTTCGCTGTATGTTGTGCTTTGATCTTGAAATGGGGAGGTCTTTGCCTCGCCCCTTGGCATTGTATAAAATGCCCTTTAGAATAAACCTCGAAGCACTGGGTATTGACCCAGGGCCCTCTCAAAGCTATTCTGTGTCTCTGTCTTTCTTATCATCTCCTTCTATCTTTCTATCTAATACTTCCTCATTCCTCTCTCCTCCCCTCAAGAACCCCTCAGCTGACAGACCCCCATGCAACACTAGACAATTGATTGTTACCTGACCCAAATTACATATTGCTGCCTTGAAGGATGGTTTTACTTTAAATCACAGATCACTGTACAAGAGTATTCATGCCACCATGACCTTGGGAGCACTATTTATTAAAATATATATTTTAATCTTCAGTTTAAGTAAAATAGCTGACTGACTGTGGGAACTTCATTTAGAGCCTCATCAATTAACATCATCAATTATCTTGCTTGAATTTGCATAATGTCTTTGGTTCATTTGCACATTTAAATTCTACCATGTTACATATGTATATGTTTTAAAATATCAAATAGTACAGTGAGCACAACCCTTTCCTGTTCCATGCCTTGTTAATTTAGTACCACCGCTCCAAGCTAACGAATTTTAACTCCTTTGGATTTCCAAGTGAGGACACCTTACCCTGTTGCTGGTTCAGTTAAGCCTCAGAGATACATATCAGTAACTCCTACTCTTTCAGAGGACTCTTACCCATGTCCTCCTCTTCCCTTCCCAATTCCTCTCACTATAGAATATGGTTAAATTAAGTCAGTAGCATACGGGCAGTGCCCAGGCCACATAATGATGCTCTGCAGGGCCACACCACATTGTCACAGTTCTCTTCGAGCACAGCTTGTGTGTTCTTTTTGCTTCCTGCTTAATTATGCTTTTTTTTTTCTTTCGGAAATCCCTCCACTATGATACTGTTATGTTGTATCCCAGAATATTTATTAAATGCCCGCATTTTTATCTTCATCATCAATTCATTTGTCCGTTCCTTCATCCCCCTCATACTTGGCTGTTTTTCATCAGGAGACCCTCCCTTGGTCGCTCATGTAGCCAACCCTAGATTTCTTACCCCTGAATTCACTTTGATTTTTCTGTGGTTTTGTTGCTCCTGACTTGTCTGACTGAATATAGAATTCTAAATTTTAAATATTTTTTTGTAAATATTTGAGAATACTATTGTTTTCTAGTATTGAATAGTTTTGAGAAGTCAGATGAATTCTGGTTGCTCTTAATTCAGATAATCTTTTATTATTTAGAACATTTCCCTTAGTTTGCAAATTCTCTATATCCTTAATGTTCTAGAATTCCATGGTGGTTAGCTTATAATAATCATTGTGTTTGGCATCTAGATGACATTTTCCATGTAAAGGTCTGTTCTTTGGCTCTAGAAAACTTTATTTATTTTTATATTTTACTCACTTTGGTTTCCTATCCTCTTTTGTTCTGGAATTTTCCTCAGTCAAATCCAATGAATGAACCCATCTGGTCTTCATTTTTATATTTCCATCTTTTGTCCTGGTTTCTTGATTGGAATTTGTGGAGCGATTTCTTGATTCTGTATTCTACCCATGTGCATAAGACTTTATTTATTTTGGTAATCTTTTTTTACTTTTAAGAATTATTGTTCTCTCTTCCTTTTTCATACCTGCAGTCCACCTTTATTTAAATAAAGGCTTGATGTGTGGGCATCCCTGCTCTCTGTCTTGTTTGTTTCTATCGAAACAACTTTACATTCTGCTCATCTTCTGTCACTCTTTCATAGAAGAGTTTCCTCTCTGATTCCAGGCGGCATTTGGTTATGGTTTATGTTTGAAAATAAGGCCCGAGGCTTGCATCTCCAACATTAATTTGGACTAAATTCTCTGAAGGGTCCTCTTACTACAAAGGAGTTTGATCTTGGAAAGGCATACTTTAGTATGTTGATGAGGTTTAAGGAAGTGGTTTTTCAAATTAAGCTTTCTTCTCAGCATAAAGAAGCCACTGAAATAAAAAGGCAAAATCAAGCACCTTGAGTCCACTCCCTGGTTTAGTAAAAAGAAAAACCTGAAGGAGTTATCCTGAAAGCAGTCTAGCTAGAAGTGTCAACAAGTCACACTGTATGTGAATTTAAGGCTTGCATTGAAATGGCTCATTGGCAAAAGGATAAACTATAATGGAAATTTAAATATTCAAAACAAAGGGATTAAAAGAGTACATACTATTATTGTGGGAAAGAAGGAAATTCCCAGCCTCGGAAATATTCATATATGAAAAGAACTAAAGTTAAAACCTCCAATTTCAGAAGCCACATGAAAGAACAGAGTGAATGCAGGGGAAAAATAGAAAGATGTGGAGCAGGGTCATAAGCTAGAAGGTTCTACTCCTAAAAGTCAACAAGCAAGATCACTAATGAAATTAGGAAGAAAGAGTGAAAAAGAACCAACAATTACATATCAATGAAAAAGCTGTAGAGGACTATAATATATAACTTTATATCAATCCTATATTTTTAAAGGAAATCCGTTACTTCCTAGTACCTAAACAAAGTGGATCTAAGAATCCCAAAGAAGCTTGAAAAATTTAAATAAACTAAATCAATATGTGAAACACCTTCCTTGGTGTTATGGTTTAGGCATTAAATGGGCCCAGAGGCTCACGAGTTAAAGGGCAGGTCCTTGGCTGGTGGGACTTTTGGCCATTTGGATACTGATATCATCACTGGGCTAGTCCGTTTGTGAGTCCAGAGCTGAATGGGCTGTTAGTAGAGAAGCAGTAGGTGGCTTGAGGCACACCATTGAAACTCCTATCCTAGCCTCTGTCTCTTCCTCCTGTCCACCATGAGGTGAACCACTTTCTTCTTCTACATTGTCCCCTCAATGACGTGCCACACAGGGGCCCAGCAGCAATGAAATCCAGGGACCATAGACGGGAAATGATGATCCAAACTAATTCTTCCCTCAAGTTGTTTTTCTTAGAGATTTTGTCAGTAATGAAGCATTACTAACGCAAAACAATACCTCATGGGTGGAAAAGCAGCCTTTGTCAGACTTTCAAGAAATGGAAACTTTATCACTTTAACCAGTTCACTCCAGAGGAGGAAGAAGCAGTGGTACAGCCCACCTCACTCCTTTAGATTTGGTCAATAATTCACACTAACAAAAGAAGAGGAGAAAACTTACAGGGTCACTCCAGCAGACTCAGAAAAACTAGATTACAAATTTTAGCATGCCATGGCTAGAGAAATGCCTCTGTGGTTAAGAGCAATCACTACTTTTACTGAGGACCCAGGTTCTGTTCCTAGCACCCACATCAGGCATCTGACAACCTCCTCTAACTCCATTCCAGGGCATCTAACACTCTCTGACCTCTGTGAGCACCTGATTACACACAGTGCATATAACCTGATGCGTGCACACATACACATAAATATAAAATCAATATTTCCTAAATAAATTAGAGGCTGGAGAGATGACTCAGTAGTTAAGTGTCCATAATGTTCTAGAAAAGAACCCAAGTTCTGTTCCCAGCACCCACATTGGAAAGCTCACAACTACCTGTAACTCTAGATCCTTGGGATCAAATGCCTTCTTCTGGCCTCTGTGGGCACCTACAGGCCCAGGCACATGCCTACACACACAGAGACACAGACAGACAGACAGACAGACAGACAGACAGACACACACACACACACACACACACACACACACACACACACAATTATAAAGATAATGAAAGTTTTAAAACACTAGCATGGTCATAGCCAACAACCAGAACACTAGAAATGGAAGACAGCTTCCGTAATAAAGGCTGCTAATGAGAACAGAAGCAGCTGAAAGATGGCTCACGCATTCTGCATAACAAAAGTAATTAAAGTTGGAAACAAGACCAAAGATGGTCACCAAAAAAAAAAGGACCAAATATTCAGGCTGTGATTTCACCATGGTTCCAGGGAGAATATTAAAATTACAAGGGCTGGAAACCAGAAACAAACACCCATGCTTTGTAAATATCTGATAGTTTAGGGCCCATGACTCATGAGAATTAATAACAGCATCAAGCAAGGACACCTACAAATATCCAGACTCAAGTTCCAAACAGAAAGCAATGAAACTATATTAATATTGGAAAAACAGAACACCATGAGAATTGACCAAGGAAATATAAACATCTGCAAAAAAAACATTTTGCCCTCAGCCACACAGAACACCAGTTTCCGATGCTTGAAGAAGCCAAGTTCTGGGCTGGCAGCTCCTTCCCTCTGCAAGGAGCAAATCTAAGTTCTTGGCTCAAGATAAAAAACAATGATGGTTCTTTTCTTTCCAAACCCTCCATTTCCCCTGAGACTTCTCAGAGTTGGGGCCTCATGGGCAAGGAAGCAGCTGGTCTGTATCCATCCCCAGAGCACTTCCTTGTCACCAAACCAAGAGAATGACAGTTGATCTTTCCAGGCTTGGGGCACTCAGCTGCCCTGGAGTACATAGTTAAACACACACACACACACACACACACACACACACACACACACACACACACACACACACGCATGCTTCCCAGGAAATGTTTTTCTGTTAAAAGAAAATATTAAGATACCAGAATGTGGGGCCAGAGAGATGACTCAAAGGGTGAAGGCACCTGCTGCCAAGCTTGATGACCTGAGTTCGATCCCCAGGGCCCATGTGGTGAAAGGCAAGAACTGACTCCTGCAAGTGTCCTCTGTTACTCCACGCATGCATGTTGGCATACATGAAAATGAATACTCACACATGGGGGGGACAAATAAAGGTATAAAAATAATTTTAAGGAAGCAATATAAGATAGGCTTGATAGTGTACCCTCTAATCCCAGCACCCAGGAGGTAGCAGCAGCAGAAAGATTATGAGCTAGAAGCCAGCCTGAGCTATGTAGCAAAACCCTATCCCCCAAAATCCCAAAGAACAAAAAAATACCTGAATACAAACTCACAAATATATGTTGGTATATGCAAATATGTGCAAGGGTGCATTGTAACATGCATGTAAGAAATTCTAAATCAAGAATCAATGGGGTTAGGGGCTGGAGAGATGGTTTAGTGCCTGAAAGCCCTTGCAGTTCTTGCAGAGGACCTAGGTTTGGTTCCCACATGGAATCTAACAACCATCATTAACTCCAGGTCCAGGGGATCCAGTGCTTTCTTCTGGTTTCAATGGACACCAGACGTGCATGTGGGACACATGCATACATGCAGGCAAAATACTCATACATGTAAAGTAAAAATAATAAAAATTTTAAAAAGAATCAATAGGTTTAGAATTAATTTCTAATTAATAGAATTAGATTAATTCTATTAATCTAATTAATTAATCTAATTCTAATCAATAGAATTAATAATAGAATTAATTTCGCTAGCACAGAGGTCCTAAATGTGAGCATTTCATCCCACCCTAAGATGTCACTGAACATCACAGCTAGGGACATGAGACAGTGGTTTGTTCAGGAAGTGATCACAGGAAACAAGAATGAGGCAAAACTGGCCATGCCAAGGCATGCTAAGTCACTACAATTGCCACCGTAGACTCCCGGGCTCCTCTCCCTGTTGTCCAGGGGTATCCAAGTATCCAGGCTGCATTTTGGGCTGTGTGGGAAGGTGCCTGGAGAAGATGATGTGAAAGCTGAAGATGAGCTTGGGAAAAGGATGCTTTCTGTGATGCATGTCTGTGCTCACGTGGCGCTGTCCTAGCCAGGCCCCGCTGAATTTTATTTTATTTTATTTATTTATTTATTTATTTATTTATTTATTTATTTATTTATTTATTTATTTATTTTTGGTTTTTCGAGACAGGGTTTCTCTGTGTAGCCTTGTACCTTTCCTGAATCTCACTCTATAGACCAGGCTGGCTTTGATCTCACAAAGATCCACCTGCCTCTGCCTCCGGAGTGCTGGGATTAAAGGTGTGCGCCACCACCGCCCGGCCAGGCCCCGCTGAATTTAGAGTTAGGACTGAGGGTGAGCCACCCCTTCTTTCTTATGAGTGGTCCGCAAGTGCCTTGGCCATACAGCAGCCACAAGTGATGCCACAGAGAAGCCATGCATATTCTACTTTGTATTAGCTCATTTCATCTTCAAAACATGCTGTGAAGCCAGTGACAGTGTTCTTAATCTCAATTGTTTGAAGATGGAATTGTTGTGCCCAGAGGCTAAATTACTTGTCTCAGGTCACTCTGCTGAGAGGTGGTAGGTTGTTATACATGGATATGACAGTTCTCCTTTTAAACTGAACAAAACTAATGTCTAAGCTCCCACCGCCTTGAGGTGCTCCATGGCCTCTTGTTCTGTGGCAGGGACTCAGTCACTCAGATTGAGCTGGAGATGCTCAGAGCCTTGAAGCCTAGATATATCAAAAAGTCCAAGTGAACGATGGGAGGAAGTTGATCTCTGGCATTTTTCTGTAGAAACCTGCCACTTCCCACAAGTTCTTGGGTTTCCCTTTAAATTAAAAGTCAGTGGTTATTCTGAGCAGCAGGTGTAAGGTAGCACTTGTTCGCCCTGGCTCAGTGGGCTTGGTGCAGGCGAGAGCCACGTTTACTGGGGTTGAGGCTTGGTTCCAATTACTGGCCTTTTCTTCTTGTGTTACACTCGGGTGGGTTTGAATCTTGGGCTCCTCTTTCCTATTTATGGCATATGTATGTATTTGGAAAATGGATATCTATTCAGAATCTCGGGGAACTATTAATAAAGGGCATTAAATACCAAATTAAAAATAGCCTTAGTTTCTAAAGGCTAAAATTTGAATCTCAGACACCATCTGAGAGACTTGAGTCAATCAGGTTTTTATTTGGCACATGTGTATGACTAGTTAACACAAGTAATGTGGTCTTTGGACAGGACTGTGTGATCTTTGTGAATGAATGTGTGCCTATTTTAAGTCACACAGAGCTAGGCTTTTGAACGTCACGTGACATAATTTTCAGTAACTCACCTTCTGTTTTCAGTCAACACAGATTAGAGCACTTCCTACCTACTGTCATTTGTGGTGGTGGCACTGGATTCCTCCCCCCTCAGGAAGCCGCCAGCCTCTCCTTTCTCAGCCACTCCTTTCCTATGACTGTTGATCACCCCTGTCAAACGTAGAACAGAGCTGTGCTGTAGTGAGCTCTGCACAGATGCCCCATGTGATCAATGTAAACCCTCAGGAGCTGAGCCTCTCCATGATTGCTGTACTGTACTAGCCCTGCATGGGACCTAAGTTCAATTCCCAGTACCCATGCTGGGTGGCTCACAACCACCTGGAACTCCAGATACAGGGAATTGGACACCCATGCTAACATGTACAGTCTGCACACAGATATAGACATAGTTCCATTAATTTAAACATAAAAATAAACCTTTGAAAAAGAGTTGAACCTCTTTATTTTTTTTAAATAATCCTTTTAAATATTCATGTTAAATGAGTACTCTCATAACCTTCCCCCTTAAAGCAGTGCCTAGTCTTCGATGCTGATTTTGGAAGCTAGGTAAAGTCAACCAGAAGCTTGAACATATAATGAGTTAACACTTGAGAGAAAGTTTAAATAATTCTAAAAGAGAAAGGAAAGATGTGTTGAGAAGTCCTCTGCATCCTGGGTTCCGGGGGGATCTGGAGACTATTAACACAGCAGTGGCTTCCTTAGTACTCAGTGTTCCCTCAGCAGCCCAGCAGTGACCGAAAATATTAAAGCCAGTGGCCAAGGAAGGGGAGTGAGGGCCACAGCTAAGTGGAATTTGTGGCAGGTAGCAAGAGCCATGACAGATAATCTTGATTGTCAAGTGATGGAATAAAGAGAGGGAAGAAGAAAGCCAGCTGGTACAAGCATTTTCTTCTTGGCTTCCTGACTGCCATGAGATCAACAGCTAGCTGCCATGATAGCCCGAAAACCTTGAAACCATGGACCAAACCAAATCCCCCTTCTCTTAAGTTGGCTCTTTCTCTTGGGTATTTGCTCAGCAGTGGCAACTTCTGATTAACACAGGGGTGCTCTGAGATAAGAAGCAGGCCCCACAACTAGCCGGCTTTTGTAAACTTTATTCAAATGCTCAGAATTGTAAATTTTATCTTTCTTTCTTCAACCACTTTCTGCTATGGAACACCAGCAACAAAATCTTATTTTACCAGCCAAGTTCTTTTCTCATCACAAAACATTTTGGTCCTTAGAACCTGCTCTCTCTTCCTTGGAGATGCACATACTACTTCCATTCTCTCCTGCGTCCCTCCTTAGATTGACATCTAGATAATCTGCAAATTGTCTGAATTTAGGAATAAATAAACTTAATTCTTAATTTAATTGTAATTTTCATTTTTAATTCCCCTGCTTCTTAAGATTGGAGACAAAATAAATCTTTTTTAAATTGTTTACAGTGTGTGTGTGTGTGTGTGTGTGTGTGTGTGTGTGTGTGTGTGTGATGTGTGGGAGGTTAGAGGACAATATTGTGGCCATCTTTATGTGCATTCTGGGAATGGGGCTCAAGTTGTCAGGCTTATATGGCAAGCACCCTTACCCAGAGAGCCATCTTGCTGGCCCAGAAAAAAATTTCAAATTGTTCCTATGCCAACTATTTGTGAAAACACACTTATTTATAGATCCATGTATGGTCCTTTTATAGAATTTAAGAAGCCAAGAGTCCTTGGGTTTATATTTAGTAATTGACATTTTAATACTTCAGTTTACTTAGAGATATCTTAGATGTTTATCACACAAGAGAACTTTCACATAACAAGCATGCTTATAATCATGTATTCCACTAGCATTTACCTAGTATATTTGTTGTCGGTGTTTGTCTGTGGCTTTCCCATGGAAACTGAGATGTCAGACAAGCACAAACTCCATTTCAAGCTATGTCTTTGCCAGAGAAATACCCTAAATGTTGCTGCACTTGAGACATGAAAAGCAGTGGGCACTGTAGAAGTCTATCATGAGAAAAGGCATTGCTATAAAGTAAGTCTAGTGGTTTATAAGAAGACAGTTGAGTCCAATCACATCTCTGAAAAATGGTGGAAGTGGCTAAGGCCATCCCAAGACTTTCATGTGCGGTCCTCCTGGACCAACCTCGGGAGACGCAGTTCTCACAGCAGCTTTACAGCATGACAGCTTTGCCTTTTAATCTTTATCTGAGCATCAGGTGAGTCACCGGGGTCACTTGTAGATGTCTGCAGTCTGGCTCAAACTGGCTAAAATAAAAACATCTGAGGGACCCTGAATAATACAGTTATCTTACTATAGACCAAAATCCAAAGGACTTAAAATCTATGTGCGCTGGAAGACCTGCGTTAGCTATATAGATGCTGTGGGATGTTCTGTATGTCCTGTGGGAGCCCTTCTTGGGTTCTTTGTGGCGTTACCCAGCAGGTCCGTATAGAGGATGATTAGGACCATGGGCCTGAGTGCAGGTGTTTGAGATGGTCTGCACTTGGCTGTGCTGGGGGATGGTCTGTATGTCAAGTTGTTCTGATTGGTTAATAAATAAAACCTGATCGGCTGTGGCTAGGCAGGAAGGATAGGCGGGACTAACAGAGAGGAGAAATAAAAGGACAGGAAGGCAGAAGGACTGGCTGCAGCCGCCGCCATGACCAGAGACGCTGCAGCCGCCGCCATGACCAGCAGCATGTGAAGACACTGGTAAGCCATGAGCCACATGGCAAGATATAGATTTCTAGAAATGGGTTACTTAAAGATATAAGAAAAGTTAGCAAGAAGCCTGCCACGGCCATACAGTTTGTAAGCAATATAAGTCTCTGTGTTTACTTGGTTGGGTCTGAGCGGCTGTGGGACTGGCGGGTGACAGAGATTTGTCCTGACTGTGGGCAAGGCAGAAAAACTCAAGCTACATATAGATGTAATTTTAAAAGCACTTTAAAGATATTTACCAAAAAAAAAAAGTTAAAATTAAGCAGGTAGCCAAACAAAGCATTAAAGTAGACATGCTGAACCAAAAGCTGATTTACCAGGAGAGGGCAGGGGGCAGGTATAAAATGTTCTCATAGCTCAATAGGTCTAGTCAGTTTCAGTACCCCCTCACATGTTACTGGTGTGGTAAACTCTGTTGTAACATACCATGTGTGTCCCTATATTAGTCTTATATAATATTGGTATATTAGTCTTGATATATGTCTTAGCCTTTTCTAAAGCTGAATAATTTATAAAGAATATAGATTTATTTAGTTCATGGTTCCTGAAGCCAGGAATCTGAGGAACAAGTTTCTCATGTCTGTTGGGCTTCTAGGGAGAGCCTCTTCCAGCACCTCACTATTATAGAGTGATCACATGACAAAAGAGAGCAAGCATTTCAGCTCAGATCTCTCCTCTTATGAAGCCACTAATTCCATCATGAGGCAGACACCCCCAAGGCTTCGTCTGACCCTAATAACCTCCAAATAGTCCCACCTTCAAATACTATAGAAAAGTGAATTTGAGAATTAAGTTTTTAACCCATGAACTTCATGGGGCCACATTCAAACTCCAGTAATATATAATGATATAATACCGATATATCTGATAGTGTGTGTGATAGACCAAACAAGAGTTAACTAATACTACTTAGTATATGATTGTGGCTGTTATTCTTTGAGGTTCTATGGCTGAGGACCTCATGTGTCAGTTTGGTGTCTGTAAATGTATTCTGTAAACAAAACTGTACGAAAGGGACTCAAGGTCACTTTGTATGATGTAATATGGTTTCCAAAAATACTTCTGGCAGCTGTGAGAAGGCTAGATGGGAACCGTGGGAAGGACAGTCTGGAGACACATGGTGCTTTGTGTATCTCTCCAGGTAGGGCTTCACCCATGGCCGCAGCAGTTTGCCTGGGAGGCAGGTATGAAGTGTCAATCAAGCAGCAAAGCAGAAAAACAGGCACCTACTGGTCTCAAAATGCATGTCTGGCAGCATGAAGTTCAGGATCTCACTAGGCTTTATATGTATGTAGTTGTGTGTGTGAGAGTATGTATGCGCATGCACATGTGTGTGCCTGTGTGTGTGTGCGCGCGTGCGTGCGTGCGTGTGCGTGTGTGTGTGTGTGTGTGTGTGTGTGTGTGTGTGTGTGTGTGTGTACATATGTACATTGTTGAAGAAATAGGCAGGATTGTTGCCAGCACATATTTATATCATGAGAGTACATTGACCATGATGGTCGAGCAGTCTGGTTCTGAGACTCCCAGGCACCACTCTTCAAAACAGACTCATCCTCTGTGCCAATATTTTCTAAGTGGTAAACAAGCCAATGAAAACTGGAATTGGTTTTTGAAAGCCACTTTTGAGTGTTTTCATATGGAGGACTTTGTGCTTCACAACTCCGTGCCTTATGTTTTCCAAAGTTATTTTTAATTAGGGTTGCATAACCTGCTAGTGATTAAACCTGAAAACATGCAGGCTCTTTATGTCTGTAATTAGATGAGGCTGGACTCTCCCACAGGAAGAGAAGGTATGGTGAGCCTCCACCACTTCTGATCTCAGCAGAACTCTGTAGCTGCTGTAAGAAGGAAGGCTTTCAAAATACATATAAGCTGGGCCGGCGAGATGGCTCAGCAGGCAATGGTGCTTGCCGCTAAGTCTGTTGGCAAGGCAAGTTTGATCCCTTGTGCCCACATGGTGAAAGAAGAGAGCCAACTCCCCAGATTTGCCCTCTGGTCTCCACATGCATGCAGTGGTATGCATGCATGTTTTCACACACATAAACACACACAAGAAATAAATGTAATAATAAGACACAACACATGTGAATATCAGCATGGCATCTGTAGTTCAAGAAACTGCCTGAAGGTTGGGACACCCTGACAGTGCCAACCTCTTGACACATTCTTGCCCCAGTATAGGACTTTGCTGCAAAAGATATCCTAACTTATTTATCAGAACTCATAAGAATCATGGTCACAGTTACAGAAAATGGAACCCCAGTCAATGAGGATTTATTGTACTAATCTCTCCATTTTAAATATTTAGATTTTTCCTGATTAAAGTATTTTTTAAAAACTTTTGGGAATTGGGAGATGCTGTTAGGGGCCATATGGTTGGAGTCACTGGACGGATGGATGGAGCCTAATATCTCAATGTTATACCGAATCCAGCAGTCAAAGTCACTGTCCTCAGTCCTTTGGGAAATGAACGATGACCACCAGAGACTGCAGTGTCTCACAGACGTTTCTCAGATGGCAGCACATGCATGGTGGTGTTTGATTTTTGATTCTTGGCCACCAAGGAGGCAGTGTCTCAGGGATGGCTCACAAGGTGGCTTTGGAAACAACATGAAAATGAAGACCAACATAATCTTCTCAAGGACAGCAGATCCCAGAACATGGAGGACGAAACAGCCCCCTAAATGTGAAGACATGAGGGCTAGGTTGACTGCTGTAGATAAATGTTTTGTATCTTATTTTTCCCAGCTGAGGTTGCATACAGCTCCAGGCCGGGAATGTCTAGAAGAGAGCCCATTGTCTGGCTCCTGAATGGACGACAGATTACAGCTGAGCTCCCCAGGGACCAGATTTCATAGTGGAAACATTGTAAAAGATTTTTGGAGGAAATTCAAGTCTGCATGTTCTTACAGTCAGAAGCCAGTTAGCACTGGATGGGACTATAACAGGAGCGTGGATGAAGGGCAGAGAGAGCACGGAACGAACAGCAGGGCCCCTTCACAGCCTGGTGAAGTTCCCCAGACACTCAAAGGCTAATGATGGCTGTGGGTCTCCTAAGATGAGAACCGAGAGGCCCCTCAAACTTAGGTCCTACAGCCAGCTCTGATGAGGGAGCATGAAAGGCCTCACTATTCGCAGATTACCACCCAGTCTTGCTGACTGTGGATGGAAGGCTCTGTTCAAAATCTCTGAAAATTGGACAATAGCGCAAGTGTCTATAACAATCCCTCTAAAACAGATAAAGCAATGAAAGTTTTCCAACCATGATGAATTGAGTTTGTACATGTGGCTACCGATACTAGAGTTCCCTGTCACATCCCTTCAGCCTCCTCCTGTGTGCCATGCAGCGCAGGGCTCTCCAGCATTCATCCCTTCATGAGGTGCATGTCAGTGAGCTTTCTGTCACTGTGACAAATTACCTCAGACAATCAATTTAGGAGAAAAGAAGGTTTCCTTTGGTTTACAGTTTTACGGGGTTCCCAACCCATCATTAGTCAGGAGTGCATGGCAACCATTCACCTCACAAGCTAGAAAGTGAGAGAAGGGACCAAAAGCTTGCAATGCCCATTTGATTCAAGGAGATAGTCTTAAATATTGTCATTTGCTTTTTCTGTCAGTAGTTGGTGCTACAGTCCGGGGACACAATGATTTTCAAATATTCCCATGCAAATGTTTGACACTGTTTCTGAAGAATCACCTGGATATTGGCTCCAGAAATAAATCAGTCGACTGGAATCATGTTTAGGTTTGGGTAGCTATTAACCACTGTGAAATGTCTTTCACCTTTCTCTTCTCCTCATATGACCCCTCCATGAGAGGTCCATATTGAGAAGCCTCAGGCTGATTTGAGGGAATGAGGCTACCCAAGGGATGACCATGCAAAGTAAGATGATTCCATGAGCCCTGAGTTAGTGTGTGGCTGTCATTGGTGGGACTGACTCCCGCTGTGACTGCTTTTGACCTGTCACATCCTGGGCTAAGTGTTAACCTGGAGCATCCCTGAAGACCTCCCCAGCAAGCTTAGAAAGTTGAAATGGGAAATTTTTGATTTCTCATCCTCCCGTATGAAATATTTTATTGCACATGTTTGTTGTTGGCCTTGCATAGCAACCCTGTTTATAGCATATAGCATGTAAGAATGAGTGTAAAGTGATTTTGTATGTAAAACTATGCACACGTGAATCTCTAATGTACTGTGTATAGGTGATCTATTATGCTTGCTTCCATGCTTGCTTTGGCTTTTTGGTTTTTGTTTGTTTATTTTTTGTTTGGTTGGTTGGTTATTTTAAACTATTCTTTACCCTATTTTTTGATTGAAAGGCTAATATAAAACTATGGTTTAATTGAATGCATGTTTATGTCTTCTCATGTTTGACCCAATAAGATATTAGAGTCTGAGAGCCACATGGAACTCCCAAAATGTCCGCTTATACTTAAGTGGTAGGTGGCTCAGTAGGAGCTACCAAAAAGCTTAAGTGCCATTGGTCTCTAGGAATCTAAACTGAGTAAAGCAGGCTCTAACAATCCAGGGTAGAACTAGAACTATATTCTGGCTGCAGAACTTTGAAAAGGTTATTCTAAACCTCAGAAAAGGTTGAAATCCTTAGAAAAGGACCGTCAGCATGCCTCTTCTGCATGGTTGATTGTCTTCTTTAATTGCCTGTGCAGTGTTATAGACTGTGTAATCATGTCTCCACGTGGCTTGTGTTGAATCACATCATTATGAAAATATGATGCTCCATTAAGCATTAGGAAAATAATTGTTGTTTTTACAAAAACAAGAGCACAGCCCTGTTTTTAAGCGCTATAAATTATCAACAAGTGTGTCTTTAAGATGTGCGCACTCTCATTTCTTCTTAAATGTAATTTCAGGGTCCTTTTTTAAAACACTCCTTCCTGTGTTGTGACCTGAATTATGGTGCTCACAGGAGTGACCAGAGGGTGAATTTAGTCTTCCTAGCACGACAGTCCCCTCCATCCTCCTTTTCTGCAAGCTTCCTGCCTCTTGCTTTCTCTTGTATGTTTCTAGCAGGGTTTGGACTAGAAAACCAATTGGCAAAAAAAACCAGTCTAAATTGTGACTCACAGAGACAGATGGATCTCTATGAGTTCAAGGCTAGCCTGGTCTGCATAATGAGTTCCAGGCTACACAGTGAGACCCTGTCTCCAAAACTACAAAATAAAACAAAAAAGTAAACTACCTAAGGTGGCACATGCCTTTCATCCCAAGACTCAGGAGGCAGAGGCAGGTGGACCTCCATGCAAAAGTGATCTCTTGGAAACTCCCCTCTTCCCCCATGTGATTTCACTGATGAATTTTAACATGGGATTTGATTTGTGGCTCCCTTTCTATGGCTTCCTTCTCACTAGAAACTCGACTGATGCACTTACAACTGTACTTTAGACTCCAGAGGGAAATCGGAAGGGACTGAAAGGATTCCTGTATTCACAGAGAGGAATACATTTTGTCAAATGTGCTTCAACACCACTAAGAAAGCTGAAATCCTTCTAATTTTTAAATTGTTATTTTTATTATATGTAGTGTGTGTGTGTGTGCACGTGCACACATGCGTGCACAGGTACAGGCAGGCGCCATGCCAGAGGTGTCAGGTCCTCTAAGAGGTGGCGTTACAGGCAGTTGCAAGCCACTCACCCTCACCATAGTACTTCCTGAACTCAGGTCCTACACAAGAGCAGTGTCTACTGTTAATCCGTGAACCACCTCTCCAGGTTCCTAATATTATTTGTTTTTCATTTATGTATATACGTGTGTACCTGCATGAGTTTATGCGTACCATGTACATACAGAAACCATGGAGGCCAGAAGAGGGCATCAGATCCCCCGGAACTGGAGTGACAGGCAGTTATGTGCCACTATGTTGGGTGCTGAAAACACCAGGTCCTCTGCAAATGCATCAAGTGCTCTTAATTACTGAGCCATCTCTCTAGCCCCGTAATTTTTTGAAATACAACAGTATAAAGAAAAAATATCGCCGGGCGGTGGTGGTGCATGCCTTTAATCCCAGCACTTGGGAGGCAGAGGCAGGCAGATCTCTGTGAGTTCGAGGCTAGCCTGGTCTCCAAAGCAAGTTCCAGGAAAGGCGCAAAGCTACACAGAGAAACCTTGTCTCGAAAAACCAAAAAAAAAAAAAAAAAAAGAGAGAAAGAAAGAAAAAAAGAAAAAGAAAAAATATCAGTTAAATGTCAGCATCAGTTTCTAGTTAACTGATTCATTCATTATTCCAGTGGTTTCTTTGAAATGAGATTTTTTAAATGACGTAATATAGACGACTTGCCTCCCTTAGCATCAGCCACAGTCTGGGGGACGTTTAATTCTTCTTTATTCTAAGCAACCGTAGCCTGCCATGTTTTGCAGTTCTACAGAAGGAAATTAACATTTTAGCTGAACTTTCTCATGGCCCAGAATGCAAGGCTTAGAAGTTGCTTAATAACCTCATTAGCGAATTTACACAACCTGTGATTTTGCTCAGGCGTGCTTTGAAAGCACCTTTTAGGTACATTTTCAATGAACAAAGCCTGGTGTGCTCTGCAGTAGACGCTGTAGAATTCCCACCTAAATGTGTAAGCGAAGACTTGGGGTTCTCTTTAACCCCTTTTTTCTTCTACAGATCCATTTCTTCTGTTTGGAGTCTTGTAAATTAAAGAAAAGTATGTGTGTTCTCTATATCAGAATAAGTCAGTGGTTGGCAGTTTTCTCAAGTGGAATCTTCGTAAAAGCTTTTGAATGTGTCTTACCTGCACGTGTTTTTCAGTGTTTCTTTTAAACTAATAACAATTAGAAACTGGCAATAACTTTAAAAGGAACTTTTAAAAATGTAAAATACTTTACTGGTGATAAAGTGAATCCCACTAAAGGTGTTGTTCAAAGCTATTTCATGTCCCTTCCATGAAGTAGTTCAGTAATATCCCATACAGTATACTAGAATATGTTTGCTATGGTTTGAAAGCGAAATGTCCCTTACAGACTCGTGTGTGTGGACACTTGGTCTCCAGGTCACGGCACTGTTTGGGGAGGTTATAGAACTTTTTGGAATTGAGTCCTCTCCAGAGCTGTATTTGTGAGTCTTATGGTTTATAGATGGGCTCCTGTTCTGGCCAAGCTCTCTAGCAAGCTGCTGATACTCCCACCATCACTGACAGGAGCCACTCCCACAGCCATGAATGCCACCATGCCTTCTCCACCATGACACCATGAGACAAGACGAACCCTCCCCTCCTCAAGGTGATTCTGTCAAGTATTTTTTGTCAAAGTGCAAGAAAAGTAACCAATACAGTATAAAAAGCCAGGCCTCAAATATCTACTGTGTCTTATCCTGAGTGTTTCTCTTCCAGCCTCATCGCTGTGGTTGTCATTGGCTGTGTCTTACTTAGTTACTCTTCTATTGCTGTGATAAAAGCAACATGATCAAACGACTTCTAGAAGGGTCTATTTGAAGCTTAGCATTCCGGAGAGTTAAGAGTTCATCACCAACAAAGCAGGGAGCATGACAGCAGGCAGACAGGCAGGCATGGTGTTGGAGCAACAGGTAAAAGCTCACATCTAGATCCACAAACAGGAAGCAGAAAGAGCACTAGGGATGGTAGAAGGCTGTTAAAACCTCAAGCCCACCCCTAGTGACATACCTTCTCCAAGGTCATACCTCCTTACCCTTTCATATACGTGAGGTTTTCTGGCCTGCCATTCTGCTCCCAAATAACCATACAGAGACTTATTAGTTATAAATGACTGGCCAGTAGCTTAGGATTGTTACTAACTAGCTCTTACATCTTAAATTAACCCATATTTCTTATCTACACTCTACCATGTAGTGGTCTTTTTCAGCATGGCATATTCATCTCCTGCTTCCTCTGCATCTGGCTGGCAACTCCACCCTTCTTCCCAGCATTTTCTCAGTCTGGTTCTCCCACCTAACTTCTTCCTGCCTAGCTATTGGCCAGTTGACTCTTTATTAAACCAATAAAAGTAAAACATCTTCATGGTGTAAAAAAGGATTATTCCACAGCACTTTCCAAACAGTCCCACCAACTGAGGACCAAGTATTCAAATACCTGAGAATTATGGGAGATAGCTCATTCAAACCATCACAGACTGTCACTGTCTTTTTGTTGTTTTTAAATCTGATTTCATTTCTTTGAGAATCCCATCTCCTCCCTTGATATTATACCAAATCCTGATTGTTTCTTTACTTCTGACTTCTTGTCATTTTTCCCATTGTATTCAGTTTCCATAAGATACTTTCATTTGGAGTTAGGCCAACCTATTCCAAAGGAACTAATACATCCTAGGTCTCACCCTTAGCCCAAGCAGAGCTTTCCAAACATGGATGGAGGGTCACTCAAGTTCCTTGCAAAGGGAGGTGTAATGCAACAATTAGATATGTGATTGCAGGGGTAGGAAAAGGTCATGAAAGCTTTGTGCATGCAATCAGAGGACAGATGGGTGGGCAATCAGAAGTAGAGGAGCACACAGCACCCAAAGTGCTAAAGGTTCCAATACACAACTGCATCCCCTCAATAAAACATTAGGGAAAAAAATCCCCAACAAAAATCTAAGAAATAGGAGGCTATTTATCCCTAATCACAGACAATTCAATCATTGAGCAAGAGAAGAACTGAGTTATTATTAACACTGGGACGCCAGAGTCAAGACAGTCTAGCAAAGCAGTATTAGCTCCTGATTGGCCCAGCATAGTTAACAGCAGATCCCATGTCGTTTCTCCACTCCACCTTCAATACCTGGTTCTGTACCTTGAATAAGGGAGCACCAAAGCCAAAACTTGTAGGAAGAATGGGTGAAATCTATAGATAACATATTCAAATGTGCTCATAGACGTGAAGAGGGGCAGACATTCCAGGTGCGATTGGTTTTGCTGGTTGTTAGGAAATCTCACCTTCCCTGGCTAAGCCATGGAACCTGAACACACTCTCTCTAGGGTTTGAGATGAACCTTGTGTTGAGATGAATGATGACTTCAAGTTGTTTTCTCTAGAATTTTCTGTGAAAATTAACTTCAGTCACAAGAGAAAAGATGTGGTCATTTAATTTCTGTGATTCAGAAGTATGGAGCAATATTCATTCATTAATTTTATTTATTTTTGTAGTGTTAGAAATCAAACCAAGGGCTGTGGGTACTAGGAAAGCACTCTACTAGCACCATCCCACACCCCCAGCTCCATTTTGAAATTGTTTGAGCCAGTTAGTCCCTGTTTCAAAAATCTATGCTGTTTCTCAAAGCTTTTACCTTCATTCAATTTGATAATGTACAACATTCCTCTTTGAAAATAATAAAACATCTTAACGGCTGCCCCAGGCTGGCTGGGTAGACCAGTTAACCATTTTCAAGGAAGCATTTCAGAGATAGCTGCCCCTCAAAAACAAGCGTACCTCCCTGCCTTAAGCCTCTCTCTCCTGTCTGATGAAGTAGAACTTGCCTTTCACAAAACCTGAAGTATAGAAGCAGCTAGAATTCAGACAGCATTCAGAATTTCGCCTTCATGATATTGCCCAATCCTTGCTTCTAATATCCTTTCAAGGAGCTGTTATAAGTCCAAGCCCCCTCCCCATGAAAGATAATTTAGATGCTTCTCACCCTCACGACGTGTGAGAGCAGTGTGATGCTTTGAGGATCAGCTCACATCCCAGCAGCAACTTCATCCACTAACACACTCAAAAGAACCCCTTGGAGTTAGAAACTCAAACGGGGATGTACCGACTCCATAGGGAAGCTGGGTGAGGTCCCTTGTCCAGGTCTTAGTAGCTCATAAACTTCCTAGTTTTGTTGAGTCTTAGTTTGGGCTACTGTTGTTATGATCCAACACCATGACTAAAGCGACTTGGGGAGGAAAAGGTTTATTCTGTTTACACTTCCATAGCACTGTTCATCATAGAAGGAAGTCAGGACAGGAACTCAATAAGGGCAGGAGCCTGGAGGCAGGAGCTAATGCATACTGCTTACTGGCTTACTATCTCATGGCTTGTTCAGCCTGCTTTCTTCTAGAAGACCACCAGCCCAGGGATGGCACCACCCACAATGGGCTGAATCCTTCCCCATCAATCTCTAATTAAGAAAATGCCCTGCGGGCCTGCCTACAGCCCAATCTTATGGAGGCATTTTCACAGTTGAGGTTCCCTCCTCTCAGATGACTCTAGCCTGTGTCAAGTTGATATCAATCTAGCCAGCACAGGTTGGCACAGAGCAAACTCTGCTCTTCCTGCCATTACCAGCCCAAGGCCCACTCAGAAGTACCTGACTGAACCTATGGCAGACTCTGCTTCCTGTGTCTTCCCATCCCTGCGCCCTTGGCTTATCAGCCTTCTGAACGGATTCCCATTAATGCAAATGCCAAGGCTACCTCTGACCTTCCCCAAAGCAAACACCTATAGCAGGTGTCTGTTCAGGACCCTGTGGAGAGTACACAGTGGTTATGACGACTACGCATTTTGTTATGGATGCTTAACTCCATTTGGAAAGCACTTGTGGGGGAAGTGAGCCGTTAAGCTGCTGAATTAAGCACAAGACAGTCTTTTCGGCTCAAAATATAATATGAAATTATTTTCAAAGACTGGAATCAAGGGGTATTAGCGTTAGCTGTTTTGCTCTGTTCCCTTTTCCTTTTTGTTTATAAATACAGAAGTAAAAGATTACGTTTTCCTGATACCCCTTGAAACTGACTTAATACAATGTGCCTGGCTCAAAGCAAACTTACTGCTTACCGTGAAGAACCTTGAATAAACAGGTGACTGAAGGGGGAGTTGGCTTGGGACATAGGCCAGTTTAATCTCATAGATTCTTCATGAAAATTGTGACACTTTTGAAAGTTACCTCATTAGTAAGCTTAAACTAAGAGGATTAAGTCTTCTAGACACCTGTTTGCACCATCTCTTATCTGTTTGTGAATTCAGTAATTTGTGCTGTTTGAATCTGGAGCTAACACTGCATAGTAAGATGTGATCACACAGCTCAGGAGATTTGTGCACTGATGAATAAGGAGTGGGAAGGAAGGAGAGACATCGTTCTCCTAGGGAGAGAGTCTGACTTTCCAGCAATATAAACCCAAGTCGACCAGCTCCAAGTGGAGCAGGAAAATACCTGTCTTGAGGATTCACTGGTGAAAGAGCAGTCGGTGTTCTAGGGCCTCTTGGTCGGGAAGGTAGCTTTGTCGAGACATGCTCAGGTTAGTGGGGGGCAGGGGGGATGCTGAGCCTCTTGGATCCAAGCTTTTATATAAAACATCTTCCTCTCTCTCTCTCTCTCTCTCTCTCTCTCTCTCTCTCTCTCTCTCTCTCTCTCTCTGTGTGTGTGTGTGTGTGTGTGTGTGTGTGTGTGTGTGTGTGTGTACACAACACGTGTCTCATGCATGTTTCTGAAGAGGCTAAAGGAGGGTGTCTGATCCCCTGGAGAAGGTGTTACCGGCAGTTATGTGGCACCTGACGTAGGTGCTGGGAACCAAACTCAGGTCTTAATTGCTGAACCATCATTCCAGGCCCTGGCCCAAGCATTAAAAATGAGACACTATCCCCTGAAGGCAGCATGTGGCAGCATCACTATCAAAGAGAAACCAAGCCTGACACTGGTGGGAAATGGAAGCTAAACAGGTTTCCTTCAATACTGTTGCAATGGAGAGACCATAGCTAGACTGGAGCTCAACTCCCTAGCTGCAAGAGAGGCCTTTCAAACACCGCAGTGTGCCAAGGGGGCCTGGTGGACGGGACTGAGCCATCTGTCTGCTAACTGAGACCTAGAGTTGGGCTCCTAAACTCCTACAGAGATGGAGACAAGGCTCTACCCTTGATGTCTGCATTTCACCAGGATGTCCCCTGGTTCTTGAGATATTTATCAAAGACAGCAGGGGGCCTCAGAGTTTCCTAAGGTAAATGCTCCAGGCAAAGGAAGCTTAGAGACCTATCCTCAGCTGTGGGTGGCTTTGTACTTTCTCAGGGAGACATTTTAAGGGAGTGCTGTTGTTTTCATTTTTCTGGAGACGAGGCTTGGAGCATCTGGAAGTTCTGCCTGTGTTTATTCAAGCCCATCAGTGTAGGTGGCAGATTGTTTTTTTGGTGCTGAATGTTGCAGTTCTTCAGGCCAAGGTCAAGGTCTTGTGCGTGCAGGAGAACCTAATGAGAGCTTAGTGGGGGATGGAAACTCCTGTGGGGAAATGAGATGGAGGTCAGAGGGTCTTGGCTCCAGCCAGGCCCTAAGGCAGAGAGTCTGTGCTACCAGTGGGGACCCTGGAGCCTCCAGCTGTGGTGAGGAAAATGCATTTCACCAACAATAAGCATTTGTTGGGTGATGTGGCTTTCTGCTGTTTCCTTTTCCAGTTTTATGACGGCTGGGGGTGTCAGACCTGTTTGCTAGGCAAAAGTTCCCACTGCTGCGCTGTGGCTCCAGTGGCGGCTTGTTTTCATAGATCCAGCGTCTGCCCATCCCATCAGAGTGTCTTCTCTGTGAGGTCAAACATTGTCTTAGAATAACGAGTTTTGATTTTCAAGGCTACCTATCCACAGTTATGTTGATCTTCATTAACCTTGAGTTTCACTGCATCAAGGATCAAAAGTTGTGAAATGCAGATATTTTTACATGAAAGCCAGTTTTCTTTCTGGGTAGGGAGAGGAGGAAGTTGTTGAAACAGTGTAGCCCAGGCTGACCTCAAACTCAATATATAGCCCAGGATAACCTTGTCAACCTGCCAAGTGCTAGAATTACAAGTGTGTACTATGGTACAGAAAAAGCCACAGTTTCATATTTAGACCAATTGATCTATCCTCTCCCAACATATATTATACCCACCCATCCATCCATTGACCTATTTAGCTTAGAGCTGTTTGTTTCCAGACAGAGTCTCACTGTATATCCAACTTAGCCTTAAACTCATGATCCTCCTGCCTCAGCCTTCCAAGTGCTGAGATTGCACGTGTGTACCATGCATGATGCCTGGCTTATACTTAATTTTTTTTTTTTAAGAAATAACTGTGAGAACTTGTGTCTCCATTGGTCTTTTCTTCTGCCTCCTCCTCCTCCTATTCCTCCTTTTTATGAGAAACCCTAATTTTCAGGAGTTAAAAAACTGTGACCAGTGAACCAGCCCCACCTTATGACCTGTTTGTCAAATAAAGTTCTGCTGTCACACAGCCATATACACTCACTTATGGGCCCCTGTCCCTGGCTGACTTGATCCGCACAGAGAGTAGCAAGTGCCAGCCACCAGGCCCTCTGCAGAAATGGTGCCTGATACCAGCTCCACGGATCTACTAGCTAATTCATTCTTTTTTTTTTTTTTTTTTCACTAAACTTCTCTTTTCTGTCTCCTTGGATCATGAAGCTAGAAGCCCTAACAGAATCTATATTGTTTCCTCTGTATCTGCCTCCCCCGAGAAACCTTTCATTCAGCCTGAAAAAATACCAATGTTTTCAGCCCTCATGAGGCCTTGAAGAGACGAATCAAAGTCACCAGCTACCCAAGTTTACATACATAATAGTTATATAACAATCAATCGGGTGTATAACATATGGTATTATTATAGCTAACAAAACTGTTGTCCATTAACTTTGAAGAAATTCATCGATAAATCCTGATTTCATTAGTGAAGACAATGACAAAATATTTCTTTCTCTGGAAACAATATAGTCTTTTTTATTTACTCGTTTTTTTTCCCATGAAACCTTCCCTGCTTTCCTTCAGCAAAGAAATCGAAGGTCTTATCTCAAAGGGTCAAAAACAGGCCTTTAGTTTGTGAAATTATGGCTGTGGTGCCCAGGGGTGAAGAAGAGGCAAGTTTTAAAAGCATTTAAGCTCACAGCCAAATGTTAGCACTCTAGCCTGTACTGATTTTCCTCTCCCCAAAGTTCAACATATTAAACTGTGTCAGTCACTTCAACCCCCTTAGGATGGTGCTAATAATTACAACAGGAATAACAGGAGAGGGAGGAAGAGATGGTACTGGTGAGGATGTAAAGACATCCAAGGCACTGTGGGCTCTCAGGGAGGATACAAAGCTCGGCAGCTGCTGTGGACAGCAGCATAGTGCTCCTCAGAAATTGCAATCTAGAACTCCCATATGATCCAATATTGGTGAAATTATTAAGGCTACTCCATGTAGTTAAAAGGGAGGTTTATTTTATGGAGTAACTTACAAGTGAAGGGATATGTTACAGGGTCTGGAAAAGGTGTGGCGCAGTCCGCCGGTGTTCTCTGGAGAACTCTGCTCAGTCTACCTCCAGCATCCAAGGTCCAGGAACCAAGAGAGCCCACACAACCAGATCTCAGGTCTTCAGGGTCCTCTCTCAGCCCCGCGTTGTAGGCGTGACAGTTACTGAAGCCTCAATGGGGCCTGGAACTTCCAGACCAAAGCTAGAATGGCTACCCACTACAACCCAACAGTTCATCTCTGCACATGTACCAAGAAGAACTGAAAGCAGAGACACAAGAACATATATGGACATCTATGTTCACAGAAGCATTAGTCACACAAGCCAAGAGGTGGAGGCAATGAATGTCTACCCACAGGAGAGTGAGAAAACAAAACACACATATAACAGTAGACTGTTACTCAGCCTTCAAAAGGAAGAAAATTGTGAAACATTGTACTATGTGGCAGAACCTTGAGAACATTATGCTAAATAAAATAGCTTAGATACACACACACACACACACACACACACACACACACACACACACACACACACACACCTGTGTTTCTTTGAATACCTGGAACAGTCAGATGCAGAGACAGGGATGACCTGTAACTAACGAGAGAGGTAAAGTTATTGATGAATGGATACAGAATTTCAATGTAAGGGTGTTGGGGATGCTTGCAAAGCAAGGTGAATGTTTTTTAACAGTACTGAGCAGCATCGTGAATAATCAGGTGTGGTGGCTAGAGAGATGGCTGGATAGCTAAGAGCACTTGTTGCTCTCACAGGGGATTTGGGTTCAGTTCCCTACACCCACCTATAGGTAACAACTGTCTGTAGCTCCGGTTCCAGGGGATTTGACTCCCTCTTCTGGCCTCTGCGTGCTCCTACATGCACAAGGTGCGCATAATCTCATGAACATACACACCATGTGTCTTAGTTAAGGTTTCTATTGCTTTGATGAAACACCATAACCAAAAATCAAGTTGGGGAGGAAAGGATTTATTCTGCTTACACTTCCACAGCACTGTTCATCATTGAAGGAAGTCAGGACAGGAACTCAATAAGGACAGGAACCTGGAGGCAGGAGCTGATGCATACTGCTTACTGGCTTGCTTCATTTGGCTTGCTCAGCCTGCTTTCTTATAGAACTCAGGACCACCAGCCTAGGGATGGTACCACCCACAATGTGATAGGCCCCTCCTCCATCAATCTCTAATTAAGAAAATGCTCTATAGGCTGGCCCACAGCCCGATCTTATGGAGGCATTTTCTCAACTGAGATTCCTTCCTCTCAGATGACTAAAGTTTGTGTCACATTGACATAAATCTAGCCAGCACACCATGTATATAAATTTAAGAAAAAAAATCTGTAAAAAATATTAAGATGAGCAGTTTATGTTTTGTGTTTTTAATCACAACTTTAACATCTCTGAGGATGGTATCTTTGAACTGATCATTCTGATGCATATTGCAGTCTAGACAAAGTCCTGTACAGCCCCCGTCTCCAGGGTCTCACAGCAGGTAGTTTTTCTGGCTTTGTCTGTGGCCTGACAGGATGCTGTGGCAAAGGGGAATAGACAGCCATGTTACTCACTCCTGTGCTACTGTGTAACCAGAACCTCAAATAAGGTTTCTCTAGTAACCCGATGATGCAAACCAGAACAGTCCCTTTGATGAGTTCTTCTGGGAGCAGTCGGATGTATTGAGAGCTTACATTTGCTTTTGCACAGCACTGAAGTCAGGTAGATTACCATCTCAGTCAGATCATTCATCCCCCTCATTCACTCCAGCCAAGGCTGTGCCAATGATCAGAATTCGACTTCTAAATCACCAAGTTGGCTGAAGCCTTTACTCAGCTCAATGAAGAAGTCCATCATTAGGACCTGAAAGCTACCAGACAGTACTGTGAAATCAAGGGTCACCCCTCAATGTCTGGAATCAAGAGCTACCCCTCAATGTCTTGAAAGCAGCAACAACAACAAAAAAAAAAAAAAAAAAAAACATTCCAAGCAAATGAAAGAAAACAATATCTCTTATTTTCACATGTGAATTCTGCTGGGTTCCACTGTGCATGCTACATTAACTTCAGAAACAATACACAAATACCCATCATAAAAACCCTAAAGTGGCCATTACAAAAGATGAATGGAGCCAGGGCATTCATTTAAGGGATCAATATGCTTCTTGCTGAGTCTTGCTAACCATGAGGATGGAGGACCATCTATAAGGAGAGCCTCCAAGGAAGCTGGGAGGACACTATGCTTTTAGACCTCTCTTCTGTGTGCATGTATAGTGAGGTGCCTGCTTTCTTCATTAGCCATGCTGGGTTGTTTGTTTGTCTTACAGTATTTCCAACTGCACTTAGAGTAAGTGTTGGAGTCATGAACCTTAACATTTAAATATTCTGGGATTTTTCCTTTTCCAGGGATAACACATATCCTGATTGTTTCATTTAGTTTTTGTCAACTTGACACAGGCTATGGTCATGTGAGAAGAAAGAACCTCAATTGAGAAAGTGTCTCCATAAGTTGACCTGTAGGCAAACCTATGGGGTATCTTCCTGATAGATAATTGATGTGAAAGGATTCAACCCATTATGGTCAATGCCATCTCAGGCTGATGGTCCTGGGATCTGTAAGAAAGCAAACTGAGCAAGCCATGGAGGAGCAAGGCAGTAAGCAGTATTCCTTCATGGCCTCTGCTTTGATTCCTGCCTCAAATTCCTGTCCCAATGTCCCTCGGTAATTAAGTGTGATCCAAGAGTTGTAAGATGAGGTAAACATTTTTATATCCCAGCTGCATTTGGCCATGGTGTTTTATCACAGCACCAGAAACCTGAACAAAGACAATATTCAAGTACAAATGCCAGTGTTCCCCTGGTGCACATCAATAATTCAGTTCTCCCACTTGGAGGGCATGAGTATTTGGCTTACAGTTTGTATTAGTAGTTGACAAATGCAAACGTGAGCTCTAACCTGGCCCCACTCTGTGTCCCTGTTGAAGCTCCATGTTATTCAAATGGAGAAAGTTAAGTGCCACATGTCTCATGTGCAGAAGAGGAAAGGGCATTGCTGCATTACCTGGACTTTTCCTTCAATTTGGGAGGAAATATGAATATGCTCTTATACAATTTTAAAAGGAATTTAAATTACTGAATCTGTTAAATTATATTGTCAAGTAAAAAAACAAAATCAAAAACAAAAAATAAACTAACAACACCCCCCACAGCCAAAACCAAATCCATACTTCCCCAAAAAAGAATGATAGGTCCAGCACCCTCTATTGGCCTCTAGAGGCACCCACATGCATGTGCACATATACACATAAACACTCACACATATGTACGTAAATAAGTTATAAAAAAATCTGTAAAACATAAAATACTAGCTTGGTATGGGCTAGTATCTCTCACTTTATAAGCATAAAATCTTTGTGCAATATTCAGAAACTAAATCCAAATATGTTTTTAAAGGATCTTTTGTCAGTATTACTTGGCTTGGTCTTGGGAATGTTCAAAATCAGTATTATTCAAACTACCATAAAGAAGAAAGGGAAGTGCCTCACAGTCAACTCCTAAACGCAGATAAACATTTAATGAAATTCAACATCCATTTAAACTGTAAGCAACATAGGAATAGGAAGGAACTGCTAAGTTGTAAGATCAGTGCTTGTCAAGAAATGAATAAGCAAATAAACCCCACAGCAGCTAGAAGACTTCACTATAAAAGCATTTAAAGATTCCTCCTGAGACCTCAAGAAGAAGAGGCACCAGAACGCCTAGACCAAGCTAAAAATGAAAGAAATGTTAATAAGACATTTAAAGATTAAATGCAATAAATGAAGCCCTTATTAATGGACTTCAGTGTCAGAATCATATAATACCTAAAAGATACAATAAAATCTGATGAACTAGCAAGAAAATGTGTTAACAAGGCTTCCATATACAACATAAATGATTCCCTTCTATTTATGGGTTCCATATCCATGAGTTCAACCAACTGTAAATTAAAACCTTTTTAAGAAAAGATCATGTTTCTACTGAAATGTGCAGATTATTTTTCTCATCACTGCTTACTAAATATTAAACAGCTGTTTACACAGTGTTGGGTATAAATGATCTGGAGATAACCTAAGATGTGTGGGTGGATATGCAAATGCTTTACCATTTCTATAAGGGTGCAACATCTGGGAGTCCTAGGGAACAGTCTCCACTCACACTGAGGGACAGATATCTTATGAAATACATCACTATTTACCTGCAACACAGATTGGAAGATCATTTATAAAATACCATTTATAATAACACATGGACAAATGAAGGTGTAGACCATATTCCTGGACTAGAAGGCTCAATATCTAAAGATGTCAACCCTCCCAGAAAGAACCACTAGACTCAGTATAGTTTTAATCAAAAATCAAATAGGCTCTTTTTTAATGGAAATGCACAAGTGTAGACGAATTTCTAAACAGTCTTATTAAATAAGAAACACAGAGCCAAATACAGGGGGGAAAGCCTTAGAGATCAGAGAAATAGGAATAGCCACCAGCTTACCTTAGCTCACCACACCACCGTAGCTTCTTAAGAGAACCAGCTTCTTCCTGTCTAACCTTCACCTTTATTGCATTCCTGTTCTGCCTTCTCATTGGCTCTTAGCCCAGCCACCTCACTTCCTCATCACTGCCTGTCTGTACAGACCTCCAGGTCTCTATGGTTGGTACTGGGATTAAAGGCGAGTGTCACCATGCTTGGCTGTGTCCTTGAACACACAGAGACTCTGCCTGCCATGTGATCAGATTAAAGGCGTGTGCTACCACCGCTGACTTTTGTTTATGGCTGGCTATGTCCTCTGATCTCCAGGCAAACTTATTTATTAACATACAAATAAAATATCACCACAAACAAGCTCACCCTGACTTGTGTGCAAAAATCCAAACAATAAAGAATAGCAAAAGCAACTGAAAGACTAATAGTATTGGATACCAAGATGAACCACAAGGCCACAAGGACTGAAACAGTACGGGATGGTGCAGAGCTGAAGAGAGCAGTGGATTTATGTGCACACACACAGCCACCCAACAGAAGTCAGAATTACTAGGGCAATACAACAAAGGCTGAAAATTGGATTCTCAGCTGATTAAGTTCTTCAGAGCAGCCTTGCATTCCCACCGTGGGAATATTTCCATTGTGCTGTGGCATAAAAGTCAGTGTACCTCAGAATGTCATGCCAGCCATCAGAATCAATGGCATAATGCAGAATTCTCCCCACCCACAGTGCTGGCTGAGAGATGCCAGAGCCGGTGTTCACCTTCATGAATGTGGGTAAATTTCGGTTTTTTGGTTGTTGTTGTTGGGGGGGGGAGTAGCGCTTGTGGGGGAGGGTATTGAGCATCCTTTTGCTATAAATGTTGTGCAAGAGTGGCTCCTCCCCTTACCCCTGCAGTATCCCCCACAAAAGAAAATTTAAAAAAAAAAAAACAAAGTAAAGCAAGCAAACAAACAAACAAAAACAAAACAAAACAAAAAACTCTCTTCGAGTCTCCTTCTTTCCTGCCTCTGACACCCCTCCATTCGTCCTGGTGGCACTGGGAACAGTGTGTCACACAGTACACCCTTTTGTCCAATCATCTTTACTAGCAAATGTTCATTGCATTGAGTCACTGGTCTGTTTCAGGGCCTCTGGTTTCTGGTACACCATCATCACTGGATCCTCACCAAAACTCCTCCAGGATATTCTGCAGCCGCTTTGAGTCATGGAGGTCCTGTGGGTATTGCTCCACAGGACCAGTCCCTTCACGAGCTCCAACAGTTCCTAGATGGGGTGGATGTTAGGGTGGGCCCGCCCTGGCACCCCCCCCACCTCCCCCCACCCCCGCCCCCTCCCCCGACTGCGCCCCGCCCAAGGCCTGGCTATGGGCCTCGTTGGTAGCTAAGTTGGTCAGTTCGGCCACTAGAGCCACCCACCTTAGGCAAGGGGATGGAGCCAGCTCCCCTACCCCCATGCCAACAGGAGTGGTTCTCCCTAGCCTGTGGTGAGAGGTGAGGCCATCTCTCCCATGAAGGTCGGGTCAGCTCTCTTGCTGCAGTGTGCAGCAAGAGGCAGGGCCACCTCAGTGTGGCCCTCTGATTTCATCACTCATGGTTCTCATGGCCCCCTGAGGTGACAAAAGCCATCAGACACCCATGGCCCCATTGAGGTAGTGCTTTATATCCTGTGGACAATACAAGTGAAGCATCCTCCACCTAAAAATCCAAAAGCAGAAACATTTCAAAATTCTAAACTTTTGTGTGCCAACATCATACAGCAAATGAAAAACTCAACACCTGACTTCAAAGGATGAGTTACATTCAGAATGAAGGTACCCTAAAATGCTGTTTGAATTTACCATCCAGCTGTACTTATGAGGTAGAAATGAAACGTAAGCGAATGATCTATGTAGAATTGACCCCTATCCCCAAGATAGCTCACTACGTATATATGTAAGTGTTTCAAACTCCATCCAAATCAAAATCTTCTGGACCCAAGCATTTCAGATGAGGGGGCCTCAACCCACATTCATAGTCCTGGACTGTCCACTGATATGTGCCAGTCAAGCTGGTCTTCAAGTGTGAAGTCTAACTCAGAAATAATCATCTGCAAAATGTAATGGAATTAAGAAGTGGCCATAGTCTACAAGTGACTGGATGTGTCGCCTCAAAGTTTATGGTGATCCCTAACTCACAGTGTAGCCACATACGATGTATGAAAGTGAAGTTAAATGAAATCATAAGGGTGGGGCACTGGTCCTGTAGGTTTGCCTGCCTTATGATATGAGAGTTATCTGGACTCCAGAAGTCTAGGAAAATTAATTTTTTCTGTTTAAACTAAACATCGCATGGTGTTTTGTTATGACAATCCAAGTAGACTAATACAGCACACTACAAACATCTGTCTTGAGACAAGGGAATAAATTACCTCGCTAAGTTAAAGACTGCCTGTCCAAGTGTGTTTACTTGCAGACAGGCTTGATGAACTATGGCATGGCCCCGCCGTGTGAAGGCTTAGGACAGGAGGAATGCCATGCACAGGTGTTTGCACACTGGAATCGCACAGCCTGAGTCGAAGTCCAGCTTTACCCCTTGGGCAGCTTACCTAACTGTGGGGCGTTTACCCACCACCCCCACAGCTTCCCAGAGTTTTCTTGAGTGCGATCATCAGGAAATATTAGATAGAAGGATTTATAGCAGAGAATCTTGTGGAGATAAACAGATAGAAAATAAAGGATAGCCTCGAGAGGGCCTGGAACCTATTCCAACGGGCCCAGACTGTCTCTGGCCCAGGGTTTTTATAGAGACGCCAAGGGGTGGAGCAAAAGACCTCCTCCCCCAGCACAGCCAAGTGCAGACCATCTCAGACACCTGCACTCAGGCCCGTGGTCCTGATCATCCTCTCTTCGGACCTGCTGGGTAAAGCCACGAGGAACCCAAGAACGGGCTCCCACACCTAACACTGCTTTCATCTGCCAGGGGGAGATGATGATGCCAACCTCCTGGAATTCTTGTGAAATTTACATAAAGCATGATGTGGGAAGCACAGAGCCCTTACCTCCTGATACACTGTATTAGTGTGGTCATTGTGGGGCAAATCAAGCTCTTCATAGAAACATCCCTTTTTAGACACAGTATCTGTCTGAATAGAAATATGGCATAGCTATGTATAGTTAGTCTTAAAAATGCAGTTCACAGTTATTATCTTACTTTCATCCCTGGCAGTAGATAAGAAGAACAGAGCCCACCCTGGTCAGCTTGAAGGTGTAGCTCAGCAGTAGGGCCACGCCGAGCATACACAAAGCCCTCAGTTCCATCCCCAGCATCAAAAATAGCCAAAAGCAAGCAAAGGGGTGCTGTTATCCTTTTCTGCCTTTAAAGGGTCAGAGAAATCAAATTTTGAAGGAACGCTTCCTCATGTTAATATTGTACTCCAGACTTCTCTGCTGCAGGGTTGATCCAACCATGAGACTCTGAGAAAGCGAGCAGCAAAGCCAGAGGCCTTGTTTCTGTGGACTCGGCACCACAAGAGACTATGAACAAGAGCCCTGTTATCCTTTAGGTCACAGATGGTAGCTGGGGTACTAAGCTGCTCTGGGCAAAATGTCAGGTTTCCACTCTTGGGTGCTTGAGGTGATACGTTCCTATCACAGAGTAGGCAATGGTAATTGGGGATTTACAGTAAAATACAGTAGCACATCCTACATGCTGTATCTGGAAGGGTAAGGTCACTTAACCAGCCCTAAGTCTATAATGTGTTTTTCTTCCTGGGCTGGCACACAGGGGTGGGGACATGTTAGAGGCAGCAGAGAACAAGGTGGAAATGAGAGGTATGGATTTGAGCACAAGCGCAAAGGAAAATTAGATATTTCCACGCACTCCCTCAAGCACCGGAAGCCAGTCCCAAAGCAGCCAGCCTTGTGTCTAATACCAAGTCACTATGTCTGCTGTTACTGCAGGGGTCAGCACTTCACATGCAGTGAAAAAGTTTGTCGTTGCAGAGGTCCTGAAGAGAGCTTCATGTACATTTGTTTTCAAATCTCTGTTTTATTAAATCACACCCTATGCACAGCAGCAATGGATACTTGCATGAGATTGGGCCCTCCACCTTTCCACCATGGGCAGGGGTGGGTGCACATGAGGCCCCAACCCTTTCTAAGGATGGTGACTGCTGATATTCTGGAGGAGGGGCTGTTGTTTTTTCTAATGGTTCAGTCTCACATGGACTAGGCGGGAAGAAAGGAGGGAAGGATAGCAGAGGGTAATAAGGGCAGTGTGAGTGTAATCACAATAGGTTGTGTATATGTATGAAACTGCCAAAAAAAAGAAAAGAAAAGAAAAGAAAAGAAAAAAGCATCATGTTCTACTGTGCTCCCATACGAGGGAGCCAGTAGATGATGATGATGATGATGATGATGATGATTTATTGAATGACGGTGGTGATGATGATGATGACTGATTGATGGTGATCATGATGATGATGATGATGACTGATTGATGGTGATTATGATGATGATGATGATGACTGATTGGTGGTGATGGTGATGATGGTGATTTATTGAATGATGGTGGTGATGATGATGGTGATTTATTGAATGATGGTGATGATGATGACTGACTGATGGGGATGATGATGACTGATGGTGATGATGGTGATGATTATGATGATTCAGCATCTGATTGATCTCAAAAGAGACAGCTATGCTCATCCTGATGATGAGGAGCTTCTGTGCTGGTTAGCTTAAAGATGGAAAGTAGGAGATGCAAACTGCGTTGTTACCATCCCTGATGCCCTCACCAGATCATTCCTCATGGAAGTATCCCCTCTCAGCTGATTTTTTCCTTTCATGATGGACTCTAAGAATAGTCCATTCTATTTTCTGAATTTTCAAAGTCTTTCCTTCTATAAAATTACTTAGATTCAGAAATTTTCTGCTTGGATTCTTAACCCACACATCAGGCCCCATGGAGCTCCCTGGAGCCTTGGTGAAGACTGAGTGAACATTAAGAACAACCCTTCTGTACACTTTGTTGGACCTGTTTGAGGGGATGACCAGGAAAAGGCACATGGTGACATTTGTTCCTTGGCTATCACTCCTTCTCCCAAAGACGGGAGTCAGTTTGCTGGACACCTGTGACTCCATCACATATGGGCAGAGCTTTTGATCCCCCTTTGGAGACTATTGCAAAGTGACAAAGAGAAACAGAGTTGGCGAGAGCACCCTTTGAATGTTTTTGTTTGGGAAAATAAAACACACATTAGAAAACTTGGTGAAGTGCCCATCTGTAATTCTTAAGATGGCTATAAAGCAAACACCATGTAACTACATTGCAAGTCTCAGAAGTCAAATACTGCCAGCACTTGGAAGCCTTCTGATGCACCATTCTAATATCTGGTCCCCTCCCCATGAGTAGTGTCCACTGTCCTGACTTTTACGTAGAGCACTTTCTTGCTTTTCTATGTAGTTATAAGCTTCGATCTATAGCCAAATCAAAACTGTACCTTTTGCCACCTTTTGGATTTTCATACAAATGGATTTATAATACATGTGTTCTTTGTTACATTGTCTTCACTCAACACTTCTTGAAAGATTTGCTTGTGTGATTACGTCTTACTTTGAAATTGGCCAAATATGAGAAGTTGAGAGGATTTTATGACTACCTTCTAATAGTTACTAAACTCTGATGGCATATAATGCTTGTTTTCTGAAGTAGTGTGTGTGTGTGTGTGTGTGTGTGTGTGTGTGTGTGTGCACGCACATGGGCAGTATATGCACACATATGTGTGCAGATGTTTGTACCCCTGTGTGCATATGGATGCCACCAGGTGCTCTTCTTCGGCACTCTCTGGCCTATTCCCTTAGGAGAGAGTGTCTCACTGAACTGAATTAGGGGGCGTCCAGCAACCCTCCTGTCTCCATTCCTCACAACTCTGGGGTCACAGGTGCTCATGTTTTTTTACATGGGTGCTGGAGATTTGAACCCGGGTCCTCATGCCTGCTTAGCAAGTACCTACCCAATAAGTTATCTCCCCAGCCCCCTTCTGGAGTTTTTTAATATAAATTACAGACCTCTCATCATGAGTCTCTAAAAAAGTAAGACATGTGTTCTATGTATATAAGGGCCATTTTCCTATGTAGCAAAGCTAAGAATAACCCCTAATGAGCTTCAATGCCCTCCCACAACTGCATTTGCCTAGTTAGCTCCCAAATGCTTTTCCAGATGGTTTGTTCCACTTGGGAGTACACTTAAAACCTATGAATAACATATTCCCAACCACACAGCTTACAACTTAGAATGAAGCTATATCCCTTCCCTTTCCACAGATGCATGCCTGAGACCTGGCAGGGAAGCCCTTTTCCTGTAGCAAAGAGAAAAACAGACCTGTTAGTGGTGTTATTTAGTCTCCTACCTTGTCACTCCAGAGGAGAGGACACTGTCTGAATTACAGTCATACTGACATATTCCGTATCAGTTATGACAAAACCATAATTGTTAATGGGCAAGCGCTCTGTGGTATTGGGTTACTTGAGGTTAAAGGAGTCTACGCCTGTGCATACTGGGGAACGCCTCCGAGCTGAGTGCATTGGTCAGCTCCTAGCCAAGAGAGCTCTCACCACAGCACAGAGCTCCACGACTCAGGCTTCCACCACAGCAGCAGAAATACATGGAAATAGATGCTTGGTCACTTTCATCATTAGGGCTTTTCGGCTCAGACGTGAAGAGCTTGCCCTGCTTCTGTGTGGTCACAGTCAACTCTTGGTACCCATGGGGCATGGTTCCAAGACCCAAAGACGCCCAAATCTAGTCTCTTACACTCAATGGCATACTTTCATAGAACGTGTGGGTGTATTGCTGAGCACTTGACCCCACTACTAGATGACACACAATAGCAACTGCAGTGGATATGCTATCTGTAACAGTGGTTATGGGGTTCTGTTTAGTGAATGGTGGCCAGGCCAGAAAGGGGGATCTGTCATGAAAGTGGGGGTGGGGCCATGTTGGGAAGAAGAGTTTCATTGGTTAGGGGAATGGGAGAGAGGAATGGGAGGTGAATTGACTAAAATTTATCACATACATGAATAAATCTGTCAAAGAAAATAGAGAAAGGGTCTGTACATGTTCAGTACAGGCACCATTTTTCTCTGATTCTTTTTTATCTAAGCTTGTGTCTGTTGAGTAACTGATATCTAAGCTTACATTCATTTGTTGAGTATCTGTGGGCAACACTGTTCAGTAAAGTAGACTTTAGACTGTGTGGATGATTTAAATCTCACCACAAAAAAAAAAAACAGTAAATAAACAGGCTCATCTCTGGCTTTGTGGGCCATGAAGAAATGACCCAGCTAGCTACAATGCAATGACTAATAATTATAATAATAATAATAATAATAATAGAAGAAGAAGAGGAGGAGAAGAACAAGGGGAAGAAGAAAGGGAAGAATGCAAATATAGTAGTTGGGTCACACCTTGACAATGAGTTTTCTTCATGTGCTTCTGGCACCATCCCACCAAACCTTTTCTGAAGTTCCCTAACAATAGTTACAGGGGAGTTCCCACCAGAGATGGCCCATCCAGGCATGGGACTAGTTAAGATTTCAAAGAAAGAAGCATTGAACCCTAGACAATCAATCCAAAGCCTGTATTAGAAGAAGATCCAGAGTATGAATGTTTCTTCACAGTGGAAGAGAGAGAGAAGAGGGTTGTTCTGCCTGGGTGTGTCCATAGCCTCCGGTTTAAGGAATCTTTCTCAAGGCCAAGGCTAGTTTGTCTGGTATTTAGGGCAACAATCTAGATAGTTTTATCATTACGTGAGGACCATTCAAGCCTGATGGGAAATCCCTGCAGCTGGCTGAGTCATAGAACTATCATGGCACCATGTGACTTTTTATAAAGACACGGAAAGAGAGAAAAGGATGGATGTCTTAGTCACTTTTCTATTGCTGTGAAGAGACACCAGAACCAAGGCAGTTCTTATAAAAGAAAACATTTAATTGGTGGCTTGCTTACAGTTTCAGAGGGTTAGTCCATTATCATCAGGGCAGGGAGCATGGTGGCAGATCTGGCACTGGAGAAGTAGCTGAGAGCTTTACATCCTGATCTGCAGGCAGCAGGGCAAAGAAAGAGCCTGGACCTAATGTGGACTTTTGAAACCCCAAAGCCCACCCCCAGTGACACACTTCCTCCAACAAGCCATACCTCCTAATCCTTCTAATCCTTTCAAACAGTTCCACTCCATGGTGACTAAGAATTCAAATAGAAGAGCCTATGGAGAAGGGGGCGGGGGATTCTTATTCAAACTGCCACAATGGATTATTGGCTCACTGCATCTGTTTACCAGGAATTCTGCTGAAGTTGCTATTGTAAAACTATGGTAAGGGCTATAAGGTCAGGTTGACAGAGCAGCCACCAGAACCTGTGCTTATTATGTGACAAGAACACTTAGCCCTCCTCCGCTATATGGGATTTCTAAACGGATTTAGTTTTCTGTTACTGTGATGAAACACTCGAGAAAATCACCCAAAAAGCAGGCGAGATTCAGAATTTCTCAGTTCATGATGGCTTGCCCATTCGGGACTGTGGCAGAGCATCACGTTATCACAGACAATGTGGAGTGTCTCAAAATTGCCTTTCTCATGGTGGTTAAGAAACAAATACAAAGAAGGGGTGTTGACATCCCAATGTCTCCTTCAAAGGTGCACCCCCCAATTGCTCAAATTCCTCCAGCTAGGTTCCACCCCCTACAAGTTTTATCACATGCCAGCAACATGATCAGTGTTGCAGAAGCAAGCTGTCTGCACATGATGAGCCTGTAGGGAACTTCATGATCCCCCTATAAGAGAAGAATGCTCCCCATGAGGCCTGTTCCTTCTGAGGATCCCTTGGCCCACTCTGACAAGTAGAAAGGTGTCACTTTACATGTTGAATGAATGATTCAGTAAGGCCTTCCTTGGGTAATCAAGCAATTGTAACCCTCTCTACCTAGTAATAATTGGGCTCTTGGCAAAATGCTTAGCTCTTTGCACCACCTTGGACATCTGATTTAGTGAGAGAGAGGTGATTTGGTGTTTGTACCTGTTGCCTTTGGACTTGAATGACTATTGAATGTGTTTATCAAACCAAGCCATCTAAAACACAGTCATGTACCCACATGCTCACGTTCCATTTTTCTTCCTTTCTCTTTTTCTTTTTCTGTCTTATTTGTCATGCTAGAGATTAAACTAAACCCAAAGCCTTGCGCTGACTGCTTGGAATGCCTATGGTGACGTCAAACTCCAGCCCCTGCCTTCTGGGTGCTGGGATGATAGGTGTGCTTCATTTCAATGCACGGGTTGTTTGGGGTCTTCCTAGGCTATGGCTATTGTGATCATACTAATTCTCCCCATCATCTGTGAAGCTGGGCGGGGAGCTTAAGTATGTTAAAGGTTCTGGAAGCTTTGGTTCTATCTGTCACTCACAGATTTCTTGCTTTAATGTTTCTTTCCCTGGAGCTGTAAGATTTAAAAAGATCAAAGCTAGATTTGAATTGCAAGTTGACTGTTTTAGGGAATGTAAGGAGAAAGAGTCTGTGAGACTGCTGAACACTTCTTCATTTCTCACTTGCTTCTCCCCTTAAATGTCTATTCCCTTCAGAATGTAATTTAAGGAGAGCTGAGCAGGGACTTCAGAAGAGAGAGATTGTCCTAGAGAAACAAAATCTAAACAGGTCCCTTAGCAGGACCAAATGACTTCTTCCCGCATCAATACTGCTCCCTCCCCAAAAAGGCCTCAGGCCAGGTAGCAGTGAGGAGGGAGAAGAGGCTTTGGCCTTGGGGGGTTGGAGGGAAGGCTTCTGTCACACACAGCTTCAGCCTATCACCCCTGATAGCTGAGGACGCTTGGTAAACTTTGCTGGATGAGCGAGGAGTCCAGATTCACAGACAGCCACCCTGTGGTGCCAGTCATTTCTCTCACAGCAGCTGTGAGGGGAGGGGGGGAAGGCGGCTGCCCTGAGTGCAGGGCCTGCAGCCCTGGGCCAGACCAACACTTGCTGCTTCTTTTTAGTCTTACCAAAAAAAGCAATCCCCCGAAATCATGAAACACAACTGTCATCAGTACTGACAATGCATAACAAACAGCCTGCCCGGAAATGGTGTTTTCTCAAGCTTCATAGTGAGAAAAGCCTTTTGGGATGAAGAATTCTCCTGGGGACCTAAACACAAGGCTCACAGAAGCAGGTTTATCCAAAAAAACCATGGAAACAAATTTCTTTTAGTTACAGACTCACAAAAGAAACCATGGTGCATATTTTATGTCCCATGAAAAGTTACACACAACATCCAAAAATGAATGAAGTACTCCAGTGTAGACAGACAGGAATAAAAATTATAAGACATGCAGAACAATGCACAGAATGAGCTGATTTGTGATTTTAAGAACAATGTTTATATATAAAATGAGGAAATGTGAGCTTAACACTGTAACTGGGTATCGTTTATATACCATAAACTTAAAGCATTGTAAACACGCAACTACATGGTTTTAGAATACTCAAAATTCTCACTGGGTGCCTTAGTTATTTTTTACTGCTGTGACAAAATGCCATGACAAAAGCACCTTATAAAAGAAAGCATTTAATTTGAGGGCTCCGGATTCCAGAGGATTGAAGTTGATGACCATCATGGCAGTGAGCGTGGTGGCCAATAGGCAGCATGGCTCTGGAGCAGTGGCTGAGAACGCCTATCTGACTCCCAAGCACAAAGAAGACAGAGAAGGAACTAGGATTGGTGTGGGCTTTTGAAAGCTCAAAGCCCTCCTCCAGGGATATACCTCCTCCAATGAGGCCACACCTCCTAATCCTTCCCAGACAGTCCCACCAACTGGGGACCAAGTGTCCAAGTATATGGATGTATGGGGACCATTCTCACTCAGCTCACCACAGTGGGTAAGAACACTTGCTGTAACCAACATGGGCAGTTGAGTTAGATCACAGCACTCCTGTAAAAAGCCAAGCATGCCTGTGAGTGCACTTGTAAACCCAGTATTGTGGGAGGCAGGAACAGGAAGGTCTCTGGGGCTTGTTGGCTACCAGCCTAACTCCAGGTTCAGGGAGAGGCTCTGCCTCAAGGGAATAAGGAAGAAAATGATAAAGTAAGGCACCTACCATCCCTATAAGTTTCCAGATGCACACACATGTGCGCACATGCACACACACACACACACACACACACACACACACACACAAGACAATTGCTAAATGGTCTCATTAGTTTTTAAAAAAAAAAAAAAAACCTGGAGCCAGATACTGGGGTGAAAGCTAAAAGATCAGAGAAGCAGAAAGAAGCCAGCCACATTCTTACCACTAGGAAAATCTCAGCCCAGGAGAGCTACTTCCTGTATACTCACGCCTTCTATGCCTTTCTGTGCTTTGCCCTCTTCTTTTCTCTGTCCAGCTACATCACTTCCTCTTTCCACCCAGCTCTGTCACTTCCTGTCTGTCCAGACCTCCAGACTTCTATAGTTAACTAGCACTGGAATTAAAGGCATGTGCCACCACATGTGGCTCTGTCCCCAGTGTGGGCTTGAATTCACAGAGATCCAGATGGATCTCTGCCTCCCGAATGCTAGGATTAAAGGTGTGTGCTACCACTGCCTGACCTCTATGTTCACTATAGTGGCTTGCTTTTTCCTCTGATCCCCAGATAAGCTTTATTGGGGTACACAAATAAAATATCAACACACAGACAATCGATCAATCAATCAATCAAAATGAAAATAAAGTTCCCAAATAAAATGCAAAGATTCATACTGCCATCACCACTATCTAGGTGGGTTTTTAAAGATTTCTTTTTACTTATGTATATATGTCTATATTAATTACTATGTGTACAGCAGCCCATAGAGGCCAAAAGAGGGCATCAGATCCTTTGGAACTGGAGTTACAGGCACTTGTGAGTCACCCAACATGAGTGCCAGGAGCTGACCTGGGGCCTATAGAGCACTCTTAACCACTGAGCCATCTCTCTAGGCCCCACTATCTAATTTTAGAATTTTTGAAAGTTTACACTAAAGCCTTCCATGTGTGGTCCCTCAGACTTACACTGCCCTGTGCTCTAATGAGAATGATTCTTACATCCTTAAGTTTTCTTGTTTTAACGTAAGTCCTTACTGACTCATGTTTTCCTTGATGTAGAAATGATACCTGCTTGCAGGTTGTTGCCTGCAAGCTGACAATATGGATTTTTATCTTATTTCAATTTGCTGGCTCTGTTCTACTCAGTTCTGTTTCCTCCCTCCCAAAGGCCAAGCCATCCATAGAGACAGCATGGCCTCCTGCCTCATCCCCTGGCCCTTTGGGAGAGTGTAGTGCATTTTATACTGTTCCTCTCCAGGGACGGGCTCCTCGTCTTTCAATTTTCATAATTTCTCTCCTCTTCTTTTCCTGTCTTTACCTCACTCAAAGCCAAGTTTACACGGTAAAGAGAGCTGGCCTACAGCCTTGCTTAATGAAGCAGGAAGCCTTCATTAATCCCACAGGCCCATTTTATAGTTGAGTAAGAAACAAGGTCAGGCTGGAAGGGTCCTTCTGCACCAGACAGCTCACTTCCCTGCACACTGGAGTGGTGATGTGCTTGACTTTGGCCTTGAGCAAGCTGAGTTCTCACTTTGGAAGGATGCCTGGCAATGAGGCAAGAGGAGAGGCTCTGTGAAGAGCTAGTGAAAAGAGATACCAGGGAAACAGCACCTTAGAAGGAGGAAGCAACTGAGAATAGAGTGATGATGTCACTTCCTGCCCTGTTCCACCGCAAGGAAATGTGCCCTCAGGGAGGTGGAGATGGCTTAGTCGGTGATATACTGGCCACACAAGCGTAAGGACTTTCATTGAAATGCCCAGAACCTACATAAGGCTGGAGCAGTAGTGCACACTTGTAATCCTTGCACTTTTGTTTTGTTTTGTTTTGTTTTTGTTTTTTCAAGACAGGGTTTCTTTGTGTAGCCTTGTCCTAGAACTAGCTCTATAGACCAAGAGGAAGAATAGCTTCTCATTAGAGGGTAGGGGGTGTGTGTGTGTGTGTGTGTGTGTGTGTGTGTGTGTGTGTGTGTGTGTGTGTGTGTAGTAGGACCTACATTATTTTCTTTATAGTGTTGAGGATTGACACCAGAGCACTCTATATAGGAAAGAAATGCTTTACCAAACTATAGTATCAGAGTTTGAGCCTAGCTGTGCCTGACAGCGACTCAGAGAACTTTTTATCAAAATCAAGGTGCCCCAGCCCTACTGAGGACTTGTGAAATCACAATAGCTGCTGGGGTGAGGCATCAGTTTTCCCAGAGCAGCAAAGAGCTATGACTGATGTCCTCCACTCATGGGCTCCCATGGAGGCTTTGCTTCTTGCCGACTCGTCCTTATTCTAAATTCTGTTCAGGTGTATCTGTGTGTATGTGTAACTGACCTGCGTGTGGCTTTGCTCCTCTCTTCTGTCAGTAGCATGTTACACCTAAATAGTTATGCTCCTGAAGGATGTGGAAATGCTCAGGCTGACACAAGCCACTGAAATAACACACACACACACACACACACACACACACACACACACACACACACACACACACCTTGTTTACCAGAGACTGAATCTTGCAGGTGCTGAAGGGACTTCCTTCCCTCCACAGGCTCCCAGCATGCCTCCTGTGGGCCCTTTGTGTCTCTTTCCCCTTCATTGGTCTTCATTACACCCACTCTTCCCATAGGAAAACTCTCTCCAGCCCCACCTACCACACATGTGGCTCAGCTGGAGGAACACCTGGCTTGGGAAAAGTTCATTCCTCATGTGGCTTCTCCCACATGGGGAGGTAAACCAGAGATCTTCCTTGGTTACCCACCACCCCTCAGATCGTCCCCTGGAGGTCCTATTGGCAATGCCAATGCAGGGTACTTTTCAAGAGATAAATATCCAAATGCATACCTCAATTTAATTTTTGCACTGGAAAGGCAAGGAGACCCTCAGTGGGGAGCCAGACCGGTGAAACACCCAGCCTGTCTGACAGCAGCAGCCATACTCAGGCACGTGCCTCTGACTGAGAGGTAGAGTCCCAGAGGCTCAGGGTCCTGGTTCCTTTATCCAGTAACCATGTGGTTGACAAAAAGTGAAGCTTCTCCATGCTGAGGCATCCTCTACGGTAACTCAGAGTTAGAAGTCATACATCAAATTCAATAACCTGCTTTATAGGTAACTCAAAGAGTATTAATAATCTGGTTAAATGTCTTTTCAGAGTGTTCAAATATTAACTGGTGTCCTTAGCTTACCATCAGCAAAATGTAATTCATAGGCTCTTTCATTAGATCATAATATCTATTAATTGATGCGTCCTTTCGTGGTGAGGAGGAAGACAATTGTTAGCATTCACACCTGCCTCTCTGGTCTCTTGCTTGCAGCTCTGGAAAGGAAGATATCGATGAGGCAGAGCAGAGAGGAGCTGATCAAACGAGGGGTCTTGAAGGAAATCTATGATAAAGGTAAGAGGCCGGGTATGATACACAGGCCCAGCGAGGTGTACAGGTTCACTTCCGGTTCTGCAATCTGCTATCTGCATCACGTTATCAGGATTGAGCACTTAAAACCTGCTGGTTCTGGAGGGAAGAGAATGTGACAGGTGCTGAAAGCATCAATGTGAGATGAGAAGAAAGGACACTGTGCTACCCAAGTCAACCAGGAACACACACACACACACACACACACACACACACACACACACACCAAGATGGAGGCCCTGCACCAGGGCAAATACAATTGCCTGTGGGAGTCTGCAAAGGTTTCCTAGTGAGATCTGAGCTTGCTTTACACAGCAGGGCTTCATAAGGGAATGGATTGACCACCTGTGTGATTACCAGGTGTTTAGAAGGGTCTGCACTTGGCTGTACTAGGGGGCGGTCTTTTGCTCCACCCCTCGGCATTTCTATAAATAGCCCCTTAGAAGAGACTGAAGGGGCTGGTGTGTTTTGACCCAAGCCCTGCCAAGGCTATCCTGTGTTTCTATCTCTCTCTCTCCCCTCTATATTTCTATCTAAATATTTCTCACTTCTCTCTATTCAAGAGTACCCTGGGGGAAAAAGTGGGGCCGGGTCCTCCCACAATTGCCCATGCTTGTGTGAGCTTTGTGATTTCCCAAAGTAAATATTAAAAAGCCACAACCAAATAGGATTTTCTTAGCAGGTTTTTTTTCCTTTCTCTTGGAACTTTGAAGTCTCTCTCCACAATAGGAAGAAACATGAAATGGGAAGATTATAACCATAATAAGAGAGAGTTAAACAATCTTTACAGAGATGGAACTGCTCCATGGACATGTCTACGGGTGTCTGGTGCTGTGCACCTCATCTTTGTTTACTCTGTTATCCTCTTTAACTAAGAACGGCCGCAGCAGATCACACAGTACCAGGGCCCCGCTCCTGTGCCCTAAGAGCTCTGGTCTGTGACGTTGAGCCTGCTTGCTCAGAGCCCTTTCCCGCTCTCCCTTGGCCTCCCTTTCTTCTGCTTGCTCAGGGCCCTTTGCTTCCCCTGACTCTGAGGACGCTTGCCCTCCAAGCATTGCATGTGAGATGGCCAGCCGCTGCTTCCAGACTCGTTCAGCTCTTTAGTAGTCTGTGTCAGGTCTGTACATCATTCCAGCTGCTGTTATTGGAGGGGCCAGATCATGAAATATTTGTCTTCATGGATTCACCCAATAATCAAGTGCTCTTAGGAGTGGGGTGCTGCAGTCGGGGGGGAGGGGGGGTCTTCTCCAAGCCCTTGTGGGTTCCAGTATGTAAAGGCAGCTTGTGTTTCTGAGTCCTGGCACACCTGATTCAGCTGTTTTCTACACCAGGCCTTACTCCTTGTCTTTGTTAGGGTTACTATAGCTATGATCAAACGTCATGACCAAAGGAACTTGAGAAGAAGAAGGTTTATTCTTTATGTTTCAATATTGCTGCTCTTCATCCACAGAAGTCAGGACAGGAACTCCAGCAGGGCAGGAACCTGGAGGGAGGAGCTGATGCAGAGGCCATGGAGAGGTGCTGCTTACTGGCTTGCTCTACAGGGCTTGCTCAGCCTGCTTTCTTACAGAACCACCCAGGACTACCAGCCCAGGGATGGCACGACCCACAATGGGCTAGACCCTCCCCCATCAATCACTAACTAAGAAAATGGCCTACAGGCTTGCCTATGGCCTGAACTTATGGAGGCATTTTCTCAGTTGAAGTTCCCTCCTCTCAGATGACTTTAGCTTGTGTCAAGTTGACATAAAACTAGCCAGTATTCTGCTACAGCATGCCACCTCATCCATTATCATTATGGGACTTCACAGCAGTATGTTGGAACTGTTTCATCATAGGACAAGTTGCCAGCCTGAAATGCAAGTAGAAAATGGCACACACACACACCATACATACCCCCTGCGCTGGTGACAAGAGACTCGGGAGGGATGTGACACTGTAATCTTTCAAACTAGGCTAAGTACTGAGCTTCCTGAGGCCCTGAGGCCCTAAGGTGAGGTACATTCTCCACTTCTACCTGGAGGAGGCTAAACAGCAGATAACATCTTCTCTCCAGGGGTAAAGAATCCTTCATTTTGTCACTTTTCTCCAAAGGCACACTTTCTCTACGTCCCCAAATCCTGCCTAGCATTAACCTTCATCAGCACACTTCACCATGAGTTCCTCTCCACATTCACTCCCCAGGAGATGCCACGGATACCGTCAGATAATGAGCAGCAAGTGCTTAAATACTGTGCTCCCAGCCCAAGCCAGTTCTGATGCAGTTAGACTCTTCTTCCCGCCTCTCCCCACACCCTTCTCTCCCGCAGCCTTCAAGTCTCTCTCTGTCTGTAAAACCTCGGGGACACACTGAAGCAGAGAACACTTTCACTGTAGCAACTGATTATTTTTATGACATCTAACCAGATTAGGGGGAGCATTGCCTACGTGGCTCCTGACTCCGTAAAAGGAGCTGCAGATGGTTGAAGCAGAAATTGTGCTTTGTAAGGAAAGAGGCAGAAGGCTGTGGGGATGGGGGTCTGCCAGAGCCATATCAGCAGTCAGGAGTCAAGAGTGAGGGATGCTGGGGTCACAGCTGTGTCTCCATGGGCTGATAGAGGTTAGCATATGACCCACACTCAAAAGAAACGGGCTTAGTGGAAAGGACCAGTCTAGCCCTCTGTCCCTGGGCACAAGAACTTGAGTCTAGCTTCTTCTTGGCAGTTATCACTGTCTTCTCATTCTGCTTGTTGACCAAATTTCCTCCCCGGCTATAAGCTCCAGGACAGCAGGAGCTTCAGAGGACCACTGCCAGAGCCTCCTAGCTTCAAAGAATGTCAGACTGAGAACAGACACTCCAATTGGTTATTACCTCTGTGATGGTAGAGAGAAAGAGAGACAGAGAGAGAGAGAGAGAGAGAGAGAGAGAGAGAGAGAGAGAGAATATTAAAATTCCAACAATATGCATACATACCTACAAACATGTGTGCTCTCATTCATGCACACATGCAAATACTCCACTTGGGCATGGTGATGCATACCCATAACCTCAGCACTTGGGAGATAGAGACAGGAAGATTCAGGGTTCAAGGCCAGCTTTGCCATATAACTTAGTGAAAGTCCACCCTGAGCTACATAAGACCTTATCTCGCTGATGATGATGATGACGATGATGATAAGCACTTAGGAGGAAGAGGCAGAGGCAAGAGCATCTATGCAACTGTAAGGCCAGTCAGGACTCCATAGCAAGATCCTGACTCATCTATAACCCTCAGAAACAATTGTTACTCCACACGTTTGTGACCTTAGTTAAGTTTCTTAACTCCCACGTGCCTCTATTCTTTTCATCTCAAAGTGTGGATGATGTTGTTGGGGTACTGACTGCCTGAGATGATATGAATTCGAACCATGGTGAATATACAAATCCTTAAGAAGTGTTAGCGCGCCCTCATTACCATCTTCCCAGCACCCTGTCTCACATTGTTTCAAGCCCTTTCTACACCCAGAGCTGATTATTGTGACACTTTTACTAGTGAGACAAACCACACACGTGTCTACTCACCCAGACTGGGAACCCACAACAGACCATAGTAACTACAAGTCGAACATAGCAAACCCACGGGATTTTTGGAGTTCTGTACAGGACTGTGGGTGAGGGGTCACTTACAGAAGCAGGGATGACTCAAAGGCGGTTGTATCACTAAAAAGACCAGCCTAGCATGAGTGATGATTCACAAAATCTGCATCTCTGGAGCTGTCTAGAGAACTTTCAGGCCGCTGGACAGTTCAGAGGCCTCTTCCAGGCAGCTCTCCTGAGTTCAGCCTCCTCACCCAGAAGTTGTTTCCGCTTTCTATAATCTTGAGGTGTTTGCTGCTTCCATAACCTTCAGGAGGGGCTCCTGGGAATGCCATAGGTTTCATCTTTCCCAGACATGTGAAGTGTGTTTACCCTCTGAGTCTCATGAATGCCCTGCCTCCTTGGTAGAGGGAATATTTCAGTCCAGAGGAAATGGCTGGAGAACAGCCATATTGTCTGTCAATAGGCCCGAGAATCAGGAAGGATGGACATCTCCAGGACTGGGGAGGTGGTTCAGTGGGGGGGGGGGGAGCTCTTGCTGTGCAAGCGTGAGGACCTGAGTTCAGATCCCCAGCACCCATGTAAAAATTTAGATGTGATCTTGACACTCCTGTGACTCCAGCCCTACGAGAAAAGGAGAAACTGTAGAATGACCAGGACTTGCTGGCCAGCGAGCCCAGCCAAAGCAGAAACAGAACGGAAGCTCTAAGTTCAGGGAGGGACCCTGTCTCAAGGGGGTGAGGCAGAGATTGACAGCACAAGATACTTTTCATCCTCTCCAGCCTCAATGTGCACATGCACAGGCATACTCACACACACGTACACGCTTTTGTAAAAAATCAGACTCTCAAATGTATCTGGAAATCATTTTATGAAACGTGCTAGAACTGAAGAGTTATTCAACAGCTTATACTGTTTTGTTGGTTTTCCAATGAATCACATAATTCATCTTCCAAGCAAGTTTCAGCTCAGAGTTTAAAAATCAAGAGTCCTAGCTAGCACAAAGCCACCCCCAAAACAAACACTGGAAACTACATAAAAGGGGACTTTTATATTCTGTTACTTACACAGCAGTGAGGTTATAAAATTGTAAGGTCTTTCCCTTTCCATTTTCCAAATTTTCTAGGGTGTGGCTGTAATCATTTTGTGAGGAATGCATTGTGAACCTTAACATGACCCAGCAGCACTATAAATGTTAGTCAACTTGTTTCATGACGTGTGCACAAAACAAGTATGTGTGCGTGCGCGCACGCACACGCATGTTTATATTTGAACCTAGGCTCCACATATGAAAGACCACTTGTGGTTTCTGTTTTGATCTGACCTATGCTAGCTTACAGAGTGCTTTCTAATCCTGTCCCCTCTTCTGCAGGACAGAGGGTGAAGGGGCAATGGAACCCATGTGGCCTAGAAGCAAATGGCGGGATATTTGGGAGAAAAAAAGGAGACCAGCAGGAAGGGGCAAGAGTGTAGATGTGATGGTCTTATTAAATAAGAAACACAGAGCCAAATGCAGAGTTAAAAGCCCAAGAGGTCAGAGCAGCACCTAAGAGCTGAGACTAAAAACGCTTTCTTACCCTTCGCTGCCGTCCTTCCCCTGAGAAAGAGACCTACTTCCTGTGTGTCTATCTTTTTATTGACTTTCTGTTCTGCCTTCTCATTGGTTGTAAACCCAACCACATGACCTCCTCGTCACCGCGTGTCTATACAGACCTCCAGGTCTTCTATGGTTGGTATTGAAATTAAAGGCGTGTGTCTCCATGCTGGCTGTATCCTTGAACACACAGAGATCTGCCTAGCTCTGCCTACCAAGTGCTGGGTTTAAAGGCATGCACCACCAACACCCAGCTTCTGCTATGGCTTGCTATTAGCTCTGACCCCCAGGCAACTTTATTTATTAACATACAAATAAAATCACATTTCAGCACAAATATCACCATACAAGAGGAACAAGAAGTGGCAGTGGAGAGAGGACTGAATTAGGATGATATGTGACCACAGCTATCTGTTAAAATGATGTACTAAATCCCATAACTTTGAATGCTAGCATAAAATTAATCATAAAAAGAAGTAGTAAGGCTGCTAAGCTAACCAGAAGTGGAAAATAATCTACAGTTAGACATCTTTCTTTATTTATTTCCTGTTTCATAACTTATTATTTCAAGTGAGAATTGAATGTAAACAGACTGAAGTTTAGTTAAATGGTTTTCCTAGATTCATTCCTTCAGTCATTCAGCTGATGAGCATTTGGGAGTGTGTCTGAGCATGGCCTGCAGTGCCACGGGTGAAGGCAAAACCTCACCTCCTCTGGGTTCGTAGTCACATCTACAATAAGCAGTCTGCAGGAAGCCAGGCAGTAAGGCAAGAAGATAAAGTGAGGGATGGGGTGTGACTTTTGGATGAAGCAAGCCTGGAGAACCTGTGACATTTTCGTAAGAGGCCTAGATGAAGCTAGCGGATGGCTGAAGACACAGGCATGGGCACCCCATTCTAACAGCTGCCCCCCCTCACTATGCTACTTTAGAGTTACTTGGGATCTAATTTGCAAGTCTTTCATTCTTTAAATTGACTGAGTCCTCAGCTCTGTGTTCGCTGAGATCTTTGGAAATCAGACACGACACTTACTGCTCAGAGTCCATGATGGCTCCTTGTTTCACTCAGAGAAATTCTAATTACCTATCCAGCCCGGAAGGATGCCCAATCTACCCCCTGACCCCTGACATTCATCTCCCTAAATACCCACTAGTAGATCCCTGCCCTGGACCCCACTTAGATAAGCTTGCTAGCCTTTGAGGTTCCACTGGCCACCCCCTCTTCTGGAATTGTATTCCCTTAGATATCCATGTTAGCTTCTCATTCAAGACGTGGCTCAGTGTGATCTTCTCAATAAAGCTCACTCCAGGACCACCAAATTAAAAACCCCACCCTTTTCCCAAGTTCTTAGCCCCCTCATCTCACTCAGCAGTTTTCCTTCTTTCTTTTTCTCTCGCCACCTTCTGGCAGGTTCTATAAACTGTTTGCTCATCAGGTTAACTTTGCCTTGGTTACCACTTCTCACTGATGGTGAGCACCTTGAGACAGGATAGGGCATACCTTTTTTTCACAGATGTAGCCCAAGTGCCCCCAACAGTGCCGGCACATAGTTGATGGTTGGTGGATGCTGACTGAAAGAGCAATAAATAGGAACACAGGGACCCATCTACACATTCGCATGACATCAGTTGACCTGGAAACCCTGGGAACACTAGCCCTCCTGACTTATACTTCTCTTTGGTCCATAAAATGTTACTGCCAGCTATTTAAATAGGTAAACTTGTGCCTGGTATTTTCTATATATGGACATCAGCTCCTTAACTTTCAGATATTGTCTGAGTCATCGGGGTAAACGATTCAAAGACAGAGTAGTAGTCTGTGGAGTTGGCCCAGTCAGAAAAGTGCTCGCCTTGTGAGCATGAGGACCTGATCTTCCAGACAGGAAGGTATGGTGGTGAATACTTATGGTCCCAGCATTGGGAAGTCAGAGACAGACAGGTTCCTGGGGCTCCATGGCTAGCCAGGCTAGCCTTCTTGGTGAGTTCCAGGACAGTGAGGGACCCTGTCTCAAAACAAGGTAGATAATGCCTAAGAATGATACCCAAGATTTTCCTGTATTCTCTACAATACATACACACATATTCGTGTGCATACACACACACACACACACACACACACACACACACACACACACAGGGGTCTGAAAAGTAACCCTCAGGCCATGCCTCAGGGGTAGGTACTTCAAGTTCATAGGTAGGTAGAACAGGTATCCACTACATCTCCCTCTTTTGTCTAAATAAGAAAATTCTAACCTAATATAAAACGATGATTATCAAGTATTGTCCACAAGAGGAGAAAGGTAATAACATAGACAAAAATAGATATGCAACCAGCAAGAACAACATCAAACAAGAGACACCTGCTAAAATCCAGAGATGTCCAGATAAATGGCATGTTACAGAGATTATTCTAATAGCTGTCCTATCCTAAAGACTCAAATTTTAGTATCTAAAATGTTCTTAGCTAAGATATGAGAGGATTATAAATGCAACTGTCTAGTCTGTGTCTGCTCCCTAGCCCACCTGAGATGAGCAGCTCTGTAGTTTTGTGTGCTCTCCCACCATGATCTTCCGCTTTGCCGCAAGCCTAAAGTGACAGGGCCAAGCCACCGTGGGAGGAAACCTCGGAAACGGAGGGCAAAACCGACCTTTTATCCTTAAAGTTGATTTTTCTCAAGTATTTTGTGACAATGGGAAGCTAACACACACACACACACACACACACACACACACAACACACACACACACACACACACACACACACACACGTCACACCCAGTGAGCACAGCTTATAATGGCCTCGCCAAGATCATCTATTGGTCTCTTGGATCTCACAGGAACTCTGGGAGGCTTTTTGTATTGGCAACCAGAGGACCTCGAAAGCGGTTCAGTTAGAGGCCATTCAAACAATGTACACAGTTGGTGTGCAGCTCGGGATTTGCAGAATATAAGCCACCCCAGTACCATGGTGCTGTGACTTGTCACTGGATTTCCCAACACCACTGTGACTTGTGTCACATGGGATGAGCATGTTTCTTCCCATAAATGTGCGTCTTGTGAGAAGGACAGAGAGAAAGAAAAAGGGAGAGAGATGAGGAAGAGAAAAGGAAGGAGAGGAGAGAGAGTGAGGGGGAGGGGAGTGAGGGGAGGGAGAGGAGATGGGTAAGGGACTCTGGGAGAGAGTCCAGCTATCTGCTGCTGAATGATGTGACACCTCACCTGCATTGTCAGACAGGCCTGCCCCGTCCTTGTGGCAGCCTGCAATGACATCATTGGCACTACCACAGCCCACTCTGAAGGTTCTGTTGTCCCTGGGGACAAAGGATCCTACATGGAGGGGAGGAGGAAGTCCAGAGGACGTGTCAGCTTCCAGGAAAGAATAGCACGGGTAAGGAGCTATGAATAAGGTGGCTTTCCAGAAAGTTCTAGAATTTAAGGTAACGGTCCACAGCAAATAATAATAAAGTACATCAGAGTGTGAGTTTGAGGGTTCTGTTCTTGTTTTGTTTTGTTGTCCTTATTCAGGTGAGCAAAACCTTTGGAACGATGGCTCTCAACCTTCAGTTCCTCGTGTTGTGGGGACCCCCAACCAAAAAATTATTTTGTTGCTATTTCATAAGTGTAATTTTGCTACTGTTATGAATCTTAATGCAAATATCCTATATGCAGGATGTTTGAAATGTGACCCCTTTGGGGTCTTGACCCACAGATTGAGAACCACTGAATTGGAAGGTGTCGTTACATACACAGAAGGAGCTCTCAAAATGGATGATTCCCCACCACCTCCTCCTGCCTATAGCCTGATATTTAAATTAAAAGGTCATCATCTTTTCAAAATGGAAATAAAAATTCTTCTCTGTATTAGAGGAGACAAATGTTGGCTGTGGCCTTCTGAATCCCCTTATTTACCTGGTCCCAGGTGCGTGGACTTTTAAAATCTTCAGTTTATAGGCAATGCTTTTCACAACCTTCACCAGACACCACAGTTTGTCCCATTTTAGCTACTCTGCTGTTGTACCCGCAAATGGCATCTCCAGGAAGCTGTGATCTGTAGCAACTGTGTGAAAATGAAGATAGAGTGGATGCTTTCAGTAGCCACAACATAAAGCCAAGTGCGACAGCTCAGGACTTCTTACACCAAATTTGCTCACACTTGTTCTTCAGGGTCTTGTGAACAAACTCTGCCTATAAAAATGTCACAGGTATTCACTTGACGTGCATGAGAAGTGGTTTCAATGACAAAGAAGACAAAGAGAAATTGTAATTAAATATTCCTTTAAGCTAGGGCTGGGGAGGTAGCGTGAGTGGTTAAGGCTCTACACTGCTCTTCTAGAGGACCTGAGTTTGGTTCCCAGCACCCACATGCTCACAAGTGCCTTAACTCCAGCTCAGGGAAACACCACTGCTTTACTCTGACTTCACTTTTTGTGAAGATTAACCATGCCCTCTTCTGACCTCTGCAGGCATGTGTACCCATGTGGCATACACACACCACCACACACATACATATACATAAATAAATAAGTAAATCTCCTTTTAGGCAATAACAGATCTCAGAAAAAAAAAAAAAAAAAAAACCTGCCCAAGCCAGAAGAATGAAAGAATTAGTGTTATTCCTTAGTGGAAATTAGCAGTGAGTGAACTTGGTTCATCATGGGTTGGTTGACCACTTTGTCATGTTGCATGCATTATTCTTTTTTTATTTACTTGTTTGTTTCCAGACAGGGTTTCTTTGTGTAGCCCTGGCTGTCCTTGAACTCGCTCTGTGGACCAGGCTGGCCTTGAACTCACAGAGATCGGCCTGTCTCTGCCTCCCAAGTGCTGGGATAAAAGGCATGTGCCACCATGCCCAGCATGCAGGCATTATTCTGGGAATCAAAAGTACTAGTAAGATAGGGCAGGCTCCATGGCTAACCCACAAACAGCTTGGCAGGTACAGTGGGGAAGTAATGAACTTTCACACAGGCCAGGGGACTCTTGGAAGGCACCTTGCAAGGAGGAGTGCTTGGGGATGCTGAAGGATGGGCAGGAATTGTCCTAGAGAAGATGGGAAGGGGTGAGGGTGCCCATAGATGAAGGCCCAGCACCATCAGAAGCACCATTTGAGAAAATGAAGAAGGAATGAACATCCTGTCTACCCAGTAAAGAGTCAGGCAGGTTGCATAAGCTGGAGCACTGAGCCCTTTCCATGCCTATTTCACTAAGGGCATTTGCAGAGCTTTAGGAGAGCCTCTCTGACCATCAGAGTCATGGCCTCATCAGTCATCCTACAGGAGAGAGTGGGTGACTAGGAGATAGTCCAAGACATGAGTCAGGGAGACCAGCCAGCCATTAGTCACTGGGATCCAGAGAGCATGGGACTGGGTGGCCGGAGTAAAAGTCCTAGGCATAAGGGAGGCATCAGGTTGGAAAGTTCTAGGAGATGAGGTCAGAAGAATCCTCGAACACTTCGACATTGGGGAGTGTGAGGGGAGAAGAGTAAAGGGGCTTAGGTAACCAGGTGGACAGGGACCATTCATGGAGCTGGGAGCCCAGAGAAGTCAACTGAAAACATGCAATATCATGGTGATTGGCTTCGTTGACCAAGACATCCAGCCGGTTGTCAGACAGACACTAAGCTATAGAGGGAGACCTGGGCTAGATGTGGTTTAGAGTTCCTAGATGTGTGTGTGTGTGTGTGTGTGTGTGTGTGTGTGTGTGTGTTCATGATTATTTACTTTTATCATTGCTGTGATGAAATACTTGGCGAAATCCACTTCAGAAAACATTTATTTTGGTTTGCGGCTTAGGGTGACATACCATCATGGCGGGGAAGACGCGGTAGCAAGAGTGGCTGTGGTGGCAGAAACACGTGGTGCCCAGTCACATTGTGTCTGCAGTCAGGGGGCAGAGAGAGATGAACACTGCCGCTCATCTGGCTCTCTCCTTTTCTCCTTTTCATTCAGCCTGGAACCTGGTTTGTAGACTGGAGCCACCATTCAGGGTCTGTCTTCCCTGCCCAGTAAAGCATCCCTGGGAACAGTTGCACAAACCCATCCAGAGGTGTGTCTCCCAGGTGATTCTAAATCCAGTCAAGCTGACAGTGATAATTAACCATCACAGTTGCAAAGTCCTGGTAAATGGATGGTAGTTCTCTGAGAAAACACAAATAAATGAAGGCCTTGATAAAAAAAAAAAAAAAAAAAAAAAAACACAAGGACCTTCAAAATTTAATGTTCTACTAATTAAAAGTAATCTGAGAGTAAGGAGAATCATCCTAGGATGAGAAGGTGCCAAGGAATTAAAAAGTAAACTAGAAATAGGCGACATTGTGAAGACATGACAGGAGACTGTGGTTTACTTGTGGGTGAGGTGATGTTCCAAAATGTCAATGCATGAGAGAAAGAGAAAGATCAGAAAGGGTCCTTTCGATTATTTTATACTATGTAATTGTAGCTGTGTTTCAGCTACCTGTAAAGCCAATATGCAGTCAGCAGGGTGTAAGTTAGGAAGCTCTGACTGCAGGCAACAAAAAATTTGACTCATAAAGTCTAAAACAGTAAGCAAATTGGAACATTCATAAGGCATTTGTCCTTTAGACATTACAAGTGTGTCCTTTAGAATGTCTCCGGTGCCTTGAGCAAGGCTTAGAGCTTATCGTTGTTCACTTGAAAGCTATTGCATGTCTAAATGAATGAGTATGGCATGATAAAGTCTATGGTGGGGTCATGCCATTATTGGTTAATTTGTCAACTATGTGGCCTAGTTAAGAGACACCATCTTCAGGCGATACAAGTCTTTGTGATGGCTGCAATGGCTCTAGCGTCACATGTATACACCACAGTCCCAAGAGGAATAACCAAGGGCTCTATTCTCTCTCTAGAGACAAGAAAGTCTTGCCCATGGGTTCTTTAGGATTACCCTAGAATTTGCAGACATAACTACTAGATGCAAATTGTTCCTATTACGGGTTCTCATCAGAAAACCTACTCGATACCACCCTTTCCATCTACTTGTCTGGATTGTTCCTTTAAGCTCAGGGCAGAGAGGGACTTTGGGCTAGGCAGACAACATATCCATCCATGAGCTACCCTGTCTTCTGATACCTCATCACTCCACCACTACTGACCTTTACTGACATTAGTTATATCATGGAGAACAAAACATCTGAGGCTATTTGCTTTAAAAAAAATGATTGGGAGGGAGGGAGGGAGGGAGGGAGGAAGCGAGGAAGCGAGGAAGCGAGGAATTAAGATGCCTTTAACTTAGAGAACTTTTTCTGACTCCATACTTCTGCCCAGGGCTTGTGTAGATAGACAAGTCAGTGGGACTTTTAGCCTTTCTCCCACATGAATATCTGCAAGCACCAGTAGTCACATAGGAGACCCAACCCTAGGGCTCTGGTCCTGCCTCTCCCTTTATATGTAGAGAAAATACTGAACACCTTTTCCATCTCCTTGAACTGTGCTTTTTAGTTGGCTCCTATCCCAGAATTTCCAACTATACCAGACTTTAGCATCATTTCCACCTTCAATCCCCACTTGCAGCTCCTGGTCCTTAGTCTGCTCTGTTGAAGATATTTGCTACCAGCTAGTCGGCCTCCTCATGTCCCTGGTAGTGCAACAGAGTGATGAACCATTAAACTCTCTTCTGGACCTTGCTTGCATGGAGTTGTTAGGGGATTAAGGGACCCCTTTGATTTGAACTGTCTTCCTCAGCTCAAGTAGATGTTAACAGCTATGAGCTGTCGTCTCCACCATGAACCTTGTCCTGTTCCTCATCCTCCTTTATGTGCTATTCATTCCCAGTTTATCTTCTCGTACACCTCGCCAGCACACCCTATAACTGAGATTCTATTATAAGGCTCCAGGAATTCCCCCAAAGGCTTTGTTCACCCATGTCATATAGTCCTGTGTTGCTCACAACCTCCACCATCATACAAAGAACATTATCTTTCCAGGGATCCTAGCTCCTTACCATGGAAATATATTTTAAGAATAGACTACTCATTGCATTGTGAACCAGATTAAAGCAACTCACTTTAATCCTCCATGGAAAAACATCACATATGCCTTAGGCCCATTATTACCATTTCCAGGTCTACTTTCTAGAACTTTGGGCAATAGTGGAAACATTCTATCTTGGTACAGTAGCCACTAACCCATGCAACCATAGAATAAGTATGGCCAATATGGCTGGTAAGCAACATTTAAAATGTTAGCTGTGACTAACCACTACATGTGGGTGCCTTGTTCAAGACCTTGGCTCAAATTTGGATATAGCAAGCCCCTGCTGCTGACCTGCTACAACTCTAACCTGTAAAGAATTTTGAAATCTTAGAATCTGGTCTCAACTGGGCTTCCTATTAACAGTGGAAGGCCCCTTGCATGGTGATAATGTAATTCTGTGCAATTGATGTTATAATACTGTACAGGACAGAAACTGTGCCATTCAGTTTATTGTATGTACATTCCCTGTAGCACGAATCTTAAAAGGTCTTGTTAATAAAAACAAACCTGGAGCCAGGTATTGGGGTGAATGCTGGAAGATCAGAGAACAAGCCACAGCTTCCTCACCTTACCAGTTCCTCAGATAATCCTGTTTCCTCAGACGGAAGCCTCTGAGTCCTCATCCAAATGGATCTCAGCTGAACTGCTACTCAAAAGCCTAAAAGCTTCACCAGGCTCTAGTTCCTCGTCCTCACGCCTTAAATACCTTTCTGCTTTCTTACATCACTTCCTGGGATTAAAGGCTCTTGTTACCACCTAGTGTTTCCAGTGTGGCTTTGAACTCACAGAGATCCACATGGATCTCTGCCTCTGGAATGCTAGGATTAAAGGCCAGTGTGCCACCATTTTCTGGCCTCTATATCTAGTGGCTGTTCTGTTCTCTGACCCCAGATAAGTTTATTAGGGTGCACAATATTTTGGGGAATACAATATCACCACAATTCCCTGTCCATGTTGCATCTTTGATATCAAAATAGCAATGGCAAAATAGTCTCTTCTTTTACGATCCTCAGAGCCAGAATCATTATTTAGAAATAGTGGTCAGAGACATGATAATTCATCGTTATAGATAAGGTCAGAATTAATACAGTTGCTACAAAAGCATCAGTGTTCAGGGCCCAGGACCAAGGACGAAGGGACTCTGGAAGCAAACACTACAATTTGAGGCTAGGAAGGGATCAGGTCACTGAGTGCCAGGTTAGAAAAGCAGCACGCCCCATGAGCTTGTGTGAAGAGGAGTCTGTAGAAGATGACATGCAGCCACAGGCAGCATTGATGAATACAGCAGAAATTGCTGCTACAGCATGCTACCCTTGATGTTGGGTCTAGACTCACCTTGTATACAAACTTCTGTTCATGTCTATAAGAATGTTGGTAAAGAAGTTTAAGAAAGGAAGACTGGACATGAGTGTGGGGGTCATCATTCCATGGGCTGGAGTCTTGGACTGAATAGAACAATGAAAAGCAGGTAGGACTTTAGGTTTCCTGTCTCTCTACCTTGTTACTGTGGATTCAGTGTGACCAACTGCCTCATATTCCTGCCACTGTACCTTCCCCATCAAACTGTGAGACAACTTTCCTTCTGAAAGTTGCTTTTCTCAGGTATTTTGTTACAGTACTGAGATGAGTAATTAATACACTTCCCAAGGTCAGTATTTGCCATTTTTGTGATTAAAAGATGTATCAGTTACTTTTTGTTGCTGTAATAAAACGCCATGACCAAATGTGACTCTTGGAAGAAAGAGTTTATCTTGGCCTATGGTTGCATAGTGAGAAGGAGTACATAATGGTAGGGTAGATCTGGCAACAGGCAGACATTCTGGCAAGAAGCTGAGAGGTTATAACTTTATCCATATGTGGGAAACAGAAAATGAACAGGAAGTACTCACTGCTAAAGCCTACCTCCAGTGACATACTTCCTCCAGCAAGGCTTCACGTCCTTAAAGGTACACTGCCTTCCAAACAGCACCACCAGCTGGGGACCAAGTGTTCAAATATGTGAGCCTGTGGGGAACATTTCACATTTAAACCACCTCAGAAATCATTGTCACTTACATAGTTGGTGATTTAGAGAAACCGCTGAGTAAGAGGGGAAGACAGCTAAAATCAAAAGATTCTAATAAATTGAAAGCATATACTTTATTTTAAAGAAAGATGTCAAAGCAAAAACAATAGCAACAATAAAGAAGAGGTGAGTGATTTGCTGATACTGCAATGTGACCACTCTACTGCTATAGGAAACCACCTTTGCTATCACAGTACTGATGAAATCCTAAGACTGAGATGCATTTTGCACAGATAGTTAAAGGGGTGTCTATGAGTCAAAGATGCCTGCGGTTGACAGAAAGAACCTCATGGCTCTTCGTAAATCTTTCTCGGGTACATGTTGGTCCAGATAAGCCAAAGGCTTCTAACTGCAGAGGGAGGTAAAGTTTCTTCAACTTGTGGATTCTTAAAGTATAGGTTCCCTGGTCCTACAGGATTCTGCAGAATCTGTCTTCAATTCTACTGGTGCTCAGGCACTTTGAAGCAGGCATACATAGAACATGCACACACTATACAAGATGACTTGTTCTCGCTGGCAATGAAGCCGTTCTCACAAAGCTGCTCTTCTCTCTCATTTCTTTGTTCATTTTCTGTTTGTTTTAAATAAGACTTTTCAAGCTACACCTGTAGTCCTAGCACTTAGATAGCTGTGACAGGAGGATCATAAGTTGGAAGTCTCCCAGGCTTCATAATGAGACCCTTGTAGCTGGAGAGTTTTCTCTCCGGGTCCCACCCTGTCTGTGATTAATTAGTTAATGGATTAATTGAAGGAAAAATGAGAGTTTTAAGTTTTAAATGTGTAAGCATCAAATGACAACAATTCATTAATGGGCAATGTTTCATAAGAATGTATTACTTCCCGTGCTCCATGCTTAAAATTGTGTGAACTCTCAGTAACACCATTTCATTTAATCAGACACATTGAAGGAAATGTTTCTTCCAAAGTTGACAAGTGCCAGGGAGCCATTTCCACTTCTGAGGCTTAAAGCCTTAATCCATCAATGACATCCTTGGGTAACTTGTTTCTTATCAGCTGTCGGGTTTCACTGGTTACAAAACAGCCGGTGTCTTTGAAGAGGGATGATTTGGAAGGTTACAGCATGAGCAAGCTCTTACAAAGCTAGGTATCTTGTTGCTTAAATGACACCTTTGTGAGCTGCAGAATGGTGACTCTGGGTTGGAGAGCTGGCACATGGATAAAGTTCTTGCCATGCAAGTGTGAAGACCAAACAGCAGATCTCCAGAACCCACATGGAAGTTGGGCAGGGCAGGTAGATATGGCAGGGCAGCTGACTATAACCTCAGCACTCAGTAGGTAGAGACACCAGCACCAGGAGTCCTGGGGCAAGCTAGCTAGTAGACTAGCCATATTGGCAAACTCTGGGTTCAGCGAGAGACCCTGCCTCAATAAGGAGAAGTCAAGAAAGACACCTAGCATCAATTTTGGGTCTCTACATGAATGTACATGCATGCACACTCACACACATGTACACCCATGCACATGTGAGTACTCATACACATGTATTCTACACACAGACACGTGAAAAAAGAGAGAGATTAGTGTGTCTGCCCACTTATTATGTGGGGGATTTTCTAGTTTAGTAGCAAAAGTACATTAATTTCATAAAAAAATTAAAAGACTGTCGCAGCTCACTGACATGAGCTGCTATGATGACTAAGTCCATTGCTAGTGCCATTTCCACAGAAATCACCATGTATCGCCTCATCAGTCACATGATAAGATGCACTTGGTAGTCAAAAAACATCTCTGGGAAGCTGAAATGAAAACCCAGAAAAGCTCGACAGTCTCTGAGGGAAAAAGTAGCTGACAATTTCTTGCATCAGGCTCCTCTTACATGTCTTTACAATGATATTCACTTGAACATAGCTGGGAGTCATTGTTTTATTGTAATTGTGGCTCTTAATGATTATCAGCAAATTAAAATCTGTTTGCATTGTCATGAGTGTGAGTGTAAATGCTAGCACATATGTGTCCCCAAGGGATGCAGCTTAGCTAACACTTCCAAAGGTTTTCAGTCTAAAATTGTCACATAATACTTGGATACTATCTTCATCCAATTGGTGGGTAGGTGGGTGGTTGGGTTGGTGGATGGACAGACAGACAGATGATAGATAGATAGATAGATAGATAGATAGATAGATAGATAGATAGATAGATAGATAGATATTTTGTGTGACCAACTTTTCCTGAGGAGGCTCTACATACACATCTATTCACCCCAAATAGGAAGCCCATGACATACCAAAGTATGGATATCAGCAAAGTCTAATTTGCTGAACAGTGAATTTTATTGAGATTACTTTCAGGAATATAGGTGAGGGATTACTTACAGGAGCAGAAACAAATCCAAGACAGCTGTATCACCAAAGCCCACCCAACATGGGTGACAGTGCACAAAGGCTGTGAACCTAGAGAACACTGCACAGCCTGCAGGCAGATCAACAGGTTGAAGAGTGTCCTTTCTAAGTAACTCTGCTCTAAACCTCGTCCAGGATGCTCAGCTGGTTTCTGCTCCTTCCAGGCATCTGTTCTGGTCTCAGAGTCTCCTTTGCAGTTTGGCTTCCATCTTCTGAAGAGGACTCCCCACTTTTATTGATTACTGTGTCAAGGAAGCACCTAGTGAATCTGATCAGTTTCAGGGACTTCCTGAAGCTATTTTGAATTGTTTACCTTCCTGCTTGAAGAGCTTCTCTGCAGGATGGAATGTCTCAATCTCAGAGGAAAGGATAGGTAGGTAGGTAGGTAGGTAGGTAGGTAGGTAGGTAGGTAGATAGATAGATAGATAGATAGATAGATAGATAGATAGATAGATAGATAGATAGATAGATAGATGAAGGATGAGGGGAGAGCAAAGAGAGGGGAAAGAACAGACAGGAGAGCAGAAGGGAGGGGAAGAAAAAGGAGGAGAGGAGGAGCAGAGAGAAAAAGAGGGAGAGGAGAGAGAGAAGGAACATGAAGACAGAGCTGGCACATAGTAAATATCTGCAATGCTATTTGAAGGGCTCTTTTTATTGCCATCATAAATAAAATGTCCAATATAGTACTTGGCATTGGAGATGCAGAAATATTCACTCCTTACTTCCTGCCTATCTTTCTGCTGTGCTCAGATGGTTTTTATAAAAGGAACAAAAAGCTCTCGATCTACACTAAAACTTCATTAGATTTTTTTTACATAAAATTAAAACTTTATCTATATATAGTAAGCCAGAAGAAATCCATCCATTTACTTCCCAGTTCTTGTTTTCTATCCAGAGTGAAAACTTAGATATAAAATGCCTGGCTGTTTAGTTCATCTGTCCTTTGGGCTGATTTACAAGGATTAGAGGATTTTTGCATCTCCCAGCACCCCATGCAAGAAAGATCTGGAAGTTTGGTATTATCTAATGTAGTCAGTCCATTTGTTTAAAAGGACAGAAACTGAGGTCCCCAGAAGTAAAGGAACTTGTCACAAGCTAGTAATGGCAAAGATGACCCAGGCTTCCGCATACTCTGGGGCCAGGCTCCTTTCCAAGCTACCTGCCCCTTCTCCTCCCACCAGTGTCTTCCAAAAATGAGCATCTCTGGTCATTAATACACAAATTTCTCAAGAGAATGTGGTTTATGACACCATTGTTTCTGTTGCCTGTCTATGGCTCCTTCCATTTCCTTTTACCTGAGATGGAAGAAACATTCTCCTTGCAGATTGTTCAGGATGAGGGGCCCACTGCAGTCACCCTGTCCATCCCCGGGCCTGTGAACCATTTGAGAAATGATGTAAACAGGAAGGTAGGGTAGGATCTCACCATGATGACTGGTACTATCTGGACTGGAGGGCGTTGCTGATGGACCTGCCACTCTCCTACTCCCAGGTCAAATCACCCAGGAAGTGCTAAAGCATGCCTTGAATTAACACCAGTCCAGAGAAAGAAAGAAGCATAGCTTGAAGCTGTACCCAATGGGCCATGATGGAGGACTAGAGGTTGTATCTTAGTGATGGACTAACTCTGTGGAGATTCAAGAACTAGGTAAGAAGTAGGAACACTTAGGAAGAATTCTTCTGGTAGGAACCAAAGGAATGAGGAATGGTTTTCCTTTTTCACAAAAATTTTGGGAGGATGGGGTGTTTTGTTTTGTTTTTAGTTTTGCATTGAACTTAATAAGGCTCTTAATGAGACTCCATGTATAGCTTTGTGTCTTTTTTCCCAGATTATAAAAGAATTCTTCCTTTGGTAATTTCATGTATTTATATAATGTATTTAGATCATATGTACCCCTACTTCCCCTTTCTAACTCTTCATGGGCCACTCACATCCCCCTGCCGCTTCATATCTTCATCATCTCTGTCTTCTTCATTCTTCTTCTTCATCTTCTCCCTCCCCCCTTTTTGTCTCTATAACCCACTGAGTCCAATTATTGTTACCCCTATACTCACAGGTGCCACTCCACCCCCTGGGGCATGGGTAATCTACCATGGGCCACAGCCCCTGGAGAAAACTGGCTCTCCCTCCCCCGGCAGCCATCAACTGTCTGTCAACAGCATCCTGAGCCCCTCCTCTATTCTTGTTGGAATATTGGTCAATGGACACAGGCTGAGGAGACAGCCAAGGCAGCAAAATGCTTGCCAAAAAAGCTTGAGGACCTGAGCTCGAGGCCCAGGACCTGCATGAAAAAGCCAAACACAGTGATATACACTCTTAAATCCCAGTATTAGAGAGGCAGCAACAGGCAGATCTGTAGGACTTGCTGGCCAGTCAGCATACTCTACTCAAGACTTCCAGGCCAGTGAGAGACTCTGTAGATTGAGAGCGCCTAAGGAATTCACCTCATCACATGTACATCATACACCTGAAGCCACACACACATGAATATACATTCACATAGAATGCATGCAGGCAATAAAAAATTAAACATAGGCATCATCATAGTGGGGAAAGTTAATGGTCATCAAATTTTCCTTATGTTGGGTGGATTCCCTTCAGCATTCTGGCCTCCTCCGTGCATCTCTCAACTTCATGTCACTGTCACCAACGTGAGCATATTGTTCTCCCCCACTTGTAAGTGGCATGACTTCAAATACTCTCTTGTGTCAGCGTCACCCACACGGTCATTTCAGTCACATTGATCGCATTCCCAGCAAGGTTATACATTTCCAAAGCGATGCCCGGGACTCGGTTTTGATTTACCTGCACAAATACTCATCCTCATTGGAATATTTTGTTCTTTTGTCAGCTATATTTAGCTCATATTTTCCCACTATATTTAGCTCCTATTTTCCCACTATTCGGCTTTTTTCATTCTTTTTGCACCATTCCAGTTTGCAAATTAAAAATCAGAAAGTTGTATGAATACATCAAAACTATCCATCTGGCTTCCTCTGTGCAGCCTGAATAAATATATTTTTTCTCTATTTTTCTATTTTTATTCATTCTAGTTTGAAGTTTTATGTTTAAATTATTGATACATATGAAACTTATTGAAGTAATGGTTCAGTATATTTATTGTGTATGCATATAAGTAAAGTAAACTCTTCTCCACACTCATATTTGACCGTAATTCATTAAAGAAGAACTCTTTGACCCCACTAGAACTACATTTGTAAGCATAAGTTTTTATAGAAGCCATAACACCACAGCATAGGAAATCAGCTTCCCGCTGGGCAATGGTGGCAAATCCATTACTCGAGAGGCAGAAACAGATCTCTGTGAGTTCGAGGCCAGCCTGGTCTATAGAGCAAGTTCCAGGACAAAGGCCACACACACACACATGCACGCACGCATGCACCCACGCACCCACAAAGCTGTCTTGAAAAAGAAAAAAGAAAGAAAATCAGCTTCCATAGTAAGTGTAACTTTATTAAAGTTTTTCAGAGTTAAAACTGACATTCTTTTTATCTCAAATTCCACAGGACCATGAACCTGGCACCTTCTCAAAACAAAAGATCCAGTGTTCATGCACCTTTTTTTTAAGTAGAAGCTGTTGGTATGTCAGTGTCCATGAGTACTTGAATTTCTGTCACCCACTCTCCATGGTGACATTCATCTGAAAATAAATTTTTAGTTATCTTTAGCTTTGAACAAATTTAATTGATCAGAATCTTATACAGTCCAAGACCTGAGCCCATGGACCAGTACCTCCCACATTTAGGGTGGGTCTTCCCACCCCAGTTAACCTAAAACTTGAGCATAGACATTTAATGTTTGTTTCCATGGTGATTCTGAAGCCCATCACATTGATAAGATGTCCCCTCCTTTGTGTCCTTCCACTTCCTCCCAGTCACATTTTCTAGTTCTCCTAGGAAACATATGATTATCGATTATCATGTGCCATTTTAACCATCAGCACAGAGACCTTTAAAAGGCCATATAAAACATCAAAATAACTTCTATGGCTAGTTCACTATATTATCCATGATAAAGTGAGGGTGATGACCTGGATAGATGTAGGGACAAATAACCCACCTGCCTCATCTTAGTCATGGAGAGGGGTTGATTCTTCTTAGGAGTGGGGAATCAGGAGAGTTCTTCTACTCGTGTCAATTTTGAATGCTTGTTACAGTGCTTAATTAACAGTACTTACTAGCAGTAAGATGACACAGAGAACCAAATTAGTCTTGGAATTAATCAAACTTAGAATTAATAAGCATTGAGTTTGTTTGGAGGTTCTACTGGGTGAGCATAGCAATGGGAATTGAAGACCTCAACTGAAGATTGGTCCTTCTCTATTCTGAGAAGAGCATCCTCTCAGTGGAGCTTATAACTTCAGAAGAGGCACACATGGAGTGGTGAGGGAGGAAGAGGACACTCACTCAGTCAGCTAGATCAGCTCTATGAACCCAGGTGATCAATGGAGTGAGAGCTGTCACAGCCAGATTGCCCTCACATCCCTGCCAAGCATTAAAAATTCCCAGCTAATTACGTGACTTGAAGGTAGTATAGTATATGATGTTGGCTGCACTATTTAGCTTTAGTGTGTGTTATAAAATGAAATCATGAAAATATTTGAGTCCTACTTTAAGAAGTAGCAACATGATTCTTTTTAATATAATATGTTTATTTATTGTTTGAAAATCTCATATATGCATACAGTATATTTTTACCATATTCACTCCTCAAGCAGCATGAATCTATCCAAATAAAGTGATTCATTTTTGTAACTACTCACCTTGGTCGTGAATAAGATTATGAATTTATCCTATCTATTGAATAGTTTTCATTTCTACTGAATATGCATATAAATATGTGTCTGTGTAGATAAACATGTAGACTGGATGGATGGATGGATGGATAGATGGATGATGGATGGATGGATGGATGCTGGGTGAATAGATGGATGAATAGGTATATAGATGGATGTATGGAGTAGAGATAGATAGGTAGCTCAGTAGATTTAACTAACATTGTTAATATTGAAGAACTTCCCAGAAACTAAGATATATTGTTCTACAAATTACTGATATCTGTAAAAGTAGAAAAACCTTTAGATAACTTCACAAAGACCATTTATGTGTCAGTAGACATTAGAATTCTAATTACAGAAAAAAAATCCTAAGTAAGATGGTCTCTCAGCTATTTTTCATAATGGCATAAAACACTGAAAATACCATTATGACTTAAATACCTTCATTATCACATTTTATAAGGCACATTTAAATGGAAATAGTGCAGCCGACATCATACTATACTACCTTTATGCTAAGCAATTAGTTGGGAATTTTTAATGCTTGGTAGGAATGTGAGGGAGAAAGCTAAGGAAACATCTAATATAATTGTAACAGAATTGTAATTGAGATCATAATAATAAAACTGAAAAACAAGACACAGTTCTTTAAAGTTTTTTTTTAATGTGTATTGATGGTTTGCCCGCTTGTAAATCTGTGTACCACATGTATGCAGTGCCCACAGATGCCAGAAGAGGAAGTCAGATCTCATAGGACTGGAGTTACAGACCATTGTTAGCCACTATATGGGTGCTGAGACCAGAACCCAGGTCCTCTGGAAGAGCACCCAGTGCTCTTAACCACTGGGCTATCTCTCCAGCCCCAACACACAAAATTTTGAAACACAGTAGAATTATAGCCATAAAAAATATTCACAGAAAGAAGAAACTGCTTCTGTTAGGTAGACTGGGGGTGTCATCAACATCTTTTTGTTTGTTTGTTTTGTTTTGTTTTTTGTTTTTTTGTTTTTCGAGACAGGGTTTCTCTGTGTAGCTTTGTGCCTTTCCTGGAACTCACTTGGTAGCCCAGGGTGGCCCCGAACTCACAGAGATCCACCTGCCTCTGCCTCCTGAATGCTGGAATTAAAGGCGTGCGCCACCACTGCCCAGCGTCATCAACATCTTTTATGTCTTTGCCCTTTTTTATTTTTTTCAATGGAAATGTGTCTTTATCAATCACAACAACAAAATTCCCAAGGCTGATCCCTCTGCAAAGTAGCTTGGGTCTTCACAACCTAGCAAAGCCCCTTTTTTTATCCACGAGTAGCTCCAATTTGAGGAAGTGAAGACATCCCGAGAGAAGGGAGCCACAGGGCTTTTCAGTTAGCTAATTTCCCAGCAAGATTGTGTACTGACTTCCTTAATGAAACCAGAGTCACAGGTGTCTTTCAGGGAAATCCAGCTGCAGCTGCATCTTTTGTCCCAGAGTTACCTTCGTGGTACTCTCAACTCTTAAGTCAGGCAACCGTCATTCCACAGCATCAGTGGTCCAAAAAAGCAAAACTCGTGGTTGCATTAAGACCCTCCCCTCTTCGGGTTGTCTTCTCGAGGGCCATGAACATGCTCAGAACATCGAGAATCAGAGTGGCCTCCTGAAGATGTATCCAAACCGAATGACAGTCATGCCATCATTCCACTAACTAGGGTCTTGCTATGGAGCCACTTCCCATGGTAACAGTTTGAACATGATAAACAGAAGCATGTTGGATGCCTGGGGTACTATAAGGTCACATTAACACAATGTTGGATGACTGGGGTACTAAGGTCACATTAACACAATGTTGGATGACTGGGGTACTATAAGATCACATTAACACAGCACAGCGTTCCCCACCCTGCAGCTCAGCTGGGTAAGCTTCATAGCATGGGCCTTAAGGTCCTGCCCTGCTCTTGTGTTCTTCTGAAGAAGTAACAATCGTATGTTTCATCTCTGTGATAATAACATCTGCTACTGTTTAGGGTGTGCAGAAAGGCTGAATGAAAAGAAGATAAAGAGATCCAACCTGGCCTTCAAAGGCCAGTATTGTGTGTGACCGTCTGCTTCAACGAGTTTATATATATATTAATGTTTATGGACAATCCTTGTCAAACACTGTTGGTCCTCGAATCATGTACTATTTGCAGCCTGCTGGTTTAATAAATTACTCTAGCAAACACACATTTTACTGGAGGCACTTCTAATGGGGTGATATGAAGGAGTTCAGTGCTATCAGATATCATAGATGTATAAAATCAAAACACTGCGAGGAGTTTATCGAAAGGGAAGATTAACACCAGCTTCAGCTCGCTTTTATTTCTACAACTCTCTCTCTCTCTCTCCAGTTTGAAGTCAGGCGGTTGCTTTGCAGGCTCTGTTTCTGAGTAGGCACGACTTCATCTTTCATCTGGGTGTTTATTCATCTGACTGAAAGAGCATTAAGTCCTCTTGAAAAATTAATTTGGCTTTAATGTTTAGCTATCTAAGACTCCCTGGGTGAAGATGAAATCACGCTGAGGGGAGTTTTGATTTAACAAATGGCCATTGAGCGGGGAGTCTTTGATCCTCAAATCGGCCCTTGGAGGGCCTGAGCTTCAAGCAGATCAAAGCTGACATGGTTGGTGGTTGGCACCAAAAGGATCTGGCACTTCCCAGCTGCCTTGGGCTGCCATAGCCTGTTAGGTAGGGGTTACAGATTTTCCTAAACGCTTACTCACCTCAAGAATTGGATGAGGACAGAGGTAAACAGGTGAATGATCTCCTTCTTTGGACCTGGAGTTACATCTCCTCACTACTTCTTTGCTCCCCAATGGATTTTGCTTTTGTTTGTTGTTACTGTTTTTCTTTCATTGAAAATGATTTTTTTTGTATAATATATTCTGATTATGGTTTCTCTTCCCCCTACTCCTTCCAGTTCCTCCTTGCCTCTTCTCCCATCTGAATTCACACCCTTTCTGTCTCTCATTAGAAAAATAAATAAATAAACAGGTATCTAAGGAATAATAATAAAATAAATCAAAAACACACAAAGTGGAATATGAAAAAACAACAAAGAGAGGTGAAGAAAAATCCCAAGAGCACATATAGACACAGAAACACCTTTTCACACACACAGGAAACCTATTAAAACCTCTGACCAGAAGTCATAATGTATATACAAAGGGCCTGTAGAGTGGGAGAAAATGCCCTGACTTAGCATTATGAGACAAAGAGCCTCCAAAGATGCCATTGAGTTCATTTTGTGTGGGTCATCTACTGCTGGGCATGGAATCTACCCTTATGGGTTATTTGTTCCCCTAAGTGAGATTTCCTTAAGCAAAACATCATCTTTCATTTGCAAGTGGCAATCCACTGGAGATGGTTTCTGTGTTAGGATGGAGGCATGTGTCCACTTCTTCTTTCAGCTCTAGGACCCCATCTGGTGCAGACCTGTGCAGGCCCTGTGTGTGCTGCCTCAATCTCTGTGAGCTCATATGTATGTCAGTCCTTTAGGAGGCCTTGATTCCTTGGTGTCCTCCATCCCCTCTGGCTCTTACACTCTTCCCGACTCCTCTTCTGAAGAGTTTCCTAAGCACTGAGAAGGGTTTAATGGAAACATCCCTTTTAGGACTGAGTGTTCAGAGATCTCTCACTTTCCGTATATTGTCTGGCTGTGGGTCTCTGTATTGATTTCCACCTGCTCCCGGAGGAACCTCCTCTGATGATGGCTGAGCAAGACTCAGATCTATCCGTACAGCAGAAAGTCATTACGAGTCATTTTATTGCTATGTTCCTTTAGTGGAACAATAGTATCTGGTTTTTCCCTAGGTCTCTGGCCTGTTTAGTCTCAGGTTCTTGACTACCCAAGCAGCGGTAGGTATGAATTCCATCTCAGGGAATGGGCCTTATCCCAAATCAGACATTGGTTGCTTACCCCCACAAGCTCTATGCCACTATTGCATCAGCGAATCTTGCAGGCCAGTTACCATTGTAGATTAAGAGTTTTTTTAGTTGGGTTGGTGTTTATCTTTCTCCTTTGGTAGCAGGCAGAGTACCTTCCAGTACCATGAACACCAGCAAGTAGAGGTGAAGGCTCTCGGTAGGCACCAGCTTGGCTTCTCCATGTTCAATGAGTTGTGTGGGTGTTGTCTTCGGCAATAGGGCACTACTGTCAGTTTGTGGCGAACCACCAATAGCCATGGCAATATTTGTTCCTTAATGTAACAATTCTCAATCTTGGATCTTCAGTCTCTGTTGCCTGCTAAGTTCCTACAACTTTCAAGAATTAAAAGGAAAAAATAATTTGCATTCACTTTTATTAAGAAAAAAAGTAAGGGCTAGAGAGAGGCTTGGTGGCTAAGAGCTCATACTGTCCCTGCAGAAAACTTGAGTTCAGGTCTCAGCAGCTATGCTGGGAGACTTAAAGTTGCCTCTTACTACAGCTGTAGTGCCACGCTCTGGAGTCCCTCCTTCCTTGGTCCATTGTCACCTAAGCAGCCAATATGCCTCTCTTGGGAGATACAGAGACATTCTAATGGGCCCAAAGATGAGTCCCTGTCAACAGAGAGGGACAGCTCATGTCCTGATGCTCTATTCTGGCCTCATAGAATACCTCTGCTCACATGCCCACATGTCTTAGTCAGGGTTTCTATTGCTGTAAAGAGACGCCATGACCATGGCAACTCTTATAAAGGAAAACATTTAATTGGGGTAGCTTACAGTTCAGAGGTTCAGTCCATTATCATCATGGAGGCTTGAGCATATCTAAGACCTCAAAGCCTACCTCCACAGTGGCATGCTTCCTCCAACAAGACCACACCTACTCCAACAAGGCCACACCTCCCATTAGTGCCACTCCCTTCAAGGAGTCCATCTCCTTTCAAACTGCCATACCACACATAGACACAACCAGACATAATTAAAACTTGAGTAAGTCTTTTAAAAGGAAAAAACCTTACACACATAGCTCATAGGACAGACTATGGTCAAAAGGATGGAGAAAAAAAACAGACAAGTTGCTGTGAATGGCTGAAAAGTACTTCCCAGAAGCATATGGGCTCTCTCTCTAAAGGTACACATTTTGAAAACAAGGAGTTGCTGTCAAGTGCAGATACTGACCTTGATAAAGATGGTTCGGAGCATCTAGACTTGTCAGCAGCCTTGAGTGTCACCATGAGGACACACCTTGCCTGATGCTGCCCTCTCCTTCTCCCCCACAGATGGAGAGCTCTCCATTTCGAATGATGACGACTCCCTGGAGAATGGCCAGTCCCTGAGCTCCAGCCAACTCTCCCTGCCTGCCCTGTCGGAAATGGAGCCTGTACCAATGCCCAGGGACCCCTGCTCGTTTGAGGTGCTCCAAGCTTCAGATATCATGGATGGACCAGGTAATAACCTGGCAGAGGCATGGGGTGGGTCTCCAGGATGTTACAGTCTCCTAGCAGGACTTGGAATGCCCATTTTAGCCATCCAGAGTGTGAAGACCTCAAAATGTGGGAGAAACTTATGCCATTGTTGTCTGTATAACTGAGCCTAAGAAAATATGGATGCCATTTTCAAATAATGTTTTATAGTTTGTAAAAACACTTCTGTGACTTATATCACTTTAAAAGTGTTATAACTTATCTTATAATATGGATGGTTTGAAATACTGTTTGCTAACACTCATCTTTGTTAAGATAAATTGAAAGAATTCCATCTAGACCTGTCAAATCCTCCTGTCCCAAAGACCTGGCCAATGGACATATTTGTTAAATTGTATACAATTTCCCAGCTAAGCCAGAGCCTGCCTGTAGATAAGTCGAGATGCCTTCTAATTATTGCCTCCCTCTTTGGTCCACTGTCACCCCAGTGGCCATTCTGCCTCTCTCAGGGAGTGCAGAGCCCTCCTAACCAGCCCAAAGATGAGACCCTACCAACAGGAAGGAATAGCACATGTCAGGCGGTTTGGGGAAGGAGCCTCGGAGACCACCTGGAGTGTGGGTGTAAAGACCATAGCCCTGGTGCTGCCATGTGCAGCATCTACGTGAACACTTTACTTGTGTAGAGGGTGGGGGACTTGTTTTCCTCAAGTTGGTTCTCACATTTCACTGTGGGACCTGGCCAGCTGTTTCCAGCGCCGATTAGAACAATGTCCCTTGAGGTGGGAAAAACTCAGGGTGTCGAGGTTTCTTTGCAGAATTGTGCTGCTGTGCAGACAATAATTTCTCCAGGGGAGAAGGAAGGCAGGGAAGGGGAAGAATCCTTTATAAACTGCCTCCTTGTGTCAGTCATGGAAGGCGGGGGCCGGGGCAGGTGGTGGGGCAGACAATTGAGCTATATTTTGCCCTTTAGAATTTTCAAACAAGAACACTGAATTTTCAATTTTCAACCCAACTTCCCTTGTACCCATGGAATTTCGCAGTTAGACTCTTTTAGTGAAATCTACTGCCCCAGCTGAGCCCCAGGGTTTTACCCTTATTACCCAGGTTGCCAGCGCAGTAGAAAGTAGTAATATGCCACTTCATAGCAATTCAGCAGAGTAACCTACCAGGAAGCTCCTGTGGGGAAAAGAAGAGTTAGGGCCAAGTGGAGAAATGGGGGCAGAACTGAAACAAGACAGTAGGAGCTAAGATGTGACTTGGTTGCTAGGTGCTTGCCTAGCATGCATGATGCCCTGGGTTCAATCCCTAGTACCATGTACCTAGTTAGTTCCAAGGCAAGGTGGCACCTACCTTGGAATCCCAGCACTCAGGAGGTAGAAACAGGAGAATTGCAAGTTCAAGGTCAACCAAGCCTAGAATGTATGAGACCCTGGAAAGAAGAGGGGCAGGGAAGAAAAGGGAAGGGGGAAAAAAAAAGAAGACAACCAGAAAGCAGGCAAGCAGGAAGTGAGGGAACTGACAAATGAAAAGGTGTAGCCTTTGTGCATCCTCTGCCTTGTGAGGATTTATAGAGCCAGGCAGGGCAAGAGTGTGTCCTCAGAACTAGGTCCTCTTTGAAAGCCTGGTTCTCAGTTCTGACCACCCCAGAGCTTGGAGGAGCAGCCACCAAAGCCTGTGTGTATAACCTGCTAGTGCCAACCGTGTTGGCTGCCACCTGGTGCCCTAGATCAGAGAGCAAGACCCAGTGGACAGCACCAGTACTCGCCGCCAGTTTGTGGCCTTTCTCTTCTCTCAGCTAAGGAAGAACTCGGGGACCCAAGGAGAGGTGGCGGCTCTTCTGGTTCAGCGTAGGGGACTCAAAGTCCCTGTTCTACACATTGCCCTGTTAGCCGTGCCTGTGGTCTCCTGAGTCACACGGCAGAGCATCTGTAGACTTTGGATGATGCAGGCTCAGTTTGAAGTGGGGGCCTCTTCCGTGAGATAATGCCCTTGCCCCTCCCTCTTTGCCCCTTTGCCCTCTCTTCATCTCCCCTCTCTCCTCTGCCTCCCCTCCCTGCCCCTCTGCATCCCACCTGCTTGCTTGGATTTCTCTTGTCCTTGCTTTAGCTCTCCGTGTGCCCGTTACGGCCTGTAGCGGGTAGCACTCTGCTGTCTTGTTGGGCTACCAACGTCCCTGTCCTGTGTCCCTGAGCAGCGTGCACTGCGTTTGTGTAATGTCTCCTGTGTATCATGTGGTTGTCCCCTCAGTGTCTCAAGAGAGTCCCTCTGCCAGTGAGTCTGGAGTCCTCCTGTCCCAAGATCCTTCAGCCAAACCAGTTCTGTTCCTGCCCCCCAAAAAACCTGCTGCTTTCTCTGGAGACCATGAGGAGACCCCAGTGAAGCAGTTGTCCCTTCTCAAGCAGCCCCCGGCCCTGCCTCCCAAACCCACTGCCCGGATTGCCAACCACTTAACAGGTAAGTCCAATGTCTTCTGAGGCGCACAGCCCCTCCCTCCCTTCATGGGATAGTGTCTTTCTCTCTTGTTTATTTTTTATCTGAAGCCTGAATAGGCGACTCTGGGAAGATGACTCCAGGGGGTGTTTGGGTATTTGTAGGTGTGTGTTAGTACATGAGGTCAGGACCAGAGTTTCCATCTCTCTGTAAGAAGCTTTGGATAGGCAATTGCCAGCCATATGCCAGGAGCCTCCGGTGTTATCTGTCATATGTGTATCTGTAAATATGTACGTCGCATTTATGTGACCAGTTCAAGATTATTGCCCATCTGGGCCAATTAGAATCAATGTCAAAATGTTTACACAGGCAAAGAAAAGTGCTTTGCTTCCTTCATAATGAGTCTGTTAAGGCTTTAAATGTTTGTAAGTTGTTGATCTAAAGTCTAGAATATTTCTGCAATTAAAACTAATTTCATTCACTTACTGTCAATTCTCTTTAAAAAGAAAGAAGCTAGGCATGGTGGTGCATGCCTGTAATCCCATCGCTTGGGAGGTGAAGGCCGGAGGATCAGGAGTTCAAGATCATCTTGGTTACTCAGTGAGTTAGAGGACGGCCTGAGTTATATGAGACCCTATCTCAAAAAGCAAGAGCAATAAAATAACCAACACGATGTGTGGGAAATCCCTTGGGGGGACGTACAGGCTTAGCAGAGTTGCAGTAAAATGCTTTTTGTGCCTTCATTCTGTGTGGTTAGTGGATGTACGTGCAGATATAGAGTTGGATGTGTAATGAAATTGCATTTTGCCATCTATGATATAATCAGACACCTTTCAATTGCTTTTATACAACATATTTAGTGTTTTTGCAAACAGTGTCTAAGTGACCTCTATTCTATAACATTTTGCAACATGTAATGGGAGAGGAAGTAGGAAAACATACTCACTCATAGCAGACAGACTGAGAGTCAAGAAAAGGAAGTGACTTTTTTAGGGCTGACAGGACTCTGCAGTGGAGACATGACTGGAACCCGAGCATTCCATAACACATCCGTGACCATCCCCACAGTAGCAGGACTCCTCTCTATACAGTCCAGCTTCAACATAGACTGATGCCAAACTGTGTTTTGCCAATGCCGGCCCCCCCCCATGCCCCCGGTCCATCTCAGCTGGGCGTTTGTGGTATCAAAGGGCCATTGTCTCTCTAAGAACCATTCAACGCATCAATAACACATCAGTTTAGTATCCCAACATTTTAATTCACATAAAGTCAAAGGAAAACAGGCCTCCCTCTAGGACATATACCCACTGTCTAGAAGAAAATCAAACATCACTCTACATATTGCCTTCCCACCTGCTTTTTTGCACATAACAATGTGTGAGCTGAATCTCATGTTAGTAACTATTGTGCAGTGTGGTTTATCAGCAGCTTGGTGCAGATCAAAGGACTCTTCTATATTCTCTACCACTAAAAATACAATGGAGAGCATCTGTAGTAGCCTGCATATGTCCTTTCAAAGTTTTTCTGGGTAGGATTAAAATGACAAAGTCAAAGTTATATACCCCTTATACCTTGAACAACAAACACCTCTTCAGAAGAATTCAGTACTGTGCAAAATAAGCCCCTACATGTCCATATTGTACATGTTTGCTCAACATGCCTGCCATACACAGAACACTGTGTTACTACCAAAGTGGACACAACTCTGTGCTAGTGTAGTGAATATATATTCCATCTGCCCTCTGGATCCATGGGTTCTAGATCTGTGGTTCAGCCAACCATTGATCAAAAACAGTTATTAAAAATTCTGTATTGAATATATCCAGACTGATTTATTTTTTGTCATTTCCTTAAATAGCATGATGTTAGTTATTTACCAAGTATCTGCATTGAATTAGGCAGTATATATCATTTAGAGATAATTTAAATTATAGGGAGGTGTGTGTAGGGTCTCTGCCAATGCTGTGCTGTTTTGTAGAAGGGACTTGAGCAAGCATGGATTTGGGTGTTCACGGGAGTCCTAAGTCAGGCCTCTACAGAAACCAAGAGGTGGCTGTACTAGAGTGCTCGAGTGAACGCCATTCGGAGTAGAGCCGTAGTTCGGTGCAGCCTCACAAAGGGCCCCTAAAGAAGACTGAAGCCCTGTTGACCTTCATGGAGTGAAGGACATTTGTAGAAAACTGGGGAAGGGATTTCCTGGAAGACGACTCTGGAAAAGACTCAGAGCTAGAGATGTTTTAGGTAATTTCAGTGCTCAGCTGGGATAAAGACTCCACTGAGGATTTAATTAAAACTGCCTGGAGACAGGGTTCACTGGATAGTGGCCTGCAAAGATTTATGTTTTATTCCCTAGAAGTAGCAAGGTTTTGAGGGTTTTGGGAAGCTATGATGGAATGGATCTTTAAATCATCTTCCTGGAGGACAGGCATGGTGGGTGGCACACGCCTTTAGTCTCAGCACTTAGGAGGCAGAGGCAGAGGCAGGAAGATCTCTCTGAATGAAGGCTAGCTCAGTCTACATAGGAAGCTTTAAGCCAGCCAGGACTACATAGTGAGGCCCAGTCCTAAAACAAAAAACAAACAAAATCCCTTCCTGGGTCACTGCGTAGAATGAACATAAATAGGACACAGTGGAGGATGTATCTCAGAAGACAACAAAGCCAGCTGTGGGCTATGCACCCCAGAATTACTAGCAGCACTGAATGGAGTTATCTCAGCCAGGGAGGGACACTTCCCTCACCATTGCAATGCAAGCTGACAAGAAAGAATCCACTAGCAGTGGAAGAGAGATGGGAAAGAATAACTATGGAAATTTTAATTCACAACATCCTCTAATTTATTTAGTTATCTAGTAGATGAAATACCGTGGCAGCCTCATTGTGAGCTCAGGAGCTTGAGTGGTCCAGCTATGCTTAGGAGCCTGTACATGGGCCTGTACATCTCTGAGTCTATGTATATGATCTATGAGCATCAGCACCATATAACTTGGAGCAAATGCATACAAATACATTATAACCTTGTCTTGTATGTGGTTGTCTCTTAAATATGGTAAAGCTGAGATCAGGAGAGGTGTTGATGTCTAGGGACTATCAAGCTAGTGCTATCCTTTTGGGTCTAAACTCCATTAGGCTTGCTTAATTTTCATAAATGAGCAATCAGTCATAATGATCTGCATCACCATAAAGAGCTCTGTTAACCTCAAACTGTTACTAATTGCTCTAGAGACATCTGGGCCATGTCAGAAGGAATTAATCAACTAAGAATTCCAAACTCTAAATTAGGACTTGTGAGTGGCTAGTATGTTCTCACTGTTGTTCTGTCCATGTGTTTGAAAGAAAATGCTGGACAATTGAAAGGCTCCAAGCATGACTGAAAGAAGTGGGTCATGGTCTAACAAAACGTGGAGAGAATGTAAGCTTGAACGGGAGTGGGTTGAACCTCACACTCAGAGCAGCATAGAGAACCCTCTCTCCTTTGGGATTCACTCCACTTTGACAGGAGAACCACAGTGGACTTGAGGAATGCAGATATTCTAACTCCCGATTCTTCAGTAGAGTGGAGAGAAGCCCTCATTGTTTCTGTGTTCTTGTCCTCCTCTCCCACCTCCTCCTCTCCATCATCAGCCAGCCGAGCAGCTCATGTGACAGGCTTGAGAGTTTGGGCATTAGAGTCTTGCCTTCCTGGAATCACAGTGTCCAGTGGATGTGATCCAAGGTGAATGAGTCTCAAAATGGTTTCTCAGCAGGGCAGTGATGGTGCACACCTTTAATCCTAGCACTGGGGGGTAGGGGGGAGAGGCAGGCGGATCTCTGTGAATTTGAGGCCAGCCTGGTTTACAGAGTGAGTTCCAGGACAGGCTTTAAAGCACATGAAAGAAACCCTGTCTCAAAAACAAAAATGGGCTCTTACTGGAATGATGGATGACCCCAGAGGGAAAGTATGATCAGGGCAAAACCCTGTCTCCCGCCTTTCCAAGTCTCCACCAATTGCTTCCCTAAGTATCCTTATCCAGGAGCTATACGTTAAACATGACATGACTAACCAGTACCTTCTGTATGAGGAACCTGTGAGGAGCAGACACCCCACATGTGGTAGATGAATGAAGCATAATTCATGGTGGCATGGTTTCATGGCCTGATGATCACATCTGGGAAGCAACTGGGCAGCTAGGATTGTTTGAGAACCTTACCAGGTACCATTTTGTCCCTGCAGTACATACCATTCTCGTTCCTACCTGCTTCTCACAGAAGATGACCAAAAAGTAAGAAGATGTTGGTTGTGGTTAGACACCTGGTAAATCATCAGCTTTCTTGGTTTCTAATCTTCGTGTGTTTACATCCAATTACAAATTAGAAAACCTGCTTCTTTATTTTCAAAACTCATGTTAGCCTGCTCAAGCTGCCATACCATTAATATAGACTAGCTGGTCTTATGCAACAAAAATTAATTTTTGCAGGTCTGGAGAGATGGCTCAGTGGGTAATTACACTTGTTGCTCATGCATAGGACCCCCATTCAGTTCTCAGCACCCACAGTGGCTCACAACCATCTGCAAGTACAGTCTCAGGGGATCAGCCACCCTCTTCTGACCTCCGAAGGCACCAGACATGAATACCGCACACATGCGTAAATGCAGGCAAAACACTCAAACACATCAAATAAATTTTAAGAAATCTTTAAAAAAGAAACTTATTTTTATCGTTTTGAAGGCTGAAATTCAAGGTCAAATAACAATAATAAAAAATAATACAAATATAAACATGGAGTAATCACGATTGTACTTCCATAACACTCCACAACAGTGTTACGTACTGTAAGTAACCAGCAGATCATTTGAAGTATACAGGAGGTGTGTGTAGCCTGTGTGTACGTACTAGCCATTTAATGTAAGACCCTGAACATCTGCTGGTGTGGGTTTGGCAAGGACTCCTAGTGTTGACCAAGAAGTGACTGTACTCTCAGCAAACCTAAGTGATTGCAAATTTTAATATATCACAGTGTCGGCAACGACAGTTTTGCCTAACTAACAACATCTGTGCCCCGTAGAATTTTCCAGTGCCTGCACTTAAGCATGTCTAATGAGAATAGATGCAATGATCGTTAAGCCGAAACCAACGTTCCTATTTATAGCAGTCTCTCTGATTCTGCGGACACCTTCGTTGTTCTACGGTCATATTTGGATATGTAATTTCATTTTGTTGTAGTGTTGCTCTCAGATTTATATTCTCATTTGCTCCGCACCCCATTCTCTGACATTCTGCCCCCACGTCCCTCACTCCCCTCTTTAGCCCTCCACAACTGTGTGCTTCTGTCTCTGTCCTCACCTTCCAAAGCTTAGGGTGATGTGAACTTGGGCTTTATCTGTCCCAGTAAATGGGGGGGGGGGATTGCTCATACCACAGAGGCCCTATATGGAGGTAGACAGTCTACACTTCTTGGTAACTGACACTTTGAAGGTATTCTGTGTTCTTTTAGGTCAAGGGCAGGCAGTGGGAAATGCAAGTGTATTATCCTTATGGCCCTAGAGACAGAGGGCAGGCTTCCCCATGAATGGCTATGGGGAAGCCTAAGGGTGATTAGGAGGCAGTACCAGGAGCAAGGAAGAGAGAGCCTCTGTGCTGCTTCTGCAGAAAGGGGAGCAGGGCAAAGTAAGCCGTCTGCATTGCTAGAGTGAAAACTCCCTGCAAGCTGTGCACCAAATTGGGTTTCTCTAGTTGCCTGGCACCTACCAGAGATGGTTACAGCAAAGAAATCCCACTGCACCTTACAGCGGACTTGTCAGGGGGAGGGGATCTGCCGCTTAGGCTATTCCATGTTGCACGCTCATGCCAAAAAGCTCAGGATGAGCTCTGGCTAGCTCTAAGCACGGACTGGCCTCAGCTGAAAAGGTTTCTAATATGTCCAAACTCATAAGCTACAGAGAGTTTAAAATAAAAGTGGGAGGAATGGATATGGTACCTGGGTTCACTTCATTATACCAGTTTCTTTGTGTTTTTCTGATCTTGGTCTTCTTTTCTGAAATTGTAAGTGATCTCTTTCTCTATCTCTCTCTCTCTCTCTCTCTCTCTCTCTCTCTCTCTCTCTCTCACACACACACACACACACACACACACACACACACACACACACACACACGTGTGTGTGTGTGTGTGTGTACATGGGACTGAATCTGGGAACTCATATATACTAGACAAGTATTCTACACTGAGCTACAGTCTACCTGCTGATTAAGACATTTTTGAGAGGATGCTTTCTGTTCTGACTTCAGGGCAAAGATTAGAGCAAAATCAATCTCCCTCTCCCTCTCTCTCCCCCTCTCCCCTTCCCTCCTTTTGCTCTCCGTGTGTGTGTGTGTGTGTGTGTGTGTGTGTGTGTGTGTGTGTGTGTGTTTGTGTGTGTCTGTGTCTGTGTGTCTGTGTGTGTGTGGTGTGTGTGGTGTGTGTGTGTCTGTGTGTATGTGTGTGTGTGGTGTGTATGTGTGTGTGTGTGTATATGCTGGGGTTTCATGAGGGTGAGAATTTAGTTTGCTGTGTTCCTTCCTGTGTCCTACTGATGCTCACTTTGGGGATATGGGGTGGGGAAGGGGGGCACTGCTGCTGTGAGGCCTTTAGGAAGCAGTGCACTGAATCTGAGAGGCAAAACTAGAGATGGGTGGCAGCCATTCTTATTTTTTCTTTTACATAAAATCTCTTTGAATCCCTGGTTTGAACTAATTTATACCTTCACCGTGTATATCCTCCTTATAGTAGATCCCTATATTCTCTGAGTAGTATTTTCTTCTATCTGCCCCAAATTTAAAGCTCTGTTCCCCATGGCTGCATCTTCTGCATCTAGTGTTCTATGCAGAGATGGGCATGTTTTTTGCTCATCCTGGTGACTGTGGTTTTCATCAAATCCCCTCTCGGTTTTTCTCTGTTTCACATAGGGCAGCCTTCCACAGCCCCCCATGAAGGGGAATTCCCTTCCCGCTGTTCACCTGTGCACCTCTCCCATGAGGTTTGCCTATCCTGGGGAGAGCTCAGAGGCACGACACTCTATCAAACTCCCCCTGCCAATGATAGCACTCATCCATTGTTATAAAGAAAATGAATAGTGTTATGTGTTTGGGGTGTTTGTTTGTTTGTTTGGCTTTGTTTTTGTTGTTGTTTTGGTTTGGTTTGGTCTTTAGAGTCAGAGTTTCTCTGTATAGTTTTGGTGCCTGTCCTGGATCTTGTTCTGTAGACCAGGCCTGCCTGGCTCTGCCTCCCGAGTGCTGGGATTAAAGGTATGCGCCACCTGGCTCCTGTGTTTTTTTAATAGGTGGTTTGCAATGCCTAGCAAAAGAATTACACACCTTCTCAGCATACATTTGTTGCAATGATTGCCTTTATTTCAATGGTAATTCTTGGAGAGGAGTCACCTGGCTGTTACTGGCAACTCTATTAAAGAGAATCTAATTGAATTGCATGTCGTGCAAGGGTGACATGCTTGAGTGGCTCAGTGCATGAGTGACCCTTATCTGCTACCCATCAGTTCTTTTCAATGAGATATAATCCTCATTGTCATCCTCCCAAGATGGTATTGGGGAAAGTAAATTTGAGAATGAAAGTATTCACTTATTGAAAGGGGTTAAACCAAATTCATTGGCTGTTGTTGGTGTCTACTATAATGGCCTTCAACTTCAGGATCTGGAAGGTTTCCGGATGTACTGGTCACAAATGCCTGATACATGCTACGGTTACCATATCTTGGCCTGATGTGGGGCACTGAATGTGGGGTACTTCCCTCTGCATCAATGGTCCCTACAAGGCGTCAGTCAGAACATTTTCCCTTTGACCAAAGCAAGACTTTAGGCTATCGTGAAACCCCTGGGGTAGGCTCATGTATTGAAGAAATTGATGATGTTCCTGTGAGCTCTCTCCTTCAGGCAATGGGGACTCTGATGCAGTACTATAGTTTCGGTCCTAAGTGCATGTCTAACGGGTTTCTTAAGCCTTGGGGTAGAAAACTTGTATCTCTGAGAGACCAGAGCACCTATCATACTGAAACCAGGTGACAGATGACTGAGAAATTCTCCCAACAACACCTTTGTGCATTGGGGACCAAGAGCTGCTGTCATTGATGGGCACTGCTCACACATCAGTAGTTACACATCAGTACTTACATGTGCCAATTTAAAAATTCATTGGTAGCTGTGAGAAAAGAGGCTGGAAGCAAACAGCTTGGATGCCCTTCCTTTGAAACACTTGGGACCAGGAGTGCTTCAGATTTGGAGATTATTTGAGATTTGGTGATATTTTCATATATGTCATGTAGTGAATCATCTTGGTGATGGAGTCCAGACAGACTCACAAAATTCATTTATTCCATATGTACCTTGTGTGCATAGCTTGAAGGTAACTGTAGACAGTATTTTCAGTGAGCACGACTTTTCACTTCGATCCATCATCACATAAGGTCAGGTGTGGAATATTTCAGATGTGTGAGCCTTTCAGGTTTTTGGAGCAGGGATATTCCATGTGGGTTCATTTATCCTCCACTGATTCACATTCATGGCCTGAAGTCCACCATCAAGAGAACTGAGAGCATAAATAATCTCCCATTTCCATTTCTTTGTCTGAAATCATAAGCCAGAGCTGTTATGTTGGAAGTCCGACCCTCTCCGGTTTTAAGGCTCTGTGACACTCACAGTTTGGGTTGGTTTTCCGTGTTCCTGGAACTGGTCATTTTTGCTTCTTCCAACGCCATCCACAGAGGCAGCTTTATGATCTGCTGCATCTCAATCAGTCTGGCTCCAGAAATGAGTGAGCAAGGATGGCTGCATCTCCCAGCAGCCCCAAATCTGGCATCGTAAATGCCAGCGGCAGAGTGTGTCCTCTGGCAGAACGGATGGATGCCACATATTAGTAGGTGCAAAGGGATTCAGTCAGTCAGTCGCTATCCAGGTATGAGAAGCAATTTTATCCCTGAGTTTTCCCAGCTAATGAGACTGAAGTCCAAACTCTCAGTTCCTAATTCTGTCCCCCTAGGTTTTTGTAGCATGAGGTGCAATGCACATCCGCATCACCCACTGGATCATAGAGAACATCTCCTCTTTCCAATCACTCCCAAGACTTTCTCCCGCTTGCTGGAGAGAGTAGTGCCAGAGCATATTGCACCCTCAGGGGCCTACTTGACGCCCACTGTCCCACCTCAGGCTGGGAAGAATCAGCACTGATGGATTTTCAGAGGTGTGGCAAGAGTTCCTGACAGTAACATTGAGAATGATGCATTTCCCAGAGCAAGGTCATACAGTAGCTGACCTTCAAAGCAAGCTGTGGGTGAGGCGGGGACTGCATCATGGTGCTTATTACAGAGTCGGGTCTGCACTGGTGAATTCCTGTGGCACACCAGGGACTTCACTGGAGGTCTCTCATCATAGACCCTCTGCTCACTGGTCTGGAGACCTTGTAAAATTAGACAAAGCTGCCTTGTGGAGGATGCCCAAAGGTGACTCAGCCCTATGTCGTCAGCCCAGGCTTCTTAGTCCCTCAGGACCTAACAATAAAGCTGCATGTATTAACCTATTTACTCCTGGCAATAAACCTGCACGATAGGTCATACAGCCAGCCCTTGCAGGGGTGAGAAAAGCGAGGATGGAGAGTAGTGAATGTCTTGGGCAGAGTTCCTGGTGGCGAAGCTGGAGTTAGAGCCCAGCTTTTCTAAGTTCTCTGCCTGTGGAGATTTCACCAGTCGGCTCCACCCACAGCCTGTAGCAGAAACCTCCAGAAGCCAGCCAGCTCAGTGCTGAGAGCAGCTAGCTAAGTCTCCTCGGACAAGTCTTGACGCACTCTTCCTTCACCTGTTGCGGGACAGAATTGAGAAAGGAAGTGTCTTAGAGGGTGGTTCTCAGGCCCATTTAGATATAAATTACACTTTGATTTGGACCTCATTCAAGGAAGAGAAGCCGGATGCCATGTGCCACCTCTTCCCACCGACCTGTAGACATGATAAGGAGAGAAACAAAACAACATTGAGCATCTACTATGTGCCAGGCTCGGTTCCTGATGGTCAGTAAGATGTTGAGGAAATGGCCACACTCGGTGTGGTTTGATCAACACATCACAGCTACCCACTACAAACAGTATCTGCAACAAGTCAAAAAAAAAAAAAAAAAATGAACTGTGGTGGACTGCTGGGATGAAGGGAGCCCAAAACCTATGAGTGTCCTAGGCCAGCCTTGAGAAGAGGGCTTCCTACGGGAAGTGTTCAGCAGTGATGATGGTGATAGCAACAAGAACTATAATTCACACCCACTGGGCACGGTACCACCCAGTTTCTACCAGTGTCTTACCAGTGTCTGCAAGTCATGTGCAGACTAAAAAGCAAAAACGTGAAGGAGATGGTTGTGCATTTTGCTAAAAGCTGCCAATGCTTTGATAATGTTGTGTGTCTTAACATTTTTAGCTGAAGGGTTCTGCTTCTTAGCACTGTAACTTGTGACATGCTTGCACAGTGTGGCTTCTGTTGATCTCAGGGCACTTGTTTGCAGGGAGATTCCATCAGAGACCCTCACCTCAGTCCCTGAGCTCTGAAGGTGAGGCTTAGAAGCGAGCCTTTCCCAAGCCTTCCCTACCCAGAAGCTGGTATCTTGAAAGAAAAGCATTTTTTTTTTAATTAAATGTTCAAGCTAGTTTTTTTTTTTTCATTATTCATATGTAAATTCCTTTAACTTCAGTTGCTGGCATAGCGGGCTTTCTTCTGTTTGGATTTTATTTCATATTTCACTCTACCTTGAAAAAAGGTGTTTACTTGAATGTGTAAAAACAAGAGTATTTGTTCTCCCTTCCTGAGAGAGCGCTCCCTTCAGAGCCGTCATATCTCAGGGAAGATGAAGCTGCAGGCGGCAGACACAGCAGAGGTCCAACCCAGCCAAGGAGCATGCGCATGCGCAACTGCTCTGCAGCAGGCACCAGGGCCAGAGGGAGTGGAAGTGTGCTGCCATTTGGGGCATCTACTCCACGGGTGGGTAGTGGGGGCGGGAAGAGCAAGGAGGGGGATACCACTTTTCATTCAAAAAGTTTGGGTTTTTTTTAATACCTTAAATAATATTATTTTATGCACTAGTCAATAATATTTCAGAAATGCTCAAGTCAATTTAAAGGTTCCAGGGCTGGTAAAATGGCTCCATGAGTATAAAGGCTCTTGCCCCGCTCCTTGAAGACCCAAGTTCAACCACCAAAACCCACATAAAGGTAGAAGCAGAGAACTGACTCCGCAAAGTTGTTCTTTGACTTCTACACCTGTGCTGTGGTACACATACCTCTCCATCCTTCACATATCACACACACACACACACACACACACACACACACACACACACACACACACAAAATATAAGTGATTTTTAACTCAAAAAGGGGTGTCAGTGATCTTAGCTAACAAGAGATGTATTTGAATAAGACGGTAAGGATGCTGTAAGTTGAACCTGTTTGCTGTACTCTGGGTAGAGAGACAGTTACATAAACATGAGGTGTTGATTACATTGCATATTGTATGAAAATCACTTAGAATGGTGGTATCTGGCATATGGTTAGTAAGCATGGCATAGGCGAAATATTCCTCCTCTAAACCTCCAAAATCTGAAATATTTGAAAATCCAACATTTTTTAGTGCAGATGTGAGGCCACAGGTGATCCTGCTCGATGGCTCATTTGTGTAGGAACCTTGCTTCATGAACAATGTTATTTAAAAATCTCTGAAACTGGGCTGGAGGGATGGCCCATCAATTAAACTTGCACACTGCCCTTGCAGGGGACAGATACAAGTTAGATTCCCTACACCCACATCAGGTGTCTCAGAACTGCCTGTAACTCCAGCTGCAAGGGGATCCAATGTCTCTGGCCTCAGAGGGTACCTGTACACACATGCAATAGCCTCACACAGATGCGCTCATAATCTTAAAACAAATCTTTATAAAAATTTTTAATACTGTATATAAAGAAATATATGAAACGGGAATGAATTTCATGTTTGTGCTTAGGCCCCATGCCCAATACGTATGTGTATGTGTTCATAGTCTAAAATATGGAACAATCTATGTTGCAATATCAATGGCTCCAAGCATTTCAGATAAGAGCAACTTGATCTGAGCTTGACTTAAGTGTCTGTCACCCTCATTCCTGCTGTAATTGTCAATGTCAACTCCCTGTGTATTCTCTGTATAGTGGGGAAAGCGCAATACAACGAGCCAAGTAAGTTTGGGAGAGGATATTTTTGAATTAGATCTGGAAGACAGGCTAGCAATTGGCCAAGAAGACATAACAGAATATTCCAAACCACAAGAAAGAAATATACCAAGGCTCAGGGTATGGAAGGCTCAGACAGTCAAGGACATCGGAAGTTGGGAACGGAGGGTATATGCAGGGGGTGTGCTGAGGACAGACCACTGGGTTCCAAGGAGAGGAGGGGAGCCATAGCATGTATTTCCTGGTCCACAGCAGACAAAGTGCTGAAGGAAAGGAACCCAGAGGAGGCTGAGGAAGACCTCAGCAGCTTCCACGGAGATCGTGAGTGAGCACAAAAGCCACTTGGCAGAGCAAGCCGAGGGTGGAGACCTGAATTGGTGGGGTACCAAGTGAGCGAAGGCTATTGGAGGAAAGTGGTATGTGTCACGCAAGTGACTCTGCCCAGAGGCTTTCTGGGTACCAAGGCAGCGTTCGTCCACAGCAGAGGTCAGGCAGGCTGCCTGAAGTGTGGGCCTGGAGACGTGAACCAAGCAGCGGACTGCCTATGAGAGGCCTTGGATGAGTTTTAAACTGAGGAGGAGCCCGGTCCTGTTTGTTCTCCAACATGAGGTAGATGGAAGGGCACAGACACCAGGTGGAGAGAAATTGAGGACCACGACAAGGAGGCTGTACTCCTCCATGGTACACCCTCCTGTACGTGACTCTCCTAGACGAGCTCAGCCCCACCCTCTCTGGGGCCAGATGAATTCAGGGAATGCCAAGCAAGAGGACTACAAGATCTCTCCCAGAATGCTCTCTGAGAGCTTGTCTGACCCTGACCCCTCTCAATGGTGACTGTGTCTGGGGAGTGTTAATGGTACTGTCCCAGAACCAAGGGCTTGGTTCTACTCCAGAATACATTAAGTCTTGAGAGCCAGCATGATGGGACAAGTGACGTTCTTCAGTGTTTGGTTTTGTGTTTATTCTCAGTTTTGCTGCTCTGGTGTGGAACCCAGAGCCAATGAGCCACATCCATAGCCCTTGGGAGAGCAGGGGTTACTGTTGGGTTTTTTGTTTGTTGTTTGTTTGTTTGTTTGTTTGTTTTAATTAGTTTTTTAAAACTAGCATACAGACTAATAGGTTTAATTACAGAATTTTCAAATATGCTTGACTTTTGTTGACCTTTTTCTCACTCCCTCCCCCAATCCCCTCCTCCCTGCTGACTGCCCCTCCTCCCAGCAGTCCCCCTTCATTTTCATGACATGTATTATATATTAGATCACTCTCCCTTCCATGTCTTCCTAGCCCCCAGAGTGTTTTTCCCCTTTTATGGTCCTCTTTCTTATTCCATAAAACACGTGCACACACTCACAAATGCACACTCATGCTCATAAATACATGCATACATGTACACACTCACAAATGCACACTCATGCTCATAAACACATGCACACACTTACAAATGCATACTCATGCTCATAAACACATACACACATGCACACATTCACAAATGCACACTCATGCTCATAAATACATACACATGCACACATTCACAAATGCACACTCATGCTCATAAATACATGCACACATGTACACACTCACAAATGCACACTCATGCTCATAAACACATGCACACACAAATGCACACTCATGCTCATAAATACATGCACACACAATCACACACATGTTCACCACATGCACATAAAATACAGACTCTCACACACATATAAAAATTAAAATCTAGGCTTCATATACGAGATAAAATATACAATATTTGTCCTTCCGGATCTATCAAGCTCTTGGGTTTTGGGGGGGGGGTCTTTAGTTTTTTGCTTTTGTTTTTGTTTTTTTGAGCCAATGTCTTGCTCTGTAGCCCAGGTTGGATTTAACTTGCAATCTTCCTCCCTCAGCTTTCTCCAAGTGCTGGTTTATAAGCCTGGGCTTAGCTCGAGGGGCCACTTTCTGGTGGCTTACTGTGCACGACCTTTTGTTCATGACCAAAGCTACTGGGAAAATATGTAATTACCTTCAGTTGTGTGTGTGAGGTGTGTCCGACGAACTCCTCCATCCCTTAAGGCCCCTCCCTACAGCTTGAACTTAGTGTAGTTGGTCATGAGTGGGCCCACCAGCCCAGCAACAATGCTCACACCTCACCCCTACTTGGTGGGCCTCACAAGGCAACTTATCAGTGACAGATAAGGAATTAAGGATGGCAGCATGGTCACTTGTAGGGAGGGACTTGAATATAGTATTGGCTTCTGTCCCGCGTCAGTATAGGCAAGTTGTACCCTGTCAGCTGAAAGGATGTGTTACTTTAACAATGACAAACGTGTAGTGGCGCCCACGTGGCAATGTAGTCATCGTGGTAGGTCCAGGGAAAGGTTTCTTTATCAGCTCATGTTTCCATGGCACACACCTTCCTGATGCCACCCTACCTGGGCTGCTGAGGAGCCGTGGTTAATGGGCCCTAAGACCCACCTCCCATCCCCTCCAGATTCCAGAGTAGTCTGGCCAGGAAACAAGTTAGCAAATGTTCACTGAGTAGCATTCACACTTTGCTGAGGCCTTAAGTTGATGCATGGTATCCAGGAGGCCTGTCTCCGTGGCTGTGGCCCCAAGGTGCACACACAGGATGTTCTGGGTTCCATCGAATGCTCCCCAACTCACACCTGCTTCCCGCCCTCCTTCTGCCGCAGATCCTGGCGCCCCTGTGAAATTGCCTTGTCTGCCAGTGAAACTGTCGCCTCCGCTACCTCCAAAGAAAGTCCTGATCTGTATGCCCGTAGGGGGGCCGGAGCTCTCCCTGGCATCCTACGCAGCCCAGAAGAGCAGCCAGCAGGCCGTGGCCCAGCACCACCACACTGTCCTGCCATCCCAGATGCAGCACCAGCTGCAGTATGGCAGCCATGGCCAGCACCTCCCGTCCTCCACCGGCACCTTGCCCATGCACCCCTCGGGCTGCAGGATGATCGACGAGCTGAACAAGACACTGGCTATGACCATGCAGAGGCTGGAAAGGTAACAGTGGGAAGGGGATGGCTTGAGAGTGGGGCAGGCTCATTCCTTTCCCTTCGAAGAACATAAAAAGGCTTCCGAGGAAAGTCGTGTCAAACCTAAGTGCTAAGGGAGGTGTGGGGGAGGGGTACATTCCCATTGTCAAACTACTGAGTAATCACGCTTACTTCTTGAAAAAGATGAGGAGTGGGTAAGGAATAGACTTGCAAGCATAAGGACCCAAGTTCAATCCCCAGAGTCCATATAAACACAGTCAGGCACAGTGGTCCATGCCTGCAGTCCCAGCAATGAGAAAACAGAGATAGGCCGACCCCTTGGGCTCACTGGCTGGCCAGCCTAACTTACTTGGCAAGTTCCAGGCCAGGGACAACCTGTCTCAAAAAACAAAGTGGAAGGTGCCTAAAGAATGACATCCCCGGCCTGTTGCTCACACACATGCACACACACACACACACACACACACACACTCACACACACACACAGGAGTAACATGTACACATATGCTCACTTTAGGCTATATCATTTTTCTAAACGTTGCCATTTTGAGAAATAATGCGTGCGTGTGATCATTAATAGTGGTCTCCCCTGCCCTGATGTGAGCAAATGAGGAGAGAATAATTTTATACTCTGTGAATGTTCTGTGGTGTTGAAAATGGTTTAAATGGCACCGTTTCTGATGGTGGGATGCCGGGACTACAGCCACCTTACCTTGTGCCTGATGTCTGGGATTTCCCAACACGAATCCCGGGCACACTGCTCGACCAAGCTCCCTAATGACAGGGAGAAAGTGTTTCCATCTGAAGTGAGGGGGTTTATCGCCAAGGGTAGTGATGGCTGTCCACTGAGAAACACAGATGGGAAAACCATGATCTAGAAGACTCAGTGTACATCTACAGTAGAGAGCCAAACACAGGTTTACCATGGGTCACCTTTCTGCCTCCCAGCCAAGTGATATATGCTGGCAAATAGCTACCTCCAAGGGAAGCTGTTGCCTGTAACAGTTCTGACTTGATTGCTTTTGATAATAGTTACCATGTTGCCAAAGAAAAACAACCTGGTCCCTTGCTGTTGGTTCCAACTCCCAGTATTGTTAATGAAGGCAATAATAGCTTAAACTTGGAGTGACACCTTGAAATACCACACATGTGCACTGTCAACCATGTCTATCACTAGGGAAACTGAGTAAAGAAACCAGGAAAGGTTGAGTAAGTTCTCCAGTGCCACCTACTCAAAGGATGCCTCACAAAATGCTCATTACCCATTTGCACCCACACTGCAGAAATTAAGAACACACTTTTCAACACTTTTATAGCAATTAGATGGGATCTTTTTGTCAGTTTGTTGAATATTAGAAGGCTTCATTAAAAAAAAACTTTATTGCATTTTATGAAAACATCCATTTGTGATAGATTGGAAATGAAAAGAAATAAAAAATTGATGCTTCAGGGAGGGGCTGGTGTGACAGCTTAGTGGATAAAAGCACCGGTTGCTCTTATAGACCTGGATTTGGTTCCCAGCACCCACACGGCAGCTCACAACTGTCTGTTACTCCAGTTCTAGGGGATCTGGTGCCCCCCTTTGGCCTCTGTGACACCAGACAGGCATGTCCTCCACATACAGCAGGAAAAACTCATACACTTCACAGTGACTCTGAAAAGAACTGTTCTTTTCACAGACGTGTTTAAAAATCGGTGTCCTGTATAACAGGTTGAGGGAGCAAGCCTTCAAGCCTGGGTCTTTCTACGCCACGCCCCTTACTCTCTCCTGTAGCTAGAGTTTTTCTGCCTTGCCCACAATCAGGACAAATCTTTGTCACCCGCCAGTCCCACAGCCGCTCAGACCCAACCAAGTAAACACAGAGACTTATATTGCTTACAAACTGTATGGCCGTGGCAGGCTTCTTGCTAACTGTTCTTATATCTTAAGTTAATCCATTTCCATAAATCTATACCTTGCCACATGACTCGTGGCTTACCGGCATTTTACATCTTCCTTGTCCTGGCGGCGGCTCCAGGCAGTTTCCTGCCTTCCTGTTTTTTATTTCTCCTCTCTGTTAGTCCTGCCAATACTTCCTGCCTAGCCACGGGCTAATCAGTGTTTTATTTATTGACCAATCAGAGCAACTTGACATACAGACCATTCCCCAGCACAGCCAAGTACAGACCATCTCAGACACCTGCACTCAGGCCCGTGATCCTAATCATCCTCTATGTGGACCTGCTGGGTAAAGCCACAAGGAACCCGAGAACGGGCTCCCACAGGACATACAGAACATCCCACAGCACTCTCCTGTAGCTGTTTCCTTAAGACATCAGTCCTTTCCTTAATCTCGCCAATTCATGTGATTTTTGGGTTCCTATGATCACCGTTCAGGGTATAAGTTTTTGTGACTCAGATAAATTTTGATTTTCTAAAGAGACATACTGGAAATAGCATGTTAGGATATTACTAAACATATTTTCACTTCAAACACACCATTTCACAGTATCTGTGTGTATATGTGGAATGTTTCCAGCAAGCTTAGAGCCGTGGTACCTCTGTAGGTCCTTCAGTGGATTGGGCTCTTTAATAAAATGACTCAAAAGAGAGCAGACCAGGACAGAGGAGACAGGGACTGTCTACACACTTTGTACCACCCTGGGCCCTGCCACCTCCTGGTGCCTCCTCAACTGTCACCCAGGCCAAGGCCTAGGCTCCCCTCACACAGCAGCAGCAGCAGCAGCAGCAGCAGGACAAAGAGAATCAACACACCCATCATTTTGGCAAGATGTCCTGAGAGAGAAAATCCTCTCCCCAAATAAATACAAATTGGAGAGATTTTTAAGCATCCACGTTGTCTTCTGGGAGTTGGGGAAGGCTCCGAGAGCAGATCAAGGTCACGGGCCTCTGTCCTGTAACAAGAGAACTGTTGTCTGAGGCAATGCTTCTCACCCTTTCACTACCTGAAACTTCCAACATGGTGTGAGCCTCCCCCTGTCCAAGTCTCACAGAAAAGGAATCATTCCCTATCCGCCTGACAGTGTCCAGGGACCCTAAGTGATACTGCAAGCAGAACAACTATTTCTAATGTGACAGCTGTGCTTGGGAGAGCCGTGAGTCTTCCCACAGCGGTGTCATCACTAGAAGTCCCCTGTAGAGCATCATTCCAGAATTGTAATCCGATCCTGAAGATGCGTCACCGTGGGAATCAAACGAGGAATTAAACAGCATTGGGTTTTGACACGTACTTTTGTATAGTCATCTTGCCCCTGAAAGGGAACTTGAAGGCAGAATAGACAACTAACCCCTGTCCTATCACATTTCTGATTGTCCTCTAATCCCTGCTTTGGGGACCCTGATGAGTTCTAATCCCACATTCTCATTCTGGAGATGGTTTGATTAAGTGATAAAGCTTTCCCTGTGTAACATGGACTTCCTTAGCCTCAATTCTGGTCTGTTTTCCCCAGGAAACGCTTTCAAATCTTTCAAAATACCTATAGTGTTCTCTACATAAGGGCTTCTCTAGACCTCTTGACACCTTGTGCAAGTTCCTCTGAGATGACCTTAAATCTTCTCAGATTTTTACCCATCTGACCCTGCCACGTAGTTTATTTACAGTTTAGGCTCACCAGGTTTGGGGGTAAGGGCATAGAGCACAGGAAATAAAAACTTGTATGGTCTGTATTTATCCACAGTCCCAAAGACGGTTCATACTGGTCTCACCTCATGGTCAAGTGAGTGTGTTCCAGAATCAGGATCTGTATCTCAGACACTGGGACCTGAAGTGTGTTGCATTGCCTCAATGGGCTTTCATTCTTCATCCATAAAACAAGGATAACACTAACAGACCAGCCCCATTAGGGCTCTTTGTGAAGATCAAATGATTTAATCAGTCCTAATCGTTCAGATCATTGCACAGCATATCATAAATGTCCAATAATTGGCAGTGAGCATTAAGCAAAATTATATAGCACATAAATTTTTTCTCCGATGCCTCTAAAAAGCACATTGAAAATGGAATTGATCCAGTCTTGTTGGAGACTGTGTGTGTGTGTGTGTGTGTGTGTGTGTGTGTGTGTGTGTATGCGTGTGTGTGTGTGTGTGTGTGTGTGTGTGTGTGTGTGTGTATGCGTGTGTATGCGCACACATGCGCGCGCTACTTTCCTTGAATTACATAGTCTTTATTTCTCTCCATGGGTGGTTCACGTCTTTTTGAAAAGTGACGTCTTACCATTTTAAGTGTTATGCGGTGGTTTTTTTAAGTTTCACTCTCTACAGTAAGCTCTGTGATCTAATTGGCATTCCTGGTAGAACTTGGACTTTCGATTTCGGCCAGCCACTCACTTTTTCTGAGGTCAATCCATTCGATGATCTCTGTACTCTCATTTCCTGTTGGCAAAATGAAGTGGGATATGAAGGGATTCCAGAAAGGTCCTCAAAGGACTGTGTTTTTAAAGAAGTCTTTTCTTCCTTGATTAAAGGCAGGTTTGTACCTAGCATTGCTCACACAGAAACCCAGGGTCATCCATGGCAAGCCCCACATCTGACCGTCAGCAAATCCTACCCACTCTGCGGTATCAGCCGCCCTGCCCCTGCTCCTGACACTCCCTCTCCCAGACCTCTGTTGCCCTCGCCCGTGTTGCTGCGGTCCCACCCCACCCGGCCCTGCCCCGTCTCCCCTCCCCACCTCAGTTCTCAGATAAAGAGTGCGGCCCACTCGGCAGTTCAGATACATGTTTGCCAGGGGATGCCATGAGAGGTCCACAGACGGGGTGACCCAAACAACAGGGGCATACTCTTTCCCAGCTCCAGAAGCCGGAAGCCCAAGATCATGGTTCCAGCATCCAGCAAGGGCTCCTTTCTGTGTCATCTCAAAGGGGAAGGTGAGAGGGTGGGAGTGGTCAAGGGTGAGAAATAGGGTTCCATCTGCTGTATGATGACTGTCCTCTCATAAGGACCCTGCCACCTTGATCATGACCATCTGTTCATGAAAGCTGAGTCCTCGTGATCTAACCACCTCTCAACGTGGCTGCACTGGGGGCTAGGTTTCTAGCGAATGGATTGGGGGGAACACATTCCAGTCATAGCCCCTAGCCGTGGGAAGACCCATCAACAATTCTCCGCTGAATAGCTGTTGTGGAGCCGGGTTTGTGTCTGGTGCTGGGAGAGAATGACGACAACAGAGAGGACAGCCTGTCTCAGCAGAGCCTGAAGTCCCTGGGAGGTCAGGCTGAGTGAGCCCATCTGCAAAGCGTCCAGGGCAGCAGCCGTGCTGACAAGAGGACTCTCGGCTGTCTAAGGGGAGGGGTGCCTCAGGGTAGTCTTCTCTGTTAGCTAAAAGAGAAGGGTGGCCGGGTGATGGGAGAGAACATTCCAGTCACTTCAGAGGAAGTAGCAGTACTCTCTCTCCAAATGGGTGAATGAGGCTTTCCATATGAAAGGGGGCTGAAGTTGGCAGTTAATGCTCCAGGTTTTTAGAAGGTTGGCCGTAGAAAATGAGAATAAAAGAGTGATAATAGAAGGTTGTAATCACACGTGAGGAAGAGCCTCAGCACCATTGGTGAGAGCACTTAGAGACCTCTAAGAAAGTCTGAACAGGAAAGAAGGTGCGTACCTGTAAACCCCAAACTCAGGAGGCAGAGCAAGAAGATTACAAGTTCGAAACCGGCCTTACCACACAGTGAAACCTGTCTGGGGGTAGGGACAGGGAGGAGGAGGAAAGAAACAGGGGAAAGGAAGAACAACAGGAACAAAATGGTAAGGTATCTGCCAGCAACAGTGCAGCAGGTTCACTAGTGACCTACACATCCACACAGCAACAGTGCAGCAGGTTCACTAGTGACCCACACAGCCACACAGCAACAGTGCAGCAGGTTCACTAGTGACCTACACATCCACACAGCAACAGTGCAGCAGGTTCACTAGTGACCCACACAGCCACACAGCAACAGTGCAGCAGGTTCACTAGTGACCTACACATCCACACAGCAACAGTGCAGCAGGTTCACTAGTGACCCACACAGCCACAGCAACAGTGCAGCAGGTTCACTAGTGATCTACACAGCCACACAGCAACAGTGCAGCAGGTCCACTAGTGACCTCCACATCCATACATACAGGTCATGCGATATACTTCACCCTGCATATATTGAAGTTAGTTATTAATACTGATATGAAAGTTATTAAAAACAGAATGGCTCCACCTCAGCTCAAATATGAGGTAAACGTGTTTTAACGCAGACGGTTTGGAGGAAGCATGGTCAGCCCTACCCTGGGAAGGTCCTTGTCATCTGCAGCTCCTGGCAGCTCTTGTTGAGCATGAATGCCAGTCATTGTGACAGACACACAGAAATAAAACATGTGGGTAGGAATCTAGCTCTGTGGGTAGAGGGCTTACCTAGCATCAACAAAGACCTGGGTTCAATCCCCTCACTACGGGAAACAAGGAACAGGTTATAATCACAGCCCCCAGAAGTAGAACTAAGAGTCAGTGCCAGTTCAAAGTCATCTTCAGCTTAGTGGGAAGTTCCAGGATAGCCTGGCCTACAGGGAAATTTGTTTCAAAAGACACAGTATTTTGTTTGAAATGTTAATATATATAGACACATAACTTATTATTTGTTTATACAATCCCTTTTTGCTTCTACACGTTAGCTAGGGGTGAAATTGTTGCCTGTTGAGAATAATGAAAAAGGAATCCTGTTTAAACTGGACACAAGAAATTGAACTCTGCAGCATACCCCCCAAAAATCCCTTCAATCTCTAAAATTCGATGATCTCATGATTGTTTTTGAACATTTAAAAGAAACCAGTTCAACTTAAAGCCCTAGGGCAGATTCATTTCATGGCATTAGCTGCTTTCCTTCATGTTGTCTCAAGGTCACAGGAAATTCTAAAGAATGATATTTGGCCCTGAACTTAGTGGTCCCACGGTTCCTCTCAGCCTTAGCAGTATGACATACATGTTGACTGCATTGGCTTATATTTGTAATGTTTCACCCTCAAATCTGGGTGCCCTGTGGCAAATAGCAGACATGACTGGTTGCCTTAGCAAAATGAAACTCCCATGGTCTCAGTGTGACTCACTGATAGACTGGCATGGATTTGAAGTTGCATTTTGTTTGTAGCAGAGGGAAGGCACATGTCATTACATGCAACGCATTTCTGGGGGAAAGTATTCCTTGTCCATAGAAGAGAGCTTCAAAATCTCATGCCTTTCTGGCTCAACATTTGCCCCTGCTTCTTGGAAGCCAGATTTACCAACCTCCTATTTCAGATTAGTTCTTTGATCTCAAGGTATAGACTTACCCTTAAGTGCCACCCACGCATAGTGTTTTTCAGCCTTAACTGCTATTCTGGGGGCGGTGATATAGTCTCAGTGCAAGTTGATCTCATTGTGAGCAAGACTCCCCTCCCTGCACAGTGGGCAAGCCAGCCAGGCAGCTGGCAGAAAATTGAAATATGACAACACCTATGTATATGGCAACATCTCTTCCAGCTGTGAAACAAACCAAAACTCTCTCTGGACATTGAAAGTTGTCCAGGGACAAGATGGCTCTGGGTTGGGAACCACTGTTCTGGAGCATCCACAGTGGTTTTCTCAGGGTGGTACTACTGAGCCTCTTCAAAAGCAACTTTAGCATAATGCCCAGGAGTTCGCTGTGGCTACTGCATGATGATGAGTCACCCAGATTCTATTGTGTAGAGTCCCGATTTGCAGTGTCTCAGACTGACATTCTGGGGCCTAAGTGACACTCATACGGGGTTCTATCTAGTGAGCTATTTGCACCCCCTCCTTTAGTTCCAGAGCAGTTATCCATTAATGCACAGGTTCCAACCTAGCCCTTGAGCCTTTCTCTTTATATCTCCTAGATCCATCGTTTGTTTACTCAGCAACACTGTGGTCACCTAAAGTGTCACAGTGGTTTCTAGAGTCCTGCTAACGTCCCTAAGGGTTAACAGGTGGAGGCCATCAGATCTACCTTACACCATTACATCAGAACTCTTTGATATTAAGCACTTGGCTATTTCTGGATCAAATAGACATTAATGCTCATGGTTTGTGTGCACTGGCCCTCTTCCTATTAGCTAAATAATTATAAAAAGCAGGGATACCCATAAAGTACCCCATCCTAGCTTTCTAGATGGGGCCTTTGTGAATTCTCTCTGGGCAATTGAAGGTAATGATATAACTTAATACACTTAAATGAGCTTGTCTGTGCTACAGAATACCACTAAGGGGCAGATAAAATCCTGATTTTCCCCTATCAGAGTGGAACCCCAAGGTATTTGTCCAAGGTCATGGAACTAGAAGGAAACAAACATTACTGACTTCAGCAGTGGACTGTAGGGCCTGGCTCTCTCCATCATCTCTAAATCCCATGTGGTGTTTATGCAGATACCATAGGCCTTAGTCTGACCAAAGGAAAAGGTGGGTCTCTACTCCCCATCATCTGAGGAGCTCCAGATAGTGCAATAAACATAAGCACTCGAAACATTTTCATGCTACTACTTACGTATGCTAAGGAGGCATCACAGGAACATCTTTCAAAACAACCTCACAGCTAACATAGGTGGTCCTCCATGTGTCTCATAAAAACATGTCGTCAGTGTTTCAAATCTCATTTCATCTTCCCTCAAACATGCAGACCGGGCCAGTGAAATGATTAAGTAGGTAAAGGCATTTGTTGCCAAGTCTGATGACCTCAGTTCACCCTGGGACCCATATAGTAGAAGGAGAGAACCGACTCCTGAAAATTGCCCTCTCTCTCTCTCTCTCTCTCTCTCTCTCTCTCTCTCTCTCTCTCTCTCTCTCTCACACACACACACACACACACACACACACACACACACACACACACACACTTGCAGTGTTAAGAAGGGTATGATTACTATCTTGGGCTCATAAATGAAGACAGCATATGATCACAGTAGGGATATGAACCTGGATCTTCTCATCCCAAGCCTAGAGTTCCTTCTACTAACTATGTATCTACCTTCTCCTAGAAAGCCAACAAAGCCTACTGTTACCCCTAATGCCCAGTCTGAATTCTCCCTCCTACAAGCATTCTGGGTATGAGATGTGATTTACACAGCACATTCACAACTGCCAGCTCTAATGATCTTTCTAAGTATAGAAAGCAAGAATAGCGGATGGTCCTGCATCCTCCCCTATTCTTTTGAAATGTCTTTTCTGTGAAGAGCACCAGAGTGAGAGTTTATTGGGAAACGTACAGGTGGGCTTGAATTCTAGACTTGGGTGGTACAACTGTCTTTGGATGATTTGGATGAGTACAGCACATGGTTGTAGGTGAGCAGGTGTGCAGAGAGAGCAGGCTAGAGATGGAAGAGAGATTACCAGCCATTACTGTTATCTAGCCTAAGGTGATAAGATATTGTCACCATCGCTCTCCTCCCACTCCTCTGCCCTATTTTCCTTCAGAGTCTCACCCCTGCTTTACATGTTAAGTATCTATCACCTGGGTTCTCATGAGCAATTAAGCTCACAAGGACAATGACTGGATTTGTCCTTAGGGTCTCCCTAGAACAGCCTGAGAACCTTCATTTGTGAAAATCAATGGCCAAGAGAGGTTGCTAAAAACAGGAGGCCTGATGTTCTCAAACTAAATACTGAACGTAGAGGCACTGGGAAAGCGCAAGTGTGAAATGGTCCTATTCACCATGTGAGGCCCATGTGCAGAACCCCCTTCACCAATGGGAAAGGAAAAGCTGTATCCTCTCTTCCCTGTCCCACCTCCACCACGAATGCCATTCAAACAAGTTTGAAAACTCAGCTGTCAATCGAGTAGGATACAGATAAAGAATATAGGGCAAAGTTGGTCATGGTGGCAAAAAAACCTGTAGTCCCGACACCAGGGAGGCTCATGCAAAAGGATTCTAAGTTCGAGGCCACCCTGTGCTGTAGTGTGAAACCCTGTCTGAAAAATGAAATTACGGGGATTGAGAGCAGGCTCGGTTGCTGGGGTGCTTGCCAGCCAAGTGTGAGGATCTGAGTTCAGATCCCAGCACCCACGTAAAAGCTAGATGCCATGGTGCATGTCTCTAACCCCAACACTGAGGCTGAACAGGAGACAGGAAGATCGCTGGAACCCATGGGCGAGTCCTAACAGAACTGATGTGCTCTGGGCTCAGTAAGAGACCTTGTCTCAAAAAATAAAGTCAAGCTGGGTGTGGGGGCACACGCCTTTAATCTCAGCACTCAGAAGGAAGAAACAGGTAGATCTCTGTAAATTCAAGGCCAGCCTGCTCTACAGAGTGAGTTCCAGGACAGCTATAGAAGCCCTGTCTTGAAAATACAAAATGAAAAAAAAAAAAAACGAATAAATAAAGACAAGAGAAAGGAAGATGTCCAATGTCAACCTCTGTCCTCCACATATATGTGATATGCATCCATGCACACACGGACACACACGGACATATACCACACCAAAAACACCTGCAAAAATGACAAACAGAAGAACAACATGGTGGGCCCCCTCAGATAGTCATTTTTCGGCCACTCAAGTGGTCATGAATTTCCAAGGAATCACTCTCTAGTCTCTGAAAAGTTAGAGACTTAGAGACTAGCCATTCATATTTAGTACTGGAAAGATATTGACCCTATTTTCAGTGATTCAAAAAAAAATTAAAGTGGAAACATCAGCAAGCGATTGGGGTCATTCATCAGCAAACCCCCTTTCGAGAGAGCTTCCAGATATGACTTTGTCTCAATTGAATGGCCACAGGCTGGTGGGTAGAAAGACCTGTACCCACCATCCATGTTGGGGGGGGGGATTACTAGCTAATGAACATCCCTGAGGTGCACATAAAAAATTGAGGGCAAGTTGTGAAATTAAAAATCACTGTTGTAAGCCGAGAAGATAGCCTGGCCTTGCAAGCGTGAGGACCTGAATTTAAGTCACAAACAGTAGGATGGGCATAGTCTGTGCTTATAATTCCAGGGCTGGGAATGTGGAGACAGCCAAATCCCTGGGGCCTCCTAAGCAATCATCCTGGCTTATTTGGTGAGCCACAGGCTGCTGAGAGACTCTGTCTCAAAACAAAAGGCAAACTGGATGTCTCTTGAGGAACAGCAGCTAAAGTTGTGGCTTCTAGAAACCCACATGCACACACATGTACCTGCACAAATACATGCGTGTGCACATCAAACAAAAATCACTATTTTAAAACCTTAATCTCCCTAAAAGGTTTTGAGGGTAACTGTAACATCACTCCTAAAGAAAAACATGTAATAAAGGATGTTGCTTTCTGGCATGCATCTGTGATTAAAATGGACCAAGAAGACATTCATCTCCCTCAAAGGATAGGGAAAATTTATTACCCACAAATATGACATGGAAAATGAAATTAAGCTCTAGCGGGAATGAGCTGTAATTTCATCCGAGTGAGTTACAAAGAGAGATTTCAGAGGGGAGAGAGCAATCAGCCCTTTTCCTCTCGGAGACCAAAAACGTGTGAGAAATTATGCTACAAATTGCAGAGCCTGAGGCTGAAAAATGACAGAAATAGCCACTGAAGCCCAAGAAAACAGTTCATCAGCTTCGTTTTAAGAAAGTAAGTACACATTGTGTGGTGGCCCAGGATTAGTTGCTAAGATAAGAAATGCACCATTAGGGCACTTGTTTCCCCACGGACGTTAGTCAGCAGGAAGCTGTGCTGTTCCCTAAATAGGCTAGGGTACTCAGCCTTCCTGAGTAAAGGGTGTATTTTGAGTTCCTTTTTCCAGAAGTTGTAGTGGGTTTTAATGAATTCATTTTTCTGCCTGTCCTCTGTCCTTTTAGGGACCAATGATCCATATTTCTGAAACTGTCTGGGATTTGATAGGTGATAAGTAACATCATAAACAATACGCAGGCTGACCCATAGCCTACCCCTTCCCAGTACTCTCCATTTCTCGGGGTGAAATCAGTCATGGTATTTGTACCTAACTTTGTCTCTAAGTTTCTGTAAATGTCTTAGGTCATGCTTGACTGTTGTGAGCAGTAGGTGTCGTGAGACATGAAGCCAAGAAGTTGTGGACCAACCACTAGCTGGACCCCCTGGTCTTTGATTCCTCCTCAGTCACATGGAGAGAGATGCTTTCTGACCTCATGCTGCAAAGTCAGGGGGAGATGCTGGTGCTTTTTATGTACTGATGATTGTAGATGGACTTTCTTTGAATACACCAGCAGTTTATCAAAAACTGGTCATTATGATCTATCCATTAATGGTGTGTTAGTGTGTGTGAGTGGTGGGGAGATGCAAAGGTGTGTGCATATGTAAGTGTGTTATTTGTGTATGTATGTGTGTGAGTATGTACATGAGTGTGTATTGAGATAGTCTCTCTCTCTGTCTCCCCCCCCCCACCCCCTGCTTCCCAGTCATCCATGAAGTGAACACTTCTCTGCTCTTCTCTCCACCACTATGATGTCCTAGCCAAGCACATGGGACCAAGAAACCATGAACAGACTAAGCCCTCTGAAACCATGAGCCAAAATACATGCTTCCTCCTTAAGCTGTTTCATCAACTATGTTGTCATAATGATAGTAAAAGTAACTAGCACACAGCTTAAAGGGCAACACACTGTGGTCCACTGTTAGAATTTTGGTTCATGGTGAACTGATCTCATTGCTGAGAGCCTGGAACAAGGCTACACATCATGATGGCATGAACATGAGGCAGACAGTGTCGATTTAATAGCAACCTGGAAGAAGAGAGAAGGGTAAACAGGAAGGGACTAGGGCAAGACAACCTTAGAAGATACTCTCCCAGGGCCCCTCTTCATCTACGTACACCCCACCTTCCACAGCTCCACAGCTGCCCAATAGACTCTTCAGACTGTGAGTCTACAGTGGACCAGTCTTCTGGTGAAGGTGGAGCCCTCACAATCCAGTCACTTCCCCTGAAGCCCACCACTAAGCTTTTAATACGTGAGCTTCGGGGGAAGGAGGCTCCATATCTGAACCAGAGCAGAGGGATGGTAAGCAAATAGATGCTTATAATTTTTACAACTGAAAGATCTTCTGTGAACACTGGCAAGATATTTTTGGAGACAAGCAATAAAAGATAAATGGTAATAGAAGAGATGAAGATGAGCTAGGAACATGTTGTAGGCCAAGAGCACTGATTGTATAGATGTGGTGAGCTTTGTATAGACACATGGGTGACTGTGTAGATGTGGTGAGGAGAAGAGAGGCTCAGTGAACATATAGGTTTTACTCGTCTTTGGCAGTGGACATCTTAAAGCAAATCTCTGGAAAAACTCTATCATACAAAATCCGCAGTACTGAGGCTGCCCTTCTCACAGGCTTCCTTCGCTGCCACATGCGGGAGGCCACATCAGTTAGATGCTGCACGTCCTGGGTGTGCCTCTTGGCCTTGGATCGTATGGCTCACACTCTGCTAACTGCCTTTTCCATTTGTGTGGCTGCTTTTGAAGACTTGGGAGCCCTTCAAAGTTCCCATGGGAAAGGCAATTATATGTGCTTGTTAGAACATGGCCCCGACGAGTAGAGGGTAGGCTGACACATTATCCCAGCACATGTGGAGGGTGGGTGGACACATTACCTCAACACATGTGGAGGGTGGGCTGACATAGAGTATGTTTTGAAATCTTCTGGAACATCATTCCTATCATTCCTGTAACTAACAAAGGGGTGGGGAGTCTCATTGAAGGCCAGCTAGCACACTACCACCCCAAAAAGGCATGATTTACACAGTTTTGCATTTGAGAAAGTTGAGACTCAGGGACGCTGAATATTTGCCCAATATCAAGGAGAGAGCAAATGGGGACAATATCCGGTCAAATCCAAGTCTTGATGTCTCCAGGTGGAGTCCCGCCATGACCTTGACCTTCCTAGCCTCCTTCCTGCTCACTTCTTATCTCCTCTTGCTCTCCCGGGGTACTCCACAGAGTATGCCTTCCTCTCAGCTCCTTTTCTGGCACACCCTGGGCATTCAGAAGATAGTTGATCAGTTTATGGAGACAGGGTCTCACTATGTAACCCAGGCGAGTATGGAGCTCTCAATCTTCCTGCCTCAGCTTCCCAAGTGCTAAGATCACAGTTGCAAACAACAACCCCCATCCCCCCGGTTGGATATTGATTAGTAAAATATGTTCACACATTTTGATAGGTTCATATAAATTCCTGGAAAACATTATTCCTGTTTGTGCAAACCAAGACATTCTAGCACGTGGTGGAGTGATACTTTAGGAAGATAACCTGCCAGCATCGGTGTCCAGATGTGTCTGTAATGTCTCCAAAAGGCAGCTGTTAACCACCTCTGTGGGGGTCCCTATTTGGCAATGCTGGTGGGGAGATGCTTTATACTTGTCAGTGCAGTGAGGCGCCCTCCTGCGGAATCCTGTTCTGTTCCTGATCTCACAGTCCTGTCTTCAAGGAGAAATCACAGCCCCTTCTTTATCGCAGACCACCCATTGTGGTTTTCTATGAAGGGATACCATGACCAAGGCAACTTTCAGTTAGGTCTTACGGTTCCACAGGATCACAGCACATGGCCACCATGACAGGAAGCATAGCAGCAGACACGCAGGCAAGTGGGCAGGCAGGCCTGGCGCTGGGATAATGGCTGAGAGCTCCTATCGTTATCCACAGGTTGGAGGCAGAGAGGGAGCTAGCTGGGAATGGTGTGAGCCTTTGAAACTTCAAAGCCCATCCCCAGGGCCACACCTAATCCTTCCAAACAGTTGTGCCAACTGGGGACCAAGTATTCAAATATCCGACCTATGGGGCCATCTCCATTCAAATCACCATACCACCTGTAAGAATGGGTTTCTCATCTCTTTTATTCCCCATTCTTCTTCCTTTGCGTTCACTTTGGAGCTTCCTGCCTCAAGGCATTCTTGTTTTCTAGGTTCCAAGGTTTCCTCACACCAAACAAGAATGCTTATGTTCTGCTTCCCATCCCTAACTCTCAGATGTCTCTCCTAAGCTCTATGCCTTTTAGGAACCATGCTAATTAATTATGAAAGTGGAGAGAGGAGAAGGCAAGGCTGGAACAAAACACGAGCCCTGGAATTACATTTTTGTCTCTGCCGCCAACCCCCCACCCCATGATACCGGAGGAAGATATCTGGGCACGGCTGGGATTCAGTCACCATCTTTGCTCCGTAGGAGGGGCTGCCTTGAAGGGCAAAGCAGTGAGGTGCCCACCCAGTCCAATTTATAGTTAAACATTGTATTGTCACCCTGGAGACCATCTATCACGTGTTCTACCTACCTGCTTCTCCCACTGCTGTTTTATGTAATTAGCTGGGAAATGGGCCATCTCAAACTACTAATCTCTAATAAAACTGCACTTTTTTTTATAAATACATGATTTATCCTATTCAGTAATTGTTGTTTTTAAGTTGATTTAGTTCATTGCCTTAAACATCGTAGCTCATATGGTGTTAACTGGATTTCCCATTTGTGTCATTGAAGAGTGATGTAGAAAATACAGAGAGAAAAGCAACCCTTTGGAAACGGTGAAAGGAAGTTAATTGAATTTAAATTAGACACAGCAATAACTTAAAACGTAATTGAAAGCTTCAAAGGAAATTCATGTTTTTTACAGCATAGTAAGATTTTAGAAAAAAAATTTTAGTGTAAAGCTTTGATATATAATATACCTTCACAATCCATTTGCTTATGAATGTCAAATACTTTTTGATATAAAAAAATATATTGAGTTTCCCATATTCGGAAATCTTTAAATGTGTGTACAAGTTCTATTTTTGATGACACTGAAAAGGAATAAAAATCTTACCTGAGCCAGGAATATATGTCATGAGTAGAGTACTTGACTAGCATGTCTGAGGCCTTGGGTACAGTCCCCAACACTAGATAAAAAGAGCAGGAGGAGAAAGTTAAAGGAGAGAGAGAAAGAGGGAGGGAGGGAGGAAGGGAGGGAGGGAAGAAACAATGATATGTTTCAACCTCCATATTCCCATTATTTTTGCTGGACTTCATACAGAAGGACTCCAAGTTGCTATGAGATCTTCACATAGGCTCTATTAGGAAACTGTAATGGCATGCATTTTGTAATTCTCTAACAGTGGATGCTTTAGACGCCTTTGTAATTGAAAATATATTAAACCTGCACTGATTTCAAGAGCATCATTCTTAGACAACTGGCCAAGAGGGTGGGGCAGGAAGTTAGGCTAATGTTACCTGTGACTGCCTGCTGAACCCTGACACCATCCTCAGAAACCCCTTCCTTTGGGTGGTCTGTGGCCATGTCCACCTTGATGTCCACGCACAGGCTTCAGCCTGTAATTCATCTCAGCTCTCCTCTTCCTCTGTATCTCCATCCAGATCATTTCAAATTATTCTCCACTCTCAGTTCCTGTCACTGCTCTACATAGCTTTTGAAAGCTAGAGCCTCACTTACTAGCTCACTTGTGATCAAGTTAATCCTTTACCCCAGTTAGGACGCAGGTAGGTTGCAGAGGAGCCCTGCTTTAACCGGTTCAAAGTGCGCCATCCAGTGGCTATAAATGGTTGTGCACCCAGCGCCACCTCCATCCATGCAGAGTTCTTGTATCTTATCCCATGCTTCTGCCTCCATCGGGAAAGCACTGTCCTAAAATGACAAGCTATAGGACGAGCAGCAGGATGAGGAACGGATCCCATTGCCTAGGGGATCTTCATCTCTGAGAGTGGGCAACTGAATTTTGAAGCAGCTCCAAGGCCTGAATGGGACGTGTGGGCTAAGGTGAATTTCCTCTTTGTTTTCTCTTTAAGCAGCTCCGAGCAGCGAGTCCCCTGTTCCACTTCTTACCACAGCTCTGGTTTGCACTCAAGTGACAGTGTCACAAAAGGAGGACCCCTGGGACTTCCGGAAATAAGACAAGTGCCAACTGTTGTGATTGAATGTGATGACAATAAGGAAAACGTGCCTCATGAATCCGACTATGAAGACTCATCCTGCCTGTATGCACGGGAAGAGGAGGAAGAAGAGGAGGAAGAGGATGATGACACCTCACTGTACACCAGTACGTGCAGGCAGACTTTCCATGGGGGTGGTGGGGAGCATGGTACTGCAAAACCAGCACAGAACAGCTGTCTGAGTATCTGCTTTTAACTGAGCCCTAGGTCACAGGGCAGCTCGAGTGACTTCTAGAGGCCCCACTTCCTTAGCAGTAATAAGAGAGAGAGAGAAAATATCATCTATCCAGCTTCATAGCTATATACACTATACCACTATAGCAGTAATAAGAGAGAGAGTAAATATCATCTATCCAGCTATACACATTACACCACTATGCTATGACCTCATACCTCTGCCTTGGTTGCTTTCTTGAAATGTAACCCTCTTTTTCAAACAAGGGATCAGGGGAGGGAGAGCCTAAAAATCTGTTCCACATGTGTAAACCTAGGTACTGTGTATTCATCATATCATGTTCCAGTGTCATCTGTCACTCTGGCCATGAATAACTGAGGTTTGGATGGTGTGAGGATAGCTGTAGCTGGCTTGGGGCCAATTGTTTAGCAAGTGCATTTATCATAACAGCAGCCATTTGTTGACTGTATAGTGTGTTGCCAGCAATGAGCTAAGAATGTGTTCTCTAATCTGTATCTTAAAATAGTCTCAGGGCATCAACATGGTCCCTTTTGACTGGTAATGGGGATGATGGAGAAGGAAGACAGGACTATAGAGGTGCGGTCAGAGGCTGCAGTGGCGCATGGGTGGAAGGGAACAGCCTGTTCGCCATGTGGTATCTGATAGGAGAAGACTCTGTCCCAGGCTTTCTCACTTTAGCACTATTGTCCTTTGGGGCCACATCATTCTTTGTTGTGACGGTGGTCCTGAGCATTGCAGTATGACTAACAGCCTCCAGGGTCTCCACCAGCTAAATGGCAGTACCAACCTCCAGACTGCCACCTAACCTTTAACACCCCAAAATACCTCCAGCTGTTCACTAAAGAACAAAACCAACTCCAGTTGAAGCCACAGATGTAGAGCAGTCCGGGGTGCTCAGAAACCTGAATGTTCAAAAGAAAGAGCAGTCCTAGACAAGTGTTCATTTCACAGTCCTCAACTCTGCTCTCACCCCAAATGGCTCACCTTGACCACACAGCATTATTATTATCTCCTTTTATATGCCCTGAGCTCCAGGGCTCTTGTCTGTCTCCTAAGGGTTCCTAGCCTCCATGTTACTCTATTGAACATATGCAGATATGGATTCCATAAGCCTGTCCCCTGCAGGAATGTCCTGTCTCCTGGCAGCAGCCCTCTTCTGTGAAGTCTTTCCTAGCTGCTGAGACCTCTCTCCTCTCTGTCCTCTTCCCTCTATGGCACTGCAAAGCAGGTCTTGTCCTCCTTTGTGATGTTGCCGCATGCTGGGGATTTCTGGAGGGAGAGATCCAGTCACAGGCTCCCCTTCCCTCCCAGTATGTCCTACAGCCTGTGTGGTGTCTAAAACCTGACCATGGCAATAGTGCTAGGCACTCGGACTTTAATGTTCTTGGGTATTAAGCCCTTTGTGTCTATCTTCCTGCCTTTTGCTTCCTAGCACACCCATGGTTGACCTCATAGGCATCCAGGCAGATGGGTGTCTTTGTTAATTGACTAACTTCTCCCTCCTCCAGGCTCTCTGGCCATGAAGGTCTGCAGGAAGGACTCCTTAGCCATCAAACTCAGCAACAGGCCCTCTAAGCGAGAGCTGGAAGAAAAGAACATCCTCCCCAGACAGACTGATGAGGAGCGGCTGGAGCTCAGACAGCAGATTGGCACCAAGCTCACCAGGTAGGAGAGCAGCACCTCTGCCTATTTTGACCTCAGGGCAGGCTCTGTGGCTACAGTAGAAGTGTACGGCCTCCATCTCCAGCCTGCTTCTTGGTGTCTCTTAGCAACGTACTGCACACAAAGCCAATCGATAGCATCTTATTTTGTCCCTACGGTGGCTTGTCGTCCCTCCCCTTCACTAAGCTGAATCTTGGGGATTTCACTTGATTCAAGGGTTAGGGCTGAAGTGTTAGGACTGTATGTAAAGGAGTTGTGGTTTGGCTAACTCTGGAAACAATCAAGCACACTCTGTTATGAAGTCAAGTGTTTGGTAGTGATGCCTCCTTGCTACTCAGCGAAGCTTCATGAATGTTGTGTATATGGTTATTAAAGACATAGGCATAGCTTTGTGTTGTAGTAATGTCTTAAACTCTCATGTAGGTTTGTCATCCAAGTCTAAGGTTATGTTAATGGTAGCATTTATTGAACACTTGCTATTTGGGAATGCTTGTAAGCATTTCACATTACATATATTAAATCATTTTTCTTTGAATTTCCTATAAGATAGGCATGTTAATGTTCAATTTAGAGTTGGGGACATCAGGCTTAGAAAACTTCAGTTACGGTCTTAGTTACTTTTCTATTACTGTATATTACTATATATAGCTACTTTCTCATAATTAGCTTGGTTTCTTCCAGAGAGTGTTGTTGTAATGATACAGGACTGTGTGAAATAGTCAACACTGATATGGTTTGGAATTGTATAACACAGTATTCAAAAGCGGAGAACAAAACTATCAGAATACACATATATACATTTTCTTGTGTGCTTGCTCTTACTACGTGTGTGTGTGTGTGTGTGTGTGTATCATCATCTTCCCAAGAAGAAAATGTTCCCAGCCTCTTAATGCTGAATGTACAACCATATCTCATCACCATAATACTCTGGTAGTCATGGCCATAAAACTCAGAAGGGGAAGAAACAAAGAGACATGGCTGTCTGTGTTTGAGAAAGTTCTCTATGTTCAAACCTTTGTCCAAGAAATTCTCCCTCTTCCAGCCCTTCTTCTTTTCCAAAACATAAACACTGCTGGGAATCCAGGAGAGCTACTGAAAACCAGCCATGGTGTGGGTCTCACGGGATGAGCAAGAAAGCAAGCTACATTTCAGTCTGGTGGTTTTAATAGCGTAAGAAAAAAAAGTGCAACAATCCAAGAACAGTCCTGGAGTGGGAGTAAGGGACAATGAGCCAAGCCCAGTGAGGTCAATTTCTACAGAACCTTCCAGGATGGAAGTAGGGTTTCTACCTTAAAAGCATGACTATTATTTTCCGGTTAGGGTTTGAATGTAAAGTATCCCCTACAGACATGAGTGTTTGCACACTTGGCCTCCAGGTGATGTGCTGTTTCAGAAGGTTGCAGAAGCCTTAGAGTGGGTGGGGCCTAGCTGGAGGGAATGGGTTGCTGAGGGTCATAGCCGACTTCCAGCTCCAGTTCTCTGCTTCCTGCTCCACTGAGATGGGAGGAGTCCCTCGAGGGGGCCACTCTGTCATGACCTCAGCCATGTTTCCCTGCCTGTAACTGGGAGCCAATGAGACCCTTCCTCCCCTTAGTTGCTTCTGGAGGGTATTTTGTCACAGTGCTGAGGAAAGTCACCCCTGCAGCTTCCATTAGCTTTGTCCTTGTGGGTGCTGTGGAGCAGACATTCCTAACTCAGTCAAGAAATCAAGATTCTCCTTATAACAAATGACTGCTTCAGTCAGCCATGGCTGAAGACATTTGGAGTACCCTAATCAGAGATGGGAACATGGATGAGAGGGTATGCATTGCTGCTGCTCCTTATGTATACAGACTCGGGATTCCAGGACAGTGCAGTAAGTGCAGGAGTGAACCAGTCTGTCCCCTGGGGAGTGGGACAGAGGCAGTAGACCTTCTACTTTTGTTATTTCCTTCTTTTTTAATTTCTTTATTTATATCTCACTATAATGTGCTTGGCACACTCATGATGTAGTTCATGTTCATTTATTAGCCATAAATGGATAGCACACAGCCATGCATGGTGGCACACACTTAGAATCCTAGCTCTTAGGAGATAGAGGAATGAAGGTACAAAGTGTCATCCTTGACTACACAGCAAGTTCAAAGCCAACCAAGACTATATTTGGTCCTGTCTAAATAGACAGGTAGGTAGGTAGATACATACATTTATACATACATACATACATACATACATGGCACATGTGGGGGACATGCTGAGATTCTTATTGATGAGAATGCTTAAGGTCCATTGGCCTATGTATGGCTCCCTTATCCAAGTCATATGAGCAATGCTTTTCTCCCTAGTGGCCCCTAGTCAAGAGAAATATAGAGACCTCGGCATATTCCCTCACTCCAACCAAGACCAGCCTCACTGTGAAAGTCTGTGGTACAGTCTTTCTGGATGTCTTCTAGGGAGCTTTGAACTTGATCCCTGAGAAGGGGTCACCTTGACTATGGAATCTTAGCTGTCTTTTTTTCTTCAGGAACCAGCTTTCCTTCATCTCCTCACCAACATGATGTTCTATCCACATGACTCAATTTTTTTTTATTTCCAATCTAATATAACACTTCAAGAACATTACCATTTAAGAAAATGAGATATGGAGCATGCTTCTCAAAGTTCATAGGTAGAGTGCCGTGTCAGAGTGGCCTCCTGGGAAAGGGGTAGCATATTTCTTCCCTTCTATTTCCAGTTTGGGGTGCTGGTTGATTGGTGAGGTGACTGTGTTCAGGACAGATGCCAGTGAGGTTGTCAGGAACAAAGGAGCTAAAACGCTGAAACATGAACTGATTTTAGCCACAAAAAGCCTGTGCCCCCAGCCCCTTGGGAGACTGCCAGCATTCCAGCTTTGCCAACAGAGGATCCACAGACTTAGCCTCGCCCATGGTTGTCTGTGCCGTTTGGATCCAATGGGGAGAAAAACCTGTGAAGAATAAGAAAGCAGAAGGTGCCTCACAGTAGCCCCAGGTGTTTCTACCCCACGTCCAGCTTGGCAGTGGATGAGGGTTAGAGCAGCCTGCCTCTCTTTTCTCTGTTAAAATACCTCCTCCAGGCGGTGGCATGGCTCAGCATGTGAAGGTGATTGTCGCCAAGTTTGATGACCTGAGTTCAAGGACCCACATTGCTGAAGGAGAGCTGTCTCCCACAAATTGCCTTCTGATCTCTTCCTGCATACCATGGCATGCCCCCCAACACCACACACACACACACACACACACACACACACACACACACACACACACACAATAAATGTAATTTTTTGACAACTAAAAATACTACCGCCCATTCAGAGATCAACTTTCAGCTTCTTTGCCATTGTGGTTGACCAGAAGTCTTTCAGCAGCCACTGGAGCCACAGTAGACAGAGGCTGGGCTTGTGACTGGACACAGCTGTGTTAGAAGTGCTGGGAATGGGGGATGTTTGAGTTTGGAAAGGGACTTTCTCCTTGCAGAATCCTTTCCCTATGCTGAACATGGCCCATGTTAGAGATCTTTGCCTGTTGATCCTCCCCGTGATCAAAGGAAGATGCTGGCTCAATTTCAGCCATCTGGAGCATTTGTTTGCTGGAGATGCTGTGACAAGGTGTCACCAGTTGAGTATTTTACACAATAGAAACATATTGTCCCCAGCTCTGGAGACTGGTAGTCTGAGAGTAAGATGTTGGACTGATTCCTTCTGCAGGCTGACTGCATGGTAAGGCAGACCTGTGCCTCTGCAGGCTGTGGTCTCATCCCTCCCAGCCCCAACCCCACATCCACAGGTGTGCTGGAAACTTGGGGCAGTTCCTTGACTTTGTTTTTATAGGCAACTCTGCCTTCCGTTTCGCATGGCATTCTCCCTAGGTGTGCTTTCACCTGTAAAAGGATAGCAGTTGTCTTGGACTAGAACCCACCATCCTAATAGCCTCGTTCAAAATCAGGTTCCTCTATAAAAGACCCTGGCTCCATTCCGGAAGATTCTGAGGGTTAAGGCTTCAACATAAAAGTTGGTAGACTACAGAATTCGTCTCAGGGATACTTAGGAAGCATAAAATGGCTCTAGAAGAGGGACCATGACCTCAAGTGCATGGGAGGACAGAGAGATAATTGTGTAGAAGGGAAGCAGGCAGTTACAAGATGGTTAGCAGGGAGACTTGGGAGCTGGGGTGGGATGAAAAGCCCCTTACATGAAGGAGCCATCACTATTGAGATGAAGCCTCCTGTTGTATTGAAATGAAAGACCATTTTGTTGTCTCTTCTGAAAGAAAAAATGTGAACTATTAAAATAAAAATTTCAGGTTTTAGTCAGTTTTCCACCTCTATAAAAAAAAAATACCTAAGGTAATAAGATGACAAAAAAGATTTATTTTGACTCGAAAGTTTAGGGTTTTCAAACTGTGATCAGTTGGCCCGGGAGCTTAGACTCTGGTGAAACAGCACACTGTGGAAGACATCATGGCAGGAAGCCCATGGGAAAGCGAAGCTTCTCCCCTCATGGCAGCCATGGAACAGAGAAAGGAGTCGTCCCATAATTCTCTTTAAAGGCACACCCTAAATGACCTGAGAACTTCCCACTAAGATCCACCACTACCTCTCAGTATTTCCAACAATACCACCAGAGCGGGGACCAAATCTTTAGCAATGGCCAGTGGCAGACATTTATCTAAACCAGGGCTATTTATATACCAAGTGATGTTTCTTTAGACTAAACTTAGCCTAAGACTCCCATCTCAGCCGTGGACCACCTGGCTTCAATCTTGGACCTGGCAGCTGTAATCTGTCCTATTTGCAGAGTATCCATGAGCCTCTGAATGCAACTCCCCTGTTGATGAGGTAACTACACAGGAATAGCCTGTATCAGGAGTGCAGGCATGAGCACGTTCGTGTGTGCATCTGTAGCAACTTAAAGTTAACACGGGAAGGATGCAGATGGGCCTGGATGCACTCTCTTGTTAAAAGCGATCCTGAGAATGCCTTTCCACATTCCTGGAAACTATTGTTTCTAATTTGCTTCAGGGATTTTGTCAGACGGGTCTCAGAGCAGTGACAGGTGCCAACTGGAGGTGTGTGGCTTAGATAAAGACGTCGGCTGACAGAGCCTCGCTGCTCTCTGATCCTTACCACTCACCAGATCAGGAATTAGGAGCTGGAGTTAAAGCTCTTCCCAATGGTGACAGATTAAATCTCTAATGAAGCCATGGAAACCAGCACCAAGCACCAAGGCCTGGGCTGGATGTAGCTCCCTGTTTTAAAAGTCCATTTCTCTCTGTTATCTACGTCATGATGGCTGGCTGTCATGACCTCAGAAGCTGCCTTCTTTGTGTTTGCAAAGGGGCCTGGCAAACCAGTATGGGAGGTGGGAAAACAGTTGTCTGATCTTCCCTGTGAAGCCTCCCAGTTCTCTTCTATTTAAGATCGAATAATATCCTATCTAAAATGCATCCTGGATCTCTAGTTCATGCTCCAAACAGTCTGCCATATCATCCCAATAAGCAGCATATAAAACTGTATGTACTGAGGGTTGTGTGTCTTTAAGTCATAACGCACTATTCAAGGGAGAAAATCGAAACTCATTTTTTATGCTCGTAGCCCAGGCAATAAAATACAGCGGTCCCAGCTTCTACATGCAACATCCTAATGTTTATTGTTTGGTGAGATTGATGCTACAAGTCCTACACTCCAGCACCTACCTCCAAAGTGGCAAACAGCGTGTCGCCTGGGGCCTAAGGATGAGTGCTAGGTGTGAGCTGGCACCACCCTAGGCTAGATCATTTCTTTTGTGGCAGAAACACCTTCTAAAAATAGGAATACCAATCCGAGGCTCTATGAATTCAATTTAGCTTGAACAAACTTAGTGTCCCTGGGTACACATCGCTGTAAATCCCACTTGGGAGGAAGAAGGAAGGACAATAGACTCTAAGTGTTCCAGTTGTTTCCTTGTGGACCCCGATCATTCATCTTTGCTCATGCTCTTCATCACTGTCATCGTCATCATCATCATCTTTGTCATGGTTATTTTGGCTGTGGAGATGGCACGAAAGAGGACATGCTTTGAGGAGCAAGGGAGGAATGAGAACGGGCACTGGTATGCCTGTCTTTAGATTCACACGGCCTGGATGGGACTGGGTTGTACTGGGTAGATACTGTCCATGGATTCTGAGACCTCCTATGAAGCTGAGAGGCCAGTCACCAAGCTTCGTGAGGGAAACACATCAGGATGAGCTTGACTTGAGTGCAGTGTTTTACTGTGCAGCATGGGCATGAACACTACATGGACCTAAGCCTGGAGAGATGGCTCAGTGTTAAGAGCATGGGCTACTCTTGTAGAGGACCAGGATTCAGTTCCCAGCACCCACATAGCAATTTACAACCTTCCATGACTCTAGTTCCAAGGTCTCTAGTGCCCTCTTCTAACCTCTGTAGACACTGCATACATGTAGTACACACACACACACACACACACACACACACACACACACACACACACACACCACAGTGATCCTTTGAGGAAGGAAACTTATTTCAGATCATCCACATCTTTCCTGAACTTACTGTGTGAGCTCCTCAGGAAAGCTGGCATGCCCTGAAGGATACTCACATCCCACATGCCCACTGGTTTCTTGTTATTGTTCAATGAAAAGTGAGAAAAGTATCCTTAAAGAAAAGTATGAGCAAGGCACTTTGGGAGAGGGCAGGGGGGTGGGCACACATGTAGAATAGTCTATTTTATTTTCTATCACTGTGATAAAACACTGACCAAAGCTAACTTGAGGAAGAAAAGGTTCATTTCATCTTACACATCCAGAAACAACAGTGCACTGTCCATGGAAGCCAGGATAAGAACACAAGGCAGGAACCTGGAGGCAGGAGCTGATGAAGAGGCCATGGAGGAACACTGCTTCCTGGCCTGCTACTCATGGCTTGCTCAGCCTTTTTTCTTATACAACCCAGGACCATCTGCCCAGGAATGGCACTGCCCACAGTGGCCAGGTCCTTCCCACATTAATCATTTATCAAGGAAATGCCCCAAAATATATGCCCAGAAGCTAGTCTAATGGAGACATTCCTTAGTCAAGACTTACCTAATGACTCTACTTTGTATCAAGTTGACAAAAACCAGCCAGCACATAAAGGTTCTGGCATGGAGAGCTGGGTGACTCCTGTCCCAGGACCCATGGTGGGTAAACACCCCCCAAAGCCATGCAGGGATGCTCACATTCTCTTTCCCTCTCCCCACAGCTTCTTACTGAGAGGCACATGGTAAAGCCCGATCTGGTGACTGTTGGTAGGATGGACTCTTGACTGCCTGTATGTACATGTGCATGTGTGCACACATGTTTGCAAGTGTGTCTGTGTCTTATGACAATGTCCCAGGCGGAGGGGAGTCAATCTGCAAGCCACAGCCAGGGTGCTGGGGAACAAAGCCACATCTCTGTCAAGCACTCACACTCTGCAGCTGTGCCCCACAGCTGCCCCAGAAGCCTGTGCATTTTTCAGTGATGCAGTAAGTGTGGAGTGCAGAAGAGCTGTCTCTGATCAGTGAAAACAGATGGAGCTGTGTTTGAAAATTGCAAGAGTTTTTTCAGAAGAAAGGGGCTATCCCTGGAGGTTGTGGGTCTTCTGTTCTTCAATTTCATGACTTTTTATTGGCTGGTTTTTCCAGCCACATTTCAAATTTGGGATGCACAGGTTGTAAAGGACACAACTGTATTTGACTGCAGACCAAATGGACTGGTAGACTCTCCTGGGCTGCTTTTCTGGTCACTTTTTCAAGGCTTCTCTGGAGTTGGGTTAAAGGGAATCTTCTAAGGCTAGCGCATTGCAGTGCACTGTTAGGTCTCAAGTCTGTTTTCTCCCAAGCGTCGTTGAGTTGCTCTTTCTTGTCGGTCAGTGATCTTTCTGTTCATTCTCCATCTCAGTGCACAGCAGGCAGGGATGTCTCTGACCCTTTAACTACTTGGCTAAATCAAAGTAGGGTCATCCTACATGCCGAGACAACTCTCGGGGTTCGGGTTCTGGAGAGGTAGTGTTTGAAAACCTTTGCTGTTGCTCCGATGTGCTCCAATCGGTATCTCCTCTGCTCTTCCTCATCACAGCCCTACAAGACAGCTGACACCAGAACTCTCACTTTATATGTGAGGAAACTGGGTTCTAATGGATCTTAGACACCACCCATGGTGAAGAAAAGCACTTCCCAATCCATAGGTCCACTGTTTTCTGGTTTACCTGATAGGGAAAATTGGCAGTTACAATTTCTCTCCCAGGCACCTACGGCTTAGTAGGTATCCTGCCAGGTGGTGGAGTTCAAGAAAGAGAAATGAGACAGAGCAAAAAGAAAATAGAGGAGTGTGTTTCCCCCCAGGCATTCACTGAGCTTTATAGTGGATCAAATCACACTGTTCTTAACAAACAGGAAGCCCCAGAGCCCTGCCAGTGGGGCTCAGTTAAGTCACATGTGCCTGTGTAGTGCAAGATGTCCAGCCAGCATCATGGTCCATGTAGCATGGTCCTTGGGCCAGTGATATCAACCTTCCCTGAGAACTTGCTAGAAATGGGCAGTTTTGGGCATTTGTTTCTCATTGGAAGAACAAGCCAGTTATTTGATAGTATGCACAACAAATCACATTGCTTTTTTCAATGTAAAAAGAACCAAAAAAGTTGGTTTCAGGAAACAAAATGAATGTCTTAAAAGTTATAGATTAAATCTTTAAGAAATATGTCCAAGTCAAGTGTAGTGGCATATACCTATAATCCCTGCACTTGGGAGGTAGAAGCAAGAAGATCAGAAGTTCAAGACCAGCCTCAGCTACACAGTAAGTGTGAGGGCAGCCTGAGCTACGTGAGATCCAGTCTCAAAAGGAAAGGAAGGAATGAAGGAATAAAGGAAAGAAAAAGGAACTATTTCTTGTAATCAAAAGGCCTGTGAAAAAAGAATTCCGTAAACTCTTCATGGTGTAATTTTTCAGGGTACATTTACCCTCTCTGATCCCACTTAGCTGAAACATGTAAATTAAATGTGTAAGTGAACAACACCACCTCAAGTAGATTGCTAGAGGGTCATCTCAGCTGAGTATGGCATTAATAGTTATGAAGGAAGAGCCAGACAGATCACTCAGGGATTCAGAGAACTTACTGCTCTTGCAGAGGACCGAGTTCAATTCCTGGCACCTGTGTTAAGCAGCTCACAACCACCTGTCGGTGCCTCTGGCCTCTACGGACACTTGCAGCCATGTGTACATCCCCTCACAGAGATATATAAATAAAAATAAATTTTAAAAGTACTTGTGAAGGCAAGAGCCAAGTGTTCAGCTTACTGATAGAGTGGTTGCATCGAATGCCCAAAGCCTTGGGTTCAATTCCCAACATGACAGCGGGGGGGAAAGGCACGGTAATATCTTTAAAGACCAAGAAGGCCAATAAAGGATTCTTCAGCTGGGACCTTCATTTGACTTGGCTGTTCTGGTGATTCCGTCTCCTAAAGGATAAGTAAAACCTAGTCATTTGTATGTGTTAAGAATTCTTAGCCAGGCATTGGTGGCGCACGCCTTTAATCCCAGCACTCGGGAGGCAGAGTCAGGCAGATCTCTGTGAGTTCGAGGCCAGCCTGGGCTACCAAGTGAGTTCCAGGAAAGGCGCAAAGCTACACAGAGAAACCCTGTCTCGAAAAACCAAAAAAAAAAAAAAAAAAAAAAAAGAATTCTTTAGCTGCTGGTAGCAGTGCATGCTCTTAATCCCAGCACTCGGGAGGCAGAGGCAGGCAGATCTCTGTGAGTCAGAGGCCTGCTTGGTCTACAGAGTGAGATCCAGGACAGCCAGGGATACACAGAGAAACCCTATCTCAGGGGGGAAAAAAAAAAGAATTCTTTGTTGGCCAGACCACCCATGCACTGGGTGGTGCATGCCTTTAAGCCTACTTCTGTCAGTTTGAGGTCAGCCTAGTCTACATAGCAAGTTCCAGGACAGCCAGGGCTACATAGTGAGACTTTGTATCAAAAACCCCAAAACAAACAGAATTCTTCCCTGGAGGTTTAGTGGAGGGAGGTCATTTCCTGTCTCCACAGAAGGGTGTGCAGAGCCCTTTATCTCTCACTCACCAAATCCGGCTTTGAGTTTAATGGGAAGTGATTTTCCCCAGTTCCAACCACAGAGCTCGCACATAGTCCTGAATGGTTAAATGGGGAACTGGGTACAACTGAAGTCTGGCACCTCACTTGTTTCTCATGTATCCCTGTACATATTTGTTCCCTGGCAAAAGACCTAAATCTCGTACCAAGTGCTAATTGGGAGCAATTCATTTTATCTGTCTTCATTATGTTCATTTTATTCCTCTTAGAATGCCAGAATTTTCATAATAGCCTTGAAAGTATGTACGCCAATCTAAATAGCAATGTTTAGAAATTATATATATATATATATATATATATATATATATATATATATATATGAAATAGAAAGCCACCCAAAGATAAAAATGATTAGAAATTGCTTTCCCCATGGGTCTACAAAGCAAATTCTTTGAAGTCTAAGTGAGCACACTTCTATTTTAGGAAATGTGATCATGAAAATTTGATGATCTGTGCCCATTGAATCATTAAAACAATAGTTTTTTTTTTTTTTTTTCAAAATGCAAAGGCTCTTTAGCTCCTTTGGAAGAAATTGGGCCGGCAGATACATTGTGGGCATTGACAGGCAATCAGTGTAGTGAAAAGAGGTTTGTCTCTCACAAATTCTACCCTTCTTTTGTCTATTATTATAATCTTCCTTGTTTTGCCTGTCTTCATATTGTAAGTTAGCAAGTTCCCTCTTAGAAGATGCCGAGACAGTCCACTGCATCTTCAAACGTGTCACTGGGACATTGTGAGGCGCCATCCTCCCCCGATTTGACTGAATGCGCGAGCCTGCCACCAGCACACCCTTCCCTGGGAAGCGTGGTCAGTGTGCTATTGCTTAGGTTAGTTGGTGCTGCCATTGCCTAACGGCAGGTTGGTTCTAAAGCCCACCCTATCGCAGTAACCCGACCTGGCAGCGGCCCCCCAGATGCACCTGTTCCTGCCCCCCTCCCCCTGCCTCTGCTTGCTTTCTCAGTTCACAGTCTTTAATCAACAGTCCCGTCAGGGGTCATTGCCTGTGAGATCTGATTCTCATCCTACAGCACACGGTTCAGGAGCGGTGTGCTGGGCTGTGCTCAGATAGTCCCCAGAAGGGAACTGCAAATGTGTATAATAACTTCATCTGAGCCAAAATACAGTAAGCCTGCTTGCTGAAGTCAAAACAAACCAAAACACTATATAATAAAAAAGCTAAGCTGGAGAGACAGCTTAGTGGTTAGGGCATTTCTGGAGGACCTGAGTTCAGTTTCCACACCCACATCAGGTAGCTCACACATACCTGGAACTCCAGCTCCTGGGAATGACATTCTCTTCTGATCTCCTTGGGCACTGGCATTCTTGGATACATTCACACACACACACACACACACACACACACACACACACACACATTCATGCATACAAACAAAAAAATGAGTCTTTTTGTAAAGCTTTAGATTTCCTCAGACATTAGCTAAAGTGTAAATTTGCATCATGCATTTCATGAGTAGTTACTGGGTTTGTGAATTATCCAGAACTGAGCTATTGGAAAGACTCTGTGAAACACTTCTGGACAGTAAGTTTTTCATTTATATACAGTTTTCTAATGCACTGTTAGAGAAGCCAGCTTGACATAAGAAGGAAACCTGACGACTTCCGTGTGTTTCATCATCACCTTCATTCTGTCAGTAGCAAAGTCCAAAGGCAAAGGACACAGCTAGAGGAGCTACGTCATCATTGGAAGGCCAGTTAGTAGACCAGGCAACCAATCACAAGCCAATCCTTTAGCTGCCCCAAGTGGAGGGGCTCGCAGCTGCAACCAGACCCCTACAGCTCTCATCTAACTGCGGAATCACCAGGTAGCTCATCTTCCTGTGAGCCAATGGACAAGTAAGGAACCAAAGGCTGTACATCACACTGGGAGATGATACAGAGTGTGAGTGTAAAAGTACTCAGTGATCGAAACAGTGTGCAGAACATGAAGAGTCAGGACGTGAGAGGCATCGTATCTTCCAGATGCTGTCTTTGTGGGGGTGAAGGAGAAGGATGCAAACCAAGCTTTCCATCCTATGTTGTCACCCATGGCTGTAGGATTGGGAAAGGCTCACATAACCACTGTTGGTCCTTGTCACCCGCTGGCCATGCTCAGCCTTCCCAGTCCACTATGAAGGACCCAGCAGGGGGCACCTTTTTGATGAGGCTTAGAAACTATCACCATAATTACTAAGCAACCATTCACCTCACTTTGCATTGGGAAACCAAAATGATTGGCATCAAGTGGGCTGCCGTGGTTTTTGCGGTTGCTCTCCATAGCTGAGACTTCAAGGAGATAGTTTCTAGGCCTTAGACGCTGGAGCTCATGAATTACAGCCTGTATGCCAAATCCATTCCTCCCCACTGCCTATGTCAACAAATCTTTACTGGAACACAATCACACATTCCATCTCCATTTTGTCTGTGTTGGTTTTCACACCATAGTGGCAAATGAATGGGTGCACTGGAGACCGTGTGGTCTACAAAGCCTGAAGCATCCTTTGCGGAGGAGAGAGACGACACCATTGGGGATGTAGACTGAAGACATTGAGAGAAGCTCGCCTTGATCTCACAGTGTTCATACTGGATCCATTTAAGAAATGAATCCACTTAAAAGACCTACAGTAAAGGAAAAAAGTCTATTTATCTCCACATGCATGTGGATTTTCTTTGTGTTCCTTTCTCTATTCATCAAAATTACCCCTTTCATCTTAACTTACCAGTTTAAATCTATCTGTGAAACATCATGTAGCACAGAAATTATGGGAAAATTAAGTCCAGGGTTTTTTTTTAAATTTATTGCCTGAGTAATTAGAAAAGCTACTTCAAGGACAACCAGGTACCAGCCAGCTTAGAAGTGCAAGGTACCAGCTAGCTTAGAAGTGCAAGCGTGAAGATGGATGGAGAAGATGCATCTGGGTTAGCAGAGAAATGTGGTCCTCACAAGAATAGGGACCAGCCTTGCCACGCAGACCAAGTTTGAAAACTGATGTCCTCAGTAGATGATCGTCATCTTGTATTTCTAGCTAGGTGTAGAGCCTAAGTCCTACAGGAACAAACAGAGAGTAAGGCAACCTGGCAAATGAGTAAAACTCCAGTACTAAATCATGGCTCCCTAAATAAGATGGAGCTGGCCTCAAAGCTTTAACCTCTGGACCAGCGTTACAGAAACTGGGTGCCACAGGGATCTGGAGATGGTAGGGACAGCTGTAGCCAGTTTCCAAGTATATGCAGTAATGAGGATACACGTAAAACTGACGAGAGAGAGAGAGAGAGAGAGAGAGAGAGAGAGAGAGAGAGAGAGAGAGAGAGAGAGAGAGAGACTTCTGCGTTTCCTGCATGACGGAAAAGGATTGTTTTAACCATGCAGATTGTGGAGAGCATGCACGTATGCACACACACACACACACACACACACACACACACACACACACCTGTCTGAACCAGGTAAATTAGACCCTGAGGACAGTCTCCTTTGGCTCTGGATCTCATAAACTCTGACTCAGCACACAAGTCTCTCCTGTGGATGACGGCCACCTGGGGAGGGTGGCTTCAGGGTGGAGCAGTCATACATTCCTGTCTGCTCTGCATACGATTCGGATTGCCACCTTGCCTCAGCCTCTGAGTGACCTCTGTTAAGGACATATCAGGTCGGCACAGGGTCCCCAGTCATCATTCTCCTGAGAAGAGGAGATGGTTGCCTTGATTGAGGGGAGTGTGACACCATCACTGGGAAGGTGGTGTGTATTTGTCACACCTCAGGAGTTGGCATTGCTGGCGCTTCCTGTGAGGGATGTGACAGTCGCAGGCACAGAGCTGTTAATGGAATCTGCCCAAGTTTTCCCTACAGGCTGCCATTCCATCTGGCCTCAAGGGCTAAAGTACACATGGGAGAGAGTAAGGGTACATGTGACATGTATGTTATATTTAATGTGACCACAGCATGAGGGAATGAAAGGGACAGGAAGGGAGTCTACTAGGCTGACAGTCCTGTGGCAGAAACATGAAGAGCAGTCACCTCCACTCTCAAGGAATCTCTCTGTCCATTAGATAAACCGAAAGAAATTATTAACATTTCCTGTTCTTATTTTCATTCATTTTAAAGTTAGCTGACAAAGTAATGGGTTTGTAAAAGTATCTTCGGGCATGTCACTGACATTTTCTTTATGAATGAAGTCTATCTGAAAGCTTCCAAAACACTCTTCATGTTTCCTTTTTGTTTTGGTTTGGTTTAAAGACAGGATCCCTTGTAGGCCAGGCTAGCCTCAAACTCCCTATGTAGTCAAGGATGACCTTGAAGTCCTGATCCTCCTGCCTCCACCTCCAGAGTGTTGGAATTACAGGCATGCACCACCACATCCAGCTTCCTTTTTCTATTTCCCTCTTTCCTTTTCCCATGTGATCAGGTCCTTTCCAGTTGTGAGTAAATAGGCCAGTCCCATCATCAACACTCTATCTACCCTGAGCTTCCTAGAATTAAGAAAGCTGGTTTGGTTTGGTTTGGTTTGGTTTGGTTTGGTTTGGTTTGGTTTGGTTTTGAAACAAGGTCTCACTATGTAGCCCAGGCAGGCCTTAAACTCTTAATTTCTTTACCTCGGGCTCCCAAGTGCTAGATCATAAGCATGTACCACCATGCTTGGCTAAGAAATAGACTTTCAAAGGACCCAGAATGCAAATTCAGATTGGCTAGACATTCCTGAATGATTCCATGTCCCCCCCAAAAAAAATTGGAAAAGGGAGTCTTTTGTCAAATAAAATATATATGTAATGTGTTTTCTGAAAGAGCATCAGGCTACAGAAATGCAGTTAGAGGTTAATAACTGTGTTTGCTTTGGCCTTTGGAGCAGTGAGGTTATTGTTTCATTGAAAATGAAAGCTTAAAATTGTGGATTCAAGAATCAGGAGAGAGGAGAGTAATGAAGTTGTAATGCTGCATTCTAGGAAACAGCAAAATCATGACCGGGGGCTGTACTGGGTGTTTCCAGTTCTGGGCCCCTTACCCAAAGAATGAAGACAAGGGCTCACACAGATGTGCAAATGTGGCAAGGCTGCCAAAACAGTTTTACAGAGTAGAAAAGATGCCCTGTCAAGATTGACAGCAGCCACATGAGTGAGGGCACTCAAGGGCCCCAGGTCACAGCCTGGGTTCTCTTCTTAGGGGTCTAAAGAGGGGCTTGTTACTAAGGGGTATAGTTTGAGTGGCTCTCCATTTTGATTCATAGATTAGGTCATATATTCATTTTCCTACCACACATAGTCTTCCCATAATGCATCTGATTTTAATCATCCACATGTTCAATTATACATAAGCATAAAATGGTAAATAGATGATTCTCCAATAAAAGTTCATTTGAAGGACACAATATGACTTACTGAACATATACCAAAACTGGTTCAGAATGGATGGGTCCTTCTAGTCTTCCTGCCAGATACATTCAGAATACATTTAAATAGAAACTGTCTGAATTTGACTTGATTGGAAGAAGGCAACTTAAAATATCGTACAGAGAGGGGCGTGCACGTAGCTTGCTGCACTGTTTAAAGAGAGGTCATGTGCATGGTACATAAAGGTAAAGGAGCTGGCCTGTCGAGTGCATTAGTACAAGAGGGGTAGTGTATGCAACCAAAACCAAATAGAGTCCCAGGTTACTAAACTGTGTCTTGGATTGCCTGCCTCAAAACCCCACCACTTGAGCACCTGAGACCCTTTGGTGTTTATGTGGTTTGGGTCCCAGGTTTCTAAACAGCACAGGACCATCTGAGCACAGGACCATCTGAACTTGAGTTGTTGCTTTCTCTAGAAATGTGAGCTCAGAAGAATCCCTGAAGGCAGCCATAGGAAAGTATTAACAGTCTCATTGAATGAGTAGAGAAGAGGCAGAGACCTTCGCTTCCCACCTTCCAGCTCTGCCTTGCCCTCGTCTCTGGGGCTTCTTCTTGGGAAGTGCTGAAAGCCCTGAGAGGAATGTTTGTCTTTTTGGATGAGTACCATTAAATGAACATGAGCTGCTTTCATATTCTGCACCTCCTAGAAGGAACTTGAGACAACTTGGGTGTAGCTAGAGTTTTCCTGCCTTGCCCACAGTCAGGACGAATCTTTGTCACCCGCCAGTCCCACAGCCGCTCAGACCGACCAAGTAAACACAGAGACTTATATTGCATACAAACTGTATGGCCGTGGCAGGCTTCTTGCTAACTGTTCTTACAGCTTAAATTAATCCATTTCCATAAATCTATACCTTGCCACGTGGCTGGTGGCTTACCGGCGTCTTCACATGCTGCTGGTCATGGCTGCGGCTGGCAGTGTCTCTCCGCCTCAGCCTTCCGCTTCCCAGAATTCTCCTCTCTCCTTGTCCCACCTACTTCCTGCCTGGCCACTGGCCAATCAGTGTTTTATTTATTGACCAATCAGAGCAATTTGACATATAGACCATCCCACAGCACTTGGGGCCTGTTTCTAACTCTTTACCTTTCTTGGCCTTTGGAGAATGATCACAGTTGTTTATGTCATTTGCGGAGGCCTAAGAAGGCAGGGCTGCTGGGAGGTGCAGACCATTACCTTTTATGAATTAGCTAATTAATTTGGGAGAGAGATGTTGGTGGACTTTTGTTTCATTGCTTTCCGTTTGGGGAGACAAGGCCTTACTACATAGCCCAGGCTGGCCTCGGAGTCAACAGTTCTCCTGCTTCAGCTTTGAAAGCACAGTAATGATTAGGATGTTTTAATCATCTAAGCCATACGTACCAACCTAACCATGACATTACCTGTCACAGCCACTCTCAGTATGAACCTCCGAGCTTTGTCTTGTCTGATCACTTTGCTCTTGTCCTGGTGCTCTGCAAAAGCACCATAAGAAGTAAGAATAACAGCTTCCAGGACACCTAAGTAAGCCTCCAGTTAAGAGAGGGACACCTGCATATGCATGCTTAGCAAACATTCCCGCTAAAGTCAGGTCTTTGGCTCAATGGAGACAGTTGTGGTCAGGTTTGCAGGGCATATCCTGAGTCCATAAGAGATCTTTCCTCAGGGAGGTTGGTCCCCTTACCATGGGCATCTATTTCCTTTCTTTGGATATTAGCAATAACTAGGGAGACTTTCCTGAAGACAGAAGAGGAGGGAAATGGCCAGTGCCATCTGATAGAGGCAGGATTTGCTTTGAGACACATGTTAGAACCCAGCCAGGAACTCCTGGAAACAACTGGGACAATTTGAAAAGATCAGAGGTAGTATATTTGTGTGGCATGGGGAATTCTATATGGTTTACATATTTCTCTGCCTAATCCTCATAGTCGGAATGGGATGCCTTGTTTAAGCTCTACCTCTAAGGAGAGATCATATAAACGTAACCCAATTCATGTACCCTTCTCTGTCATGTGTCAATCAATGTGACAGGGTGTTGCTCTTTGATCATGGAGGCAGGCCATTGTCTCCTCTCTCATGTGGTGTTCTCAGTGTCTCAAGTGCAAGCACCTTCATCAGAAAGGAGGATCTCCATGGTGCTTTCTCCATCACTCAAGGTTTCAGCAGGAATAGATGGGTCACTTCCTTTCAGAACTAGGGGTTTGTTTGCAAGAAGACCAATGGCAAGGTGTGGATAGGCCTCAGGATCTTTCCCAACACAGCTCCAGGCAGCCTTCCTCAGACACTTGGGTTTGACAAGTGAGAGGACCTTCTTTTTCATTGAGAAGCATGTGCATTCTGGTTACTTTTATCTTCTGTCAGTACCAAGAAAGCAATGGTCTGCTCATCTGTTTCCATATGATGAGGTTATGAGCGTGTGGGGGATGCTCACACAGATTGAGAGAGAAAGTAAGTTCTAGACTGGAAGAGACCTACCTACATCCCCAAAGTCAGGAGGCTAACACATCTGTGGTAGTTTGAATGTACTTGGCCCCCATAAGCTCACGGGGAGTAGCACTATTAGGAAGTGTGGCTTTGTTGGAGGAAGTGTCACTGTGGGAGTGGCTTTGAGGTCTCATATATGCTCAAGCCATGCCCAGTGCCTCAGTTCACTTCCTGTTGCCTGAAGATCAAAGATGTAGAATTCTCAGCTCCTTCTCCAGCACTATGTCTGCCTTCACACCACCATGTCCTACCATGATGATAATGGACTGAGCCTCTGAACTGTAAGCCACCCAATAGAATGTTTTCCTTTATGAATTGCCATAGTCATGGCGTCTCTTCACAGTAATAGAAACCCTAAGACAACATCTGTCACTTCACATGGTCATCATCTTAATGCCCACCCACCCAATAGCTCCACCAGAGAGCAATCAGCAGACATAGCTTTTAAAATAACTTTTTGAATAAAGTTAAAATGCTAGATAGTAAAATTATTTAAAATGATTGACATATTGGCCCAAATTATGGCTTCCTAGCCCCCTTCAGAAACTTCTAGACTCTCTGGGATAAAAAACACATCTCCTTTCTCCACTTATTGGCTACCACTTTGACCCATCCCTTCCCTTGCTAATTGCTCAGACCCTGACTCATCACGTTAGAGCTGATGACTCAGCCTCTGTCAGGAGACACAAGCCAGCTCCAAATCTCCAGGTGCTCTCTAAACTGCTGGCCTCTTCTGCACTTACCTACCAGTGGAGCCTCCCATGCTTTATACATAGAGGGCCAATGCTCTCTAACCATAGTGTGTGTGGATCCTCTAAAAAACTTGTTGAAACCAGGGGTGATGTAATACATGTGAGGCTAAGAATTCCCAAGGGGGGCTGATGCTGCCAGCCCCAGGTCCACACTTTGAGCAGCACATGTCTGAATTACCTGAGAAGATTTTTAAAGACTATCTTCCCTAGCCTGCTTTTTATTCCTGTGATAAACGCCCTGACCAAAAGCAACTTGGAGAAGAAAGGGTTCATTTCATCTTACAGCTTACAGTCCAGGCAGGGTAGTCAAGGCAGGAATTGAAACAGGAACCTGGGGGCAAGAATTTATGCAGAGACTGTGGAGGAATGCTGCTTACTGACTTGCTCATCATGGCTTGCTCAGCCTTCTTTCTTATACTACCCAGAACCACTTGTCCAAGGATGATACCACCCACAGGGGGATGGACCCTTCTACATCAATCATTAATCAAGAAAAAAACAAAAGGAATACCTCACAGATTTGCCTACAGGCAATCAGATGGAGGCAGTCTCTCAGCCAAGAATCCCTCTTCCAAATGTCAAGTTGACAAAAAAAATAAATAAATAAAGCCCTAACCAGCACATTGTGCATCTGATGGACTGCAATGCAGCTCGGTGGGAGCATGTGTGCTCAGCATGCACAGGCCATGGGCTATATCCCTAACACCACACACAGACAGAAAGATAAACATTTGTGCCTGCCTTCTACCCTTGGCCTTCATCTTAACTGACTGTGTTAACAACAGCTTTGTTACACCAGGTATGGTGGTGCATGTATTTAATCCCAGCATTCAGGAGGCAGAGGTAGGTGAATCTCTGCAAGTCCAAGGTTACCCTGGTCTACACAGCAAGTTCCAGGACAGCCAGGGCTACATGGAGAGATCCTGTCTCAAAAACAAAACAAAACCAAAGAACAGCCTTGCTTAAATGAATTCCCAAGGGGGGCTGATGCTGCCAGCCCCAGGTCCACACTTTGAGCAGCACAAGTCTGAATTACCTGAGAAGATTTTTAAATCTTCTACAAGATTTTCTTGCAGAAAAGGCTGTCAAGCTTCCTTGCTGTTCTGTTTTATTTTCCATGGTTTTAATGCCCAGTAACATACACAGCTCTATCGTTATTCCAGAACGAATTTCCACTCAACACCATTGGCATTACTACAGTGTTTCTCCTGGTTATTATCTTGGAGTACAATATAGGACCTCACACTGGGGTCATGGCTCCCAAATCAGAAAGCCCAAAATACTCTCTTAACTGTAACCTATTTATTCTCTTCAAGCGAGGGGCCTTTTCCTAGTTACCAAAAATACTTGGTGCTTTATTCTTGTTTGTTAAAAGAGTCTTTCATATGCCATTCTCTTTTGGTCCTCCCAATATCCTACACAGCAGGCAGCCTCCATGTCGCTATGCCCCCTGCCTCGGGTAGACACCTGGATGTGGAGGGTATAGTCAAGGGCGTAACTGACTGGCCTGTGTCCCAGCTGACGGTGGTGAGTGGTGGGAGCAGGTGAGGAAGCATGGTACCTGTCCATCTCCACTCTGCCCTCCCTCTCACTGGTAGCCAGGCTAGTTGTTCATAGCTTGAGAGAATGACTTGCAGGAGTAAACTGAAAATGATAGAATTGGGTGTGTGGAGCGGTGGTAGGAAGAATTACTGCACTAAGCCGGGGAGGTGGTCCAGTGTGAAAAGCACCTGCTGTGCAAGCCGGGCAAGCTGACTGCCATCCCTGGAGCCCAGATGCAAGGAGAGAGCCAAGTCCTCATAGCTGTCCTCTAACCTGTCCTCGTGTGCCACGGCATACCCGTGCACTCATACACACATATCACACATACACTAGTAATACTGATGATAAATAAAATTAGATGTTCGCCTCGTTCACTGAGAGAAAAGGCAAAGGTAATGGGCCTCTTCAGAATAACCCTTTTGCACCAAGAAGAGCTCCCACACAAACCCAGAGTTCATGTTCATCCCTCTAAGCACAACCCCAGAGCTTAGATAGTAATGGTTTCTACCATCTTCAAAATTCTGCTGAGCCCCTATGTATGCCACGGACCTGAGCTGTGAGCACATGAAGAAGATGTCGTCTGCATCCTTGAGGAGCTCACTGTGCAAGGCCCTCCCATAAACTGTTGGCAGGAAGGGTAAGGTCATCTTTAAAACCAGTGGCACAACAGAGGAACTTTTTGTCCTGCTTGGTGGGTCAGAGATATCTCAGGTCTCCAAATCCTTGGATGTGTGACCAGGTTATCTCACAGTGGACTAGGAAGGAAAGACAGATGGGGCACTAGGGCCATGGTATCCTGGGGTTGCTGGGCGTAGTTGGAATGAGTTTGCTTCTGTCTTTAGTGCAATATCAGCCCATGGAAAGCTGTTAGCAGAGGAAGACCACACTCTAGCTCTCGCCCTCCCTCTCTCTCCCCCCTGCCCATTCTCAGCACCAAATTTGCAGAAGTTTGAGCAAGATTGGCACTGAGGGAATGCTGTGCTGCATCTCAGAGAGATGGGTAGATCAAGGCTTAGGGAGGAACAGCTGCTTATCCGGGCTCTGCCCCTGATGAGTAGGAAACCCAAGCAGCTCACAGGTGTGCACAGTTCTGCCCCTGAAGGAGAAGGTGCCGTCATGCATGTGACCTGGGGAAGAGCAGGAATTAGGAGTTGGAAGAGGAAGGCAGGAGTCTTCTGGAAGCCAGGGGAAGAAAAGTAGCTTCACAGGAACCTTGGTCAGAGGTGTGACAGAGAAAGGTAGCGTGAGTCCACAGAATGAGGCAATGAAGTCATCAATGACCTTACTAAGAGCTGATTCAATCGAGTAGCATCCATCAAGGACTTTCCCTCCTGACTCCTTTCTACCCAAGAAATTTGTATGCAACCCCAGGTATATTGGGATATGAAATTAGTATACAAATCATTTATTGATAATCATAAGGAACTGTATTTCAAAACAATCCTTCAGTGGGCATATAATTTACCATTTGTTTAAAAAGAAGCAAACTTGCATGCTAATGAGATGGGCGTGCTTGTCTATCTGACACAATAGAATCCAGAGATACGATGATTTGATATTTACATGCTAAAGAATGATGATGAGAAATATTGAAAGTTTTATTGTCTGCAAGGAAACACTATGTTTCTGTAAGAGCAGAAAACTTCATAAGTATTACAAAACGATACTGCAACTCACAGCATGCTATAGTCCTGATTCTAAGCTAAAGTGTTTCGGGCAATGTTTGTTAATATTGAGAGGTGCAGCAAGGTACACAGTGTAATGTGTGTGTGTTGTGTGTTCAGAGGCAAGGCTGCAATGATGATATAGGATCCACAGTGTGAACACTGCCAGAGATACCTCATGATCATTACACATTTAATTTTCCTTTCCTTTCCTTTTCTTTTTCTTTTTCTTTCTTTTTATTTTCCTCTTTTTTTTTTTTTTTTTTTTTTGGTTTTTTTTTTTTTTTTGGTTTTTTCGAGACAGGGTTTCTCTGCGTAGTTTTGCGCCTTTCCTGGAGCTCACTTGGTAGCCCAGGCTGGCCTCGAACTCACAGCGATCCGCCTGACTCTGCCTCCCGAGTGCTGGGATTAAAGGCGTGCACCACCACCGCCCGGCTTATTTTCCTCTTTTAAGACAAGTTTTCTCTGTGTAGCCCTGCCCATCCTGAACCAGGCTGACCTCAAACTCAGAAGTCCACTTGCCTTTACTTCCTGAGTACTGGAATTAAAGGTGTGTGCCACCACCACACAGCTACATATCTGATTTTCAATCTGTTTCTGCTCATCACATGTTCAGAAACCTTTGCTGTTGCCACATTTTCAAGACCCCTGCAACAAGAAGATCTGCAACAGAACAGGGTTTCTCAGCACTGGTACTGCCATGCTTTGGACTGGATACTTTGTGGGTGGGCTTACCTGCATTGTGAGGTATTCAGCATCAGTCTGTCCTCCTACTGGATACCAAGAGCAGCTGCCAATCATGGCAACCAGAAATAACTTCAAAAATGTGCCCTAGGAGATAAAATCACTCCAACTGAGAACCAGCATGGTAGAGGGGTTTGGAATGAAGCTGAGCCGTGGATGGGTTGTGGCGGTACCAACCCGGACCACCTTTTCAGGAGGCCTCTGGCAGCCAGGCGCGGGCAGGCAGTGGGTGCCAGAAGAGGGGCCTAGGACAGCTTCGGTGGTGGTGGTTTTGTTCTGTTTCCCTTCTAAAGAAGAGCACTAGAAAATAGAGAAAGTTAAGATGTGAGATGGTCATGGAGCAGCATCCCTTCAGGTAACTCCTAAGTGTCTCTAGTTGTGGACTTGAGCTGCACAGATGCCTGAATAAATGAGAAGTTCCTTATTTTAAAATGAGGGGCTGGAGGGCTAAAGTGCTGGCTCAGCAGTGAAGAGCACTGGCTGCTCTTGTAGAAGAACCTGGTTTGGTTCCCAGCACCCCCATGATGGCTCATCGGTTCCTATTAACTCCAATATGGAGGTTCTGATGCCCTCTTCTGGCCTCCATGGACACCATAAGCACATGGATCACACACTTCCAGACAAAACACTCATACTCATAAAAAATAAATAAAAATATATAAATAAAACAATTAGGAACTAGAGGGGTAGCTCAGTATTATAGCATATGATTAACATCCACAAGGCCCTGGATTTGATCCACTGCACCAAATGTAAGAGTGGGTATGTACACGTGTGTGTGTACATGTGTATCTTAAGTTCCAAGTGGCCACAAAGCATCAAGCTGTAAGCACAGGGCTCTGCTAGGCAGGGGCACCCCTGTGGAGCAGCTCATCTCCTGTGCCTAGGAAGCCAGCCACGGAGGTGAATAACACACATACAGCCCATCGCCCACAAAGATTAGACTCTGGGGACCAGAGGACAAGACAGGCAATAATGGGAAGTAATAGCAAGTAGCAAGTGCAGGACATGATAGAGACATCTTAGCCAGAAGCAGAGTGAGCATGTGGTACCCCTTAAGGTTTGCTTCAGGGATCACTGTTAATTACATAGGCAAGGAGAAAAGGAAAGAAGGCTGTTGCTGTAAGCAAGGGAGTTCTGAAAAGAGCCGAGAGGGTAGTTATACATGAGGATGGGAAGGGGGGATTTTTGGCCAGTGGCCAGATCATAAAGATCGTAGAGAACCTCATTCTGACACTGTCCTGTGGACACTGGGGAAGTAGGCATAGCCCTCAGCCAGGGAATGGAGTGATCAGATCTCCTTCCTCAGGAGAACCATTAGATTTGGGCCGAGGAAGAGTGGAGCTGCTATAGCACAACCAGGAGAGATGCTGGTGGGCTGCTTTCCCACGGTGGTGAGATCAAAAGAGAGATGGAAGGTGTTTGGCCAGCTATTGTTTCCATTCGGGTGTTCATCCCCTCCAAAACTTAATATGTTAGAGGCATTTAGAGATGGCGCCTTTGGCAGTAATCAAGATTAGATGAGACCGCAAGAGTGGGGTTCCCATGAGGGTATAAGTGGCCTCATAGGAAGAGAAAGACTAAAGTTAGCAGATTGCTCTGTGTGGCAACGTGATGCCCTGTATATATGCCAGGATCCAGCAGGAAGGCCATAACCATAGGCTGAACAGATCCTGCTGATATGATACCACAGAACTGTGAGCTAAATACACATCTGTATAATTTACACAGCCTGAGATCCAAGTCAGAACAACAGTAAACAAAGTGGCCATTACAGATGAAGTTCAGGGAAGCGTTTCTGGGTCCTGTGTGGGTAGTTCCCTGGGGAGAGGATATAAGTCTATTTGGAGAGCAGTTTATCCAGAGAGGGTGGAGGTGAATTATTCCCTGGGTGAGCTGTCAAGTACAAAGTCAGGCATGGTGCATAAAATCAAGGGTTGTGTGGCAGTATCAGGATGGACAGATCTGTGTTAAATAGTTATTAAGTGAGTAAATTATGTTTGCCATACTCTCTTAGGGACTAGGGAGTTAGTGTTGACCAAGCCCTGGTAGAAATGCCTCAGCCCCCATGGAGGAAGGGGAGGGAATTTAGCTCTTCACCCTGACCCCACTGTGCATCTCCATTTGCTCAGGCTCCCATTGCTGTGAGTTAGATATGACTCAACTCTGTCCGCAAAAGGTTGATCCACCTGCTAGAAGCCCAATGTGGCCATGTTGGGTGGTAGTGGGAGTTTTAAGAGCTGAAGCTTAGTGGAAGATGATTATGTCATTAGGACCCAGGCTAAGGAACTTAAGCTCTCCTGGGACCTTAATTGGTCCCAAAGGACTGAGTTCTTTCAAAAAGAGCACTTCTGGTCTTTAAATTTCTCTAGCGTCCTGATTCTGCATGTGGTCTTGTCCACATGCATTGTCCACCATTCCTATGGAATCATGTGAACTGTGCTTTCAGCCTCCAAAACTGTGAGCTAAGTAAACTTCTTTTCATTAATAAAATACCCAACCTCTGGTATTTTATTATAGTAGCAGCATTAGAAATTGCTGTTAATTCTATCTTAAGAGGGAGGGCCTTGCCTCTGCAGTCTTCCTTGGCTTCCTTTGCATTTCTTCTTTCCACTTAACTGAAAATGTTGTATCAAAAGCCAGTAGCTAACACTGAGATGTTGCAAGGTAAAAAAAAAAATTTTATTTATGGCCAGCCAAACTTGTAGTCTACCTTGGTAGGAGAATGAAGCAGTCCAGACTAAAAACAAGAAAACCTCTGTAAGCAGACATTTCCTGTCCTAACCACCTAGTCCCAAATAACTGACTCAGAGGCTGAATATAAATTGTAAATGCTCAGTCGATAGCTCAAGCTTGTTACTAGCTAAATCTTACATTTTTATTTATTTATTTATTTATTTATTTATTTATTTATTCTGTATACAGTGTTCTGCCTGCATGTATGCCTGCAGGCCAGAAGAGGGCACCAGATCTTATTACAAATGGTTGTGAGCCACCATGTGGTTGCTGGGAATTGAACTATAGACCTCTGGAAGGGCAGCCAGTGCTCTTAACCACTGAGCCATCTCTCCAACCCCTAACTCTTATATTTAAATTAACCCATATTTCTATGTATGCTTTGTCAAATGGCTCATGGCTTGTTACCTCATTTTCTATACATCCTGCTTGCTCAGCAGCTAGCTAGCATCTCCCTAACTCCACCCTCCTTCTTCCCATCATTCTCAGTTTGGCTTTTCTGCCTAACTTCTGCCCAGCTACTGGCCTGTCAACTTTTTATTAACCAATTAGAGTAATAAATATTCATAGTATAGAAAAGGATTATTCCACAGCATTTCCTCCTTTTTGTCTAATTAAAAAGGAAGTTTTTAACCTTAATATAGTAAAACTATGTACAATAAACCTCTTTATAGCAAGCAAGCAAGTGATTACAAAAGTGGGATTTTGCAGTCGTTTTTATGATCATGGGAAAGGTACATTTATGTCAGACAGTTTATGGGCTTATGGTCAGACGGTTCCTGTAACATACCATGAAACAATGAGAACAACTTATGATGTGTGAATCACAAGATTATAGAGGAAGAACAAGTTAAAAGAAAACAAAAAAAAAAATCAAGATGACCTTTAGCTGAAGACATGATTAGAAAAAAGAAAAACACCATAAGGAACAAAATAGAAATAAATCAAAGTCTAACGTATGTGATGGTCCTCTGGTGCTGGATGCAGACCGCTTCCTGGATCCAGACCTGAGGACCAGGGCTCTCCCAACTGTAAGCAGCTGATGAAAGCTGTGACCCTCACGTCCTGCTGGCAAGGGACACTCATGAGCTCTGTGCTGCAGGACTGATCTTGTAGTCAAACCAACAAGAGTTCTGTCACCTCTCCATGGAGAGACCGTGGCCTAAAATGATGACATCCCTGCTCTGCGTATATTTAAAGCAACTTCCTGTCGTTTGGGGTTTTCTTTGGAGGTCAGGAAGTTGAGTTTAATTTTATTTTTGTAGTCTTTTCATACCAACAGCAAAGCGTGCATTAATTTAATTGTTTTTCTTATGGTATTTCATTGATAACATCTTCAGACTGAAGAAAGACAAGGTACACTTTTAATTTTTGAAAGAAGGGGCTGGAGAGATTGATGGCTCAGCAGTTAAGAGCACTGACTGCTCTTCCATAGGACCCGAGTTCACTTCCCAGCACCCACGTGATGGCTCACATCTGTCAGTAACTCCAAGTTCTGACACCCTCACACAGATGTACATGCAGGCAAAACACCAGTGCACATAAAATAAAAATAAATAAATTTTTAAAAAAGACAGTAAATCATTAAAAAAAATGTTTTTGAAAGAACATAGAAGGCCACTGCTGGCATCTGATGTCATAAAGGCACATAAGCAGGAACCCAGTGGTTTTTCAGTTCCTAGTTAATGTGAACCATTTAGTCATGGCCCATAAGGAAATCCTCTGAGTTGTGGAAACAGTTTTGCAACTCAAAGATATTTTCTAAACCAGGGTCACATGTATGAAAATAGCAGAGCTATTTAAGGTCACTTGAAAGCATACTACGTGTTTAATTTGGATAATTCACTTCAAGTGAGAGTTCAGCTCTGAAGATTTCCCTTCCCACCCACCATATAATACCCAGATACAGATAGGAAATTTCTTTTCTTAATTTAATGTGAATCTAGATCAGATACAATTAGTTAAATCTACCAGCAAAGTAGGGTTAAAGAAAACACAGTGCATTCAGGTTCTTGGAGTTCTTGCCCCTTCGCACACATAGTTTGACTTTGCATGCTTCCTGTTACACAAAAATCAGCCTCAAGCCCTGTACAGTCCAATGAAGCATTTTGAGAAGGAAAGATCATATTCACTTAACATTTTTGTAGTACATTCTTGCAACTGCTCTGTTAGCAATTATTGTTAATTTCTTAGAGTACCTAATATATGCATTAATCTATATAATAGATAGATATGTAAAGGAGGGTGGTGTATGTCAACTTCAGACCTATCTCAGTTTCTACTATGCTCTGGCAGTCTTGGAACATCCCTCCTGTGGATAAGGAGGGTAGCTGTGTTAGTAACTTGTCTCACTGCTCTGACAAAAAAATCACTCGAGGGAATGAAGGCTTTCCCTTGGCTTTGAGGTACAGTCCATCATGGCAGGGAATTAATTCATAGGAGCAAGAGTCTGAGGGAGCTGGTCACATTGCATCTGCATCAGGAAGTAAAGAGAAACCTCTTGCTCAGGTCTCTTTCTCCTTTTTATTTAGTCTAAGACCCCAACCCAAGGAGTGATACCACCCACAGTTAAGGTGGATCTTCTGTGGCAATCAACCTTATTGCTAACCCCTCACAAACATAACCCAGGGCTAATCTGATCTACATAACCCTTCAACAGGCATGCCCAGAGCTTGTGTCCTATGCGATATTAGATCCTGGTAAATTGACAGTTAATATTAACCACCACAGCTGTATATACAGCACCCACTTCTGAGAACCAGTCTTGACAAGAGTAAGACATGCAAGGTTGATGGTATTGTTGTAGGAACCAGGAAGCAGAGTCAAAAAAATAAATAAATAAATAAATAAATAAATAAATAAATAAATAAATAAATAAAAAGAAAAGAAAAGAAAAAGAAAAAGAAAAGAAAAGAAAATCCCTAAGAAAAAAAACGTTGTCCCTATTCATGTTTCCCAGTGTGTGGCCCATATCTGTCAGGGGTATTGGAGTAATTTAGTCCAAAGCCAGAAAGGTTCCTCCTCAAGGGTGTCCACTCCATGAAGCTGGTTCCTAAACATACAGAAAAGAATTTCAGGATGAGCCAGGGTACAGCGAAGTCAGCATGCTTATTAAGTAGATATTAGAGACCACACATGTTAGATTTAAGTGTGCATGCTCCTGTGAGTGTGTGTGTGTGTATGTATCTGTATGTGTGTGTGTCTGTCTGTCAGTCATCTGTCTGTGGAGAGAGAGAGAAAGAGAGAGAGAGAGAGAGAGAGAGAGAGAGAGAGAGAGAGAGAGAGAGAGAGAGAAGTGTTTCCAAGGACCATATGTACAATCCTGAGGGTTTCCAAAAAGAATAGAGTTTACAGCTAATCAAGATTAAGCACAGCTTAAAAATTAAGCATAAAAATATGAATAGGTTTACTTATTTCTCTTAAGAATTTCCAATTTGTAACTGAAATTGTAAGGGGGCTTTATGAGGTGCATTGTTCAGATTCAGGGGTAAAACAGGAAGACTGATAGCTTTAAACACAAAGGTCACAAGCATTTGGGCCCTAAGTAACTACAATCCATCAATTGTTTTTAACTTTCTTGTTTGAGGTAAGCCTTGCAAAATAAAATATTGTCTCTATAAGCAATCTTTTTATTATGTTTTTTATTTATTTAGTGTGTATTTGATTAATTTGCTTACAGAATGACTCACAGAACTCGGAAACACCATACTTACATTGATCAGTGTGTAATGAAAAGAAAAAATGGGATGTGGGTGAAAAGCTAGATGGAGAGATGGGTAGGGGAAAGGTTGGAAGGCTCCTCAGGACTTCAGCAACCTGGAAGCTCATCCGATCTCACTGTTAGGTTTTTATGAGCTTCAGCCCTCCAGTCACCTGGTCTTGCTAGTGGCCAGTCCCCTCTAGAGGCTACCTAGGGGTCCCACACTAGCTTGCCTCATTAGCATAAAGTCAGATATGATCTGAGAGACTGATTTGGAATATCAAAGTTCCAGAGGATTTAGGCACTCCTTTATAGGAAGTCCCAGGGGTTCAGGTATTCCTTGACAGGAAATAGGATCAAAGACCATACCTCTTTCCTAGTATGTTGCAGAGATGTTTTACAGAGCAAAAGGAATAATCAATGTGAAAATGTTCCTACAAACTTTAAAACACTTTGGATCACAGTGTCCAACAGTTTCAAGGTGCTGCCACTTTCACAGATAACAAGACTTGAATTTGAAATAGTTATACATGGAGGCTCCACAGATTTTATATTTCACTTGCCAGCCTAAATAACAATCAGGTCACCCAATAATAGTAATATTTATTTGAGAATAGCAGAACATTGCATTGAAAACATAGGTGCCATGATAAGCTATGAGCATTCAAGGAAATCAAGGCAGGGGAAAGATTTTAAAGGCAAAGTGAGGATTGCTTAATACACTTTAAAATAAGAAGCTTTAGCTACTGCAAGAGTAAACAGCAAGGTTGACTGGTCTAACACTAAATACACAGTCGGGCAGACATCCGTGCAGATATCTGTGGCACCTTTGTATGAGGTTGTGATTTTTGCAGTCTCCATAGCATCCGGCTTGATTTATTTAATTGGTTGACTTGTTGCTAGGGCAAGATCCAAAGCAACTCCATCCTGATCCTGACGACTTTCTTGCATCCTGGGTCTCTCTTAGGACTCCAAGCTGTAAACATCTCTCCAACGACAGACCTCAGTTTCAGAACTTTGGGAAGTGACTATAGCTGTACGACTAGGAAAATGTGCCTTTCTACCCACACTGTCCCAATAGAAGACTCCGAGGAGCCTAGAATTCCTTCCACAATACTCACCTCACACATACCTTATCATTCATTGCCTGGTGGGTGAAGCTGAATAACTTCAGGGTTGTTCAATGACTGCCAAAAGCTTAAAAAACAAAAATGTCCCTGTTCCCAATCAGGTCTACTCTGCGTGGTATCTACACACACACACACACACACACACACACACACACACATACACACCACCGGAAACTTTATGTAGGTGTCCAAGTATGTGGTTCTCCCCTTGTGAGCCAATCCCATTCTGTAGTACCTTCTCAAACTACCTGTCACCGCGTCTGTCCCTCCTTCTCCACTCGGCACCACCAGAAGTTCCTGCCCCTGCTATGATGCCGCATTCTCTATGACTTAATTACGCACCCAGTAATAAGAGTCATTTCTGTGCCTGTTCATCTGGCATTCTATGTCTAATAAGGCTCTGGTGGAGATGGGTGGAGACAGGAAGAAGAGTAGCCATTGTTCTCGGCAGACAGACACCCTCTCTTGCATGTCCTCCAGGCCGCAAGCCTCTGTGTTCTTGGTGTGCACAAAGGTAACAAGAAGCAAGCGCTAGCCTGGAGGCAGAGAGAGAAAGGCAAGAGGCCACGAGGAAAGAAAGGGACTTCTGTGAAGAGGAAAGGCCCAGCGAAGTTTCTGTCTCCTGGCCTGGGGGCACTGGAGGAGCAGGCCTGGGGAGGGGCCTGCAGAGCGAGGGAGGGCAGCTTTGCGTGACCTGACGCAGGGTGCTCTTCCTGGGCTTGAAATTGAGGAACCGAGGAGGCACTGGTGGCGAGTCAGTGTCTCGGGGCACAGGATGGACAGAGGACTCCAGCTGCTGACTCTGCCTGATGTATCTGTTGGGGCCGTGGAGATCACCGACCCCAGAAGGATATGACATGGTCCAAAAAATTTTCCTGGATTTTTTTCGTAGGCGGCTGAGCCAGAGACCCACCGCAGAGGAACTGGAGCAGAGAAACATTCTGAAACGTAAGTTGACTAAGCCCAGGGTGACCAGACACTCAGGGCAGCCTTCCTGGTAGCTGCATAGTGGCTTACGAGGTCTCTCCCGGGGGCCCAGGGAATCACTAGAAACCTCTCCTGCAGGAGCCCTCATAGAAACCAAGGAGACTTTTCTACAGAGTTGGGGGCTGTCTCTGTCACTGACCTGGTTATGCGTTAGGAACTCCCAGGCTGAAGCCAGAGCCCACCCTGAGCTAAGAGAGGAGCTGAAAAGCAAACTGAGGTTTTTCAGAACCAGAAAAAGATAACTTTAAGGAGAACCAGTGTCACGCTTACACCCAAACTGGCTTTAAACCGGTGACTTGGGCTTTAATGGCTAGTGTAAGGGAAATTTGACTGTGAGGGCTGGAAATCAATTGGCTCCTGTTGACGGAACTCAGCCCCCTGAGTCCCAGCTTTACCGTGGGAGAAAGCACCGCCAAGTGAACGTTCATCCCGTCCTCTGAGACTGGTCCAGCCAGCGGCATGCTTGCATGACACTCTCATTCACGGAAAGCTGGCTGTGAACAGGGAAAAAATGGGCCCCTTGTTCAGCTCAGGACACAGAATGTATTTGGATTTGTACAGAGAGTCCACTTGGTACTAAAACAAAGAATGCAAAAGAATGAAAGAAAGTGGCATTCCACAGACCCCAACATGCCTCAGTTTAGCCGAAGATATTCAATAATTCTTAATAAATCAGACCACACCACCAGACCCCTGCTGCCATCCTTACCCAGTTTCCTCAACCCAACCAACAAATATGTTTACTTTAATATGTGGTTCTTTTTCCCTATCCCCCAAAAGCCCTTCTAATTTCTTTCCAGAAAAAAGAATTAGGAAGTATCTTACAGATACGGTGCACGCACACACGTCACGTGAGACTTTGCTCTAGGTGACTGGGTATTTCCACTTAAATAATTTTGTTTCTGATTGCACTTTTCTATCCCTCCTTCCAATGGTCTTGTGGCCTAGCCAGTATTGAGTGATTTGCTGAGAGAGGATGTTGCATTTGCCTGGGAAGGTTGTTTCCAGGCTCTGGAGTACCTCTGTGTGCCCATCTGCTTGCCTGTCTCAGAGTCCTACATCCTTTCTCCAAGGCAACCATTACCTTCCCAAGCTCAGAGCAGGCTGTTCTGAGGCCCAGTTTTTCTGGGTCTAGAGTAAGCCTTATAAACTCCAGCTGTCAGACTCAGTGGCCAGCACTTACACACACTGAACCATCTCACCAGCCCTAATTTTTTTTTTTAAACCAGTGAGCACCTTTCAAAGTTTCTAAGTTTGCCCAGAATATGGTGGCACATACCTGTAATCCCAGCACTCGAAGGCTGGGCCTAAAACGGGCAAACGGTGAGTTCTAGTCAGCCTCGGCTACATAGCAAGACCCTGTCTCAAAAGTCTCTAAATGTACTCTGCTCTGCACTAGATGGCAGAGAACTGTCAGAGATGGCTACAGCTGGGGAAATCTCGGCCCTTAGGATGTTTCCTTTTTGCCTCATAGAGACATCTGGTCCATTATAACATTATAAAGTGTCCATTGTTGATGAGAACTGAAAAATGGAAGAGGGAACTCTTGATTCCTCAAATCCGAAATCAGATAAAAGCTTCCTCCACTCCTCCACTGCAGCTGCTCTGAAACCCCAGCACCAAGACTCTGCATACTGCTGGCCCTTGCTTAGGTTTCTGTAAATACGTTTCCCTCAGGGAGAGAGGATCCCCTGACTCACACCTGGCTCCCCACCTCTGGGGAGATCCAGATCCCAGAACATCAAAGTCAGATGACCCGCACTGGTTTTTTGGTTTGTTTGTTTGATAGTTCTCTGTTTTCCTGTGGCTTCCTTGAGTCTAACCAGTCCAGGGAGACTATAGGGAAACCTGTGTAATTCTTCCTGTTTTATGAAATTCCTTCTGCCTTTTCCTGGTAAAATGGCTACAAAGTCAGGCTCTGCTTAGCCAGATTCAAACTGGTTGGTCAGCTCTAGATCTCTAAACCTTTCAGAGTTGCACCTCCTTTCCCTACACGTTGGTCCTTTGTCTTTCTAAATTTGTTTTCTGTGTTTATTATTTAATCTAATTTTTTGTTGGTCTTGTTCTTATTGGGGGGATGGGTGTCTTTCTCTTCTAGTTTTGATTTGTTTGTTTGTTTGTCTCCTATAGCCCAGGGCTGGTCTTAAACTTAGCATATATCCAAGGATGACTTTGAACCCCTGAATCCCTCTCCTCCTCCATCTCCTAGGTGCTGGAATTGTGTGTCACCACACCCCTTACCTACTTATTATATAAGAAATGTCACCAGGCAGTGGTGGTGCACACCTTTAATCCCAGCACTTGGGAGGCAGAGGTAGGTGCATCTCAGTGAGTTCAAGGCCAGCCTGGTCTACAGAGTAAGTTCCAGGACAGCCAGGAACTGTTACACAGAGAAACCCTGTCTCAAAAAATCAAAAGAAAGAAAGAAAGAAAGAAAGAAAGAAAGAAAGAAAGAAGGAAGGAAGGAAGGAAGGAAGGAAGGAAGGAAGGAAGGAAGGAAGAAAAAGAAAGAAAGAAGGAAAAAGAAAGAAAGAAAGAAAGAAAGAAAGAAAGAAAGAAAGAAAGAAAGAAAGAAGGAAAGAAGGAAAGAAAGAAAGAAAGAAAGAGAAAGAGATGTCAAGGGGTATTTGAAAGCATCTCCAAATAGTCAGTTCTAAAACTTATCTTCTGGGCTTTAAACTGGGAGAGAAGCTGGGAGATGTGGGGTGCCAGAGGCTGGGCTTGGTCTGCATCCCCACCCTGCCCAGCCTTGTAAGCAAGCCCTCACTTTGTTCAGTAGCCAATGAGGCCCTGTGTGCATCTGAGCACATAATGAACTCTGGGGAGTGGGCACCATGACGATGACATCACCGGACTGGAGTGGCCTCTTTTCTCAGTTGCCTAGTGGGATTGCCTTGGCATCATCTGCCTGAGAATTCATGACACTGGGTTTGTAAATGGCTTTGAGAGAATGATATGGACACCATAGGTGGTAGTTTATGATCCGCACTTCTGAGGGCCTAAGAACCTACTTAAGAGATGAAGTCCCCTGGGCTGTGCCATCTCTGGTACAGAACACCCACCCTCATGGCTCAGAAGGGACCTGTAGATCAGGAGTGAGGTCAGGCCCAGTAATGAGAAGGAGGACCAGCCTCAAGCAAGTTGTGACAGCAGGAAAAAGCAGAGGTCTGAACTGTTTGAGTGGTGAGCTATGTCAGGTGTGGTTGGTGGCTTCGTTCCCTGGGGCTTTTGTGACTTCATTTGGAAATCCGGAGTGGTAGCCTGCACGGTTTCTAAGTTTCGACATGGCGCCCTCAAGCTACATGGAGGACAGACTGCAAGACTCCCTTCCTTCTATCCTTCCTCCCCGCTGCAAGTATAGGTAGCTGCCTGGGATCTGCCTCCAGACTGAGTCTGGATAGATGGGTTTATCCTAAGATGTTAATGGCTGGCTAGTTTCCCAGACTTTATCACAGAGTAATTTACATTTTTTTTAAAAATGTCAGTCTTTGGGTTTCCCTTCGTCTGGGTCTTGCTATCTGCTTCCCAATTTATCTGTGATAGGTTAATTCATGCTAAGAAAATAATGGCTATTATGGGTTTTTAGCTAAGAGAAATATGTGTGTTTTTAAGGCAACTCTGGGAAGGAAAAGGGGTCATTAAATCCAAAGGAAGAGGCATTCACGGTAGGTACTGGCACTGTGAGGGCTCTCCTGGCCCGTTCCACGGGAGGAATGGGTATTTCCTGTGCTGTCCACACAAGGTCCTGATGCCCACAAGCAGGCAGGGACACAAAATCACACCCTGGGGGTGTCACTCAAGGCCCTTAGTCCTGCTCTGAATTGCCACCATTTGTCGCCACCTTTGGTCACAGCTGGCTATAACTATCTTTGCTGACTTCCTAGGGTGGCAAGAAGGGAAAGCAGGACAATTAATTGCATACTCCCCACCTCAATTTCTATGCACTGGGATTTCTTTCTTTGAAAGACCTACCCTATATTGAGACCTTTAGCGCCACAACCAAATTATAACCACGGACCATAATAACACAATAATAAAGCTGCAGAAACATGACTTGACAACCGTGGTTGCAAAATGAGAATGCAGGTATCCCCTGCAAGCTTAATAGACACTGTGCCCAAATCAACCCACAGTTTGCTTTTGCTGGTGCTCTCCTAACCTCATGGCCGAGGAGATAGCTCACGCTTTCTGTGGCACTAGTTGGCATTCATGGTATTTTTCCAATCAGATGGTACCATGTTGATAAATGTGCTTCCACAGAGAACAAGGAACCTTTCCAAGGCCCTGAAGGTAAATGATGGTCTGCTTATGGTCATTCTGTTAGTTCAGACAGAGAAAAGGCTCAAGTTCTCTGCCCTTGTTCCTACTCCTTTCCCCAGACCCTTATTGCCATGGCTCTTTAACAGACAAGTCAGTTGTCTGTATGTTAATCTGAGATGGTTTAGTCTCTGAAGTGTGTTCCTAAGATACTGTTTCCAAATTCAAATGCAAGCACGTATATTCCACACTCTGGCCTCACATGGGTTCTGTGGACTTCTTGGAAGATTTAAAGAATTAGTGGAATCAGGACTTGTGCCAGGTGAGAGCTCTGAAGTCAGCACGAGCAGCCTGTCAGCTGGCTGTTGACTCTGCCCCGTGTCATTCCTGCAGCAGGTGGAGACTTGTCTTCTCTCCTGCCCTACAGGGTTTGGGGCACTGGGGCCACACAATGAGCCCTTTCAGCCTCTGAGAGGCTCTAAGAGGCATGAGGTTTACACCTATCTCAAGGAAGGCATCCTGATTCTCCCCAAATGCTCGTCACTACCAGGAGTGTCCCCATACTTCTCCCACACACCTCCTTGGCTTATAGTCACATTACCCCAGCATCCCTGCCTGGGCCCCAAACCCAGACATAAAGAGAACAACAATGCAAAAAAAAAAAAGAAGTCCACCAATTTGAAAGGATGCAGGAAGGTGAAGCCAAGCCCCTTCAGGTGTAAGGATAGCCAGGGAATGGAACCTAAGTGCTTGGACTAGAGCCTGCCAAAGCTCAGAGTGTATACCTGAGCGTGGGTGATGCCATGCTCTGTAACCAGGAGCATCTTCTATATATTTTCAGCTCGGAATGAACAGGAAGAGCAGGAGGAAAAGCGTGAAATCAAGAGGAGGCTGACTCGAAAGGTAAGACAGTTCCCCATGTCCAGAGCTGCTCACAGACCTTGGCTTCTTGTAGCCTTGAGGGCTTGGAAGCCTCTTCCCCCAGACAGCTCAGACTCCCTAACACCTTTCTTGAGGATAAGGGTCAACTCAGCTGTAACTCCAGTCCCAAGGGAGCCAACATCCTCTTCAGGCATCCGCGGGCACCAGGAATACACATGCTGTATCTGCAGACAAAACACCCATGCACATAAAAATAAATGAGTTTTAAAAAATTAAGTTTAAAAAAATAGATTATGTATATTTTAACCCCCCACACCATTGGAAACTCATACAAATTAGTAGTTCAACCAAATGAAAAAATTGCCAGGAGTCTGGGCATGGTGGCACATGCCTTTGATCCCAGCACTACGGAGGCAGAGGCAGGCGGATCTCAGTGAGTTCGAGGCCAGCCTGGGCTACAGAGTGAGTTCCAGGACAGCTAGGGCTACACTGAGAAACCCTGTCTTGAAGAACAAAAAGAGAGAGAGAGAGAGAGAGAGAGAGAGAGAGAGAGAGAGAGAGGGAGGGAGGAGGGAGGGAGGGAGGGAGGGAGGGAGGGAGGGAGGGAGGAAGAAAGAAAGAAAGAAAGAAAGAAAGAAAGAAAGAAAGAAAGAAAGAAAGAAAGAAAGAAAGATGAAAGAAAGAAAGATGAAAGAAAGAAAGAAAGAAAGAAAGAAAGAAAGAAAGAAAGAAAGAAAGAAAGAAAGAAAGAAAGAAAGAAAGAAAGAGAAAGAAAGATTGATTGCCAGACTTAATAGCATACACCTTTAGTCCCAGTACTTAGGAGGCAGAGGCAGGCAGGTTTCTGTGAGTTCAAGGCCAGCCTGGTCTACATAGTGAATTCCAGGTCAGCCAAAGCCACATAGTGAGACCCTAAAAGAAATTTAGTAGTTCAATATGGACAAGATGACTCATGCGTGTAATCTGAGCATTCAGAAGGTTGAGATAGCCTCAAGTCCAAGGCCAGCCTGAGCTACACATAATGAGCTGTGGGCCATTTTGTCTCAAAAACAAAAAGCAAAAAAATGTTAAAAAAAAATGGTAGCTTAAAAAACATATTGTATTTTGCTATGATCATAGGACATCATGAACTTTGTTTCCCCTTTACTACCTGTTGAAATTTGACTGTCTTTTGCTAAATTCAGTTGGAATTATCCGGATCAGGAAGATACCAAAAAAGTCCTGATCCATTTAGTGAATATGTTTGAAAAGCATTTAAAACTTATACAGCTGGGTTTTTGCTACATTTTTAACCCCTCAAATAGAGGATATTGCCTTGCTGTATAGACCCACAGATCTTCTGAAACATGAGTGGCCTCTTGAAAAGAAAAAAAAAAAAAACTTTGACTAATAAGCTTGGAACTATTCTTGGGTCCTGTTGAAAGTTTAATTAATGGATGGCACACAGGATATAACACTACCTCTGTCTGCCTGAAGTGTTTTCAATCAGCCCCCCGCAGTGGCCATCTTGAGAAAAGGATACTCAGTCTTAAAGATGGTGAAGAGACCCATTAAAATTCATTCTAAAGATGTTCATTAGTGACTTTTTTCTCCCTGAAAACATTATGTAAAGGATGAGATTCGGGGTCCTGAGAGGCCATGCCACTTATTAAGGAAGTAATTTGTGCTTCTCAACAATCCCTTTCCCAAACCACCCCAAATCCTGGTGGCAAGCCAAATGCCAAACTAATTGAAGGAAGTAAGATAAACAAGAGCCTGGATGATGGGGTATCTGGCTGGCATGGGGGGGGGGGCGCGGGCAGGCACAAGAATAGAAGCTGAATGACCTGGCTTTGGCCAGTTGTTCTAACTCCAGTCTTTGACATAAAATGTTACTCCGAACATTCAAGAAAGAAAAACCAGTTCCACAATTTTGAGCCAAATTTGAAGTAAGCTTTAATTAAATACTAACTCTGATTGGGTCCACTCTGGGATCCCAGGTAGTGGCCCTGATTCACATTTTGCAAGGGCTTAAAAAGACAAAACCCACAACTCATTGCATTTCCCATCAGGTCCCATCAGGGGCAAGCACACATCCTGACATATCTCCTGCCTGGATACCTCCTGCCCACATGTGATCAAGCGCATCCAGTGCAGATGGGTCAAACAAACCTGTTTAGGGGAGTGAAAATCCTGTGGTTTTGTATTTCCCAGCATTCCAGGAAGTTAATTTGTCCTTAGCCAGGAGGGACTTCGAGGCTAACTTTGGCTCTTTCACATGGTGGTATGTGCTTTCTATCATCCCAGCACTCTGGAAGTCTGAGACAAGGGCATTGCTGTGAGTTTGAGGCCATCCTGGGAACAGTATCAAGTTCCAGACCAACCTGGGCTACATAGTGAGACCCTGCTTAAAAAAAAAAAAAAAAAAGAAGGAAGGATTTATTTAGATATCTATCAATTCTTATCTCTTATCAAAAGATTGTGTGTTCTTGCAAACAGAACTTTGACTCTAACTGCATAATGCGTTAGCAGAGAGTAGGCAAGTTTTGCTTCCTACACTTCTGTCCCTTAGGATGCTGACACTCTCAATCTTACCTACAAATAGCCCCTAAATTTTGCAGTTAACAACATTGTCCCCTCCCCCACCCCCTGGTCTCTCTCCACCCCCACCCTCTCACTCCCCATCCACCTACCCCCACCAGGGAAATGGCCCTGTGATTCCAGCATTTCCAGTTTCCTGAGGCTGCCAAGGAGAGTTAAAAATCATGACCTTGAGGGCAGGAATGAGTGTTTCTGAAGGAGACTGGGGGAAATGTGGAAACCGGAAATTTAATATTTCCCTGGGTCTGCAGAGCACTGGCGCCCACCGATAGGTAGTCACCACGCAGCCTGCCCTGGCTCTGGGCAAATTCTTTTCCCTTGGGCCTCTCTCATACCCAAACCAGATGCCAGGGCTGGTGACTGCCTATAACCTCAGCCCTGATTTCCTTAATAAAATTCTATTGAATTTTAATGTACTAGTAAAAAATAAAAAATAAAAAAAAAAAAATAGAACCCAGAGGCTGCTATTGATACCAACAGACCAAGTCATTTTTGAAAACATAAAAATTATATGCCGGAAATGCCTGTCTCCCCTCAAAAAAAAAAAAAAAAAAAAAGGATAAAGACTTCGAGTTGTAGCATAGTGATAGCGCTCTCTTCCCATGTGCAAGGCCCTAGGATCCATCCCCACCACCACAGACCCCAAGAAAGGGCAGCTGCCTAACTGAAAGCATGCATATAGACATGATGGGGACAAGGGAAGGGGAAAATTTGGGGTTTGGGTTGTATTTCAGGGGAATTTGGATCTCAATTGGCTTTTTTTTTTTTTTTTTCAAATGTTTGGTTGCACATGATACTGCTGGCACAGATTGATATGTTGTTTCTTTTCTGTTGTCCCAATCCGTCTTCCTCAGAAAACTAGACTTTATCCACAAAGATTGTCTCCTCAGCATCTAGAAAGGGCCTCAGGCTTTGGGTATCAAGGGCTAGATGCACATCTTCTAAAATGAGTTCTGGAAGATTCTGGCTAGTGTCAGGGTCCACATTCCACCTAAGACCCCCAAGACAGCAGTCTGTACTGTCCTTACTTGTCCCCTCCCAGAACGTGAGCACAGTACCATGCCAACTTTATTTAGACTGAGAGCATCACAGGATTTGGGGCATAAAAAGCAGCTCCTGTCCTTGAGCACTTCCATCATCCCTGTCCTTGAGCACTTCCATCATCCCTGTCCTTGAGTACTTCCATCATCCCTGACCTTGAGCACTTCCAGCATCCCTGTCCTTGAGTACTTCCTTCATCCCTGACCTTGAGCACTTCCAGCATCCCTGTCCTTGAGCACTCCCATCATCCCTATCCTTGAGCACTTCCATCTTTCCATCCTTGAGTACTTCCTTCATCCCTGTCCTTGAGCACTTCCATCATCCCTGTCCTTGAGCACTTCCATCTTCCCATCCTTGAGTACTTCCTTCATCCCTGTCCTTGAGCACTTCCATCATCCCTGTCCTTGAGCACTTCCTTCATCCCTGTCCTTGAGCACTTCCATCATCCCTGTCCTTGAGCACTTCCAGCATCCCTGTCCTTGAGCACTTCCAGCATCCCTGTCCTTGAGCACTCCCATCATCCCTATCCTTGAGCACTTCCATCTTCCCATCCTTGAGTACTTCCTTCATCCCTGTCCTTGAGCACTTCCATCATCCCTGTCCTTGAGCACTTCCATCATCCCTGTCCTTGAGCACTTCCATCATCCCTGTCCTTGAGCACTTCCTTCATCCCTGTCCTTGAGCACTTCCAGCATCCCTGTCCTTGAGCACTTCCATCATCCCTGTCCTTGAGCACTTCCAGCATCCCTGTCCTTGAGCACTTCCAGCATCCCTGTCCTTGAGTACTTCCAGCATCCCTGTCCTTGAGCACTCCCATCATCCCTATCCTTGAGCACTTCCATCTTCCCATCCTTGAGTACTTCCTTCATCCCTGTCCTTGAGCACTTCCATCATCCCTGTCCTTGAGCACTTCCATCATCCCTGTCCTTGAGCACTTCCATCATCCCTGTCCTTGAGCACTTCCTTCATCCCTGTCCTTGAGCACTTCCAGCATCCCTGTCCTTGAGCACTTCCATCATCCCTGTCCTTGAGCACTTCCAGCATCCCTGTCCTTGAGCACTTCCAGCATCCCTGTCCTTGAGTACTTCCAGCATCCCTGTCCTTGAGCACTTCCTTCATCCCTGTCCTTGAGTACTTCCAGCATCCCTGTCCTTGAGCACTCCCATCATCCCTGTCCTTGAGTACTTCCTTCATCCCTGACCTTGAGCACTTCCAGCATCCCTGTCCTTGAGCACTTCCAGCATCCCTGTCCTTGAGCACTTCCATCATCCCTGTCCTTGAGTACTTCCTTCATCCCTGACCTTGAGCACTTCCAGCATCCCTGTCCTTGAGCACTTCCATCATCCCTGTCCTTGAGCACTTCCATCTTCCCATCCTTGAGTACTTCCAGCATCCCTGTCCTTGAGCACTTCCAGCATCCCTGTCCTTGAGTATTTCCCATCCCTGTCCTTGAGCACTTCCAGCATCCCTGACCTTGAGCACTTCCATCATCCCTGTCCTTGAGCACTTCCAGCATCCCTGTCCTTGAGTACTTCCATCTCCCTGTCCTTGAGTATTTCCAGCATTAAGTCTTCTCTCCAGATTCTGCTATTAGATGGGCACTGGTAAACGCTAGATTATGATTCATTTATTTATTCATTTACTTTTTTGAAACTGGAGAGAGGGCAGATAGACTCTTGCTAGAGTAGCCCAAACTAGCCCTGAATTCACCATGTAGCCCAGGCTAGCCTTGAACTCTAGATACTTTTGCCTTAACCTCCTGAGTACTGAAATTGAAAATGTAAAACATTACATCTAGGTAGCCCAGAGTGTGGTTTCCAGGAAAATAAGTTCAGAAATCATGGCTTAAGAACCCTTGGATATAGCAAACATCAAAAATTAACACTGCTTGTCTAACATCCTGAGATAATCAAATTGAGGACCACAAACAGGAGACTTTGATTAAGTATCTGTTTAGCTGGTGTGAATGTGGCAAAAAAAAATTACATGTTTTTTTTTTTTAACTTCAGTATAAATTCTGTCAGCTCTCATATTTCACAAAGAACATCTTGATGCCAAAATTACCACCCTTTTAATTTCCAATAACCTCGGCCACATAGCTTGGGAAACTATACTTTCTCATGACAAGCCACGTGGATGACAAAGTGTTTAGCCCTCTGAAAGCCCCTGGTGCCTCCGGACAGACTAAAATCATTACTGGTCTAGGCATGGGCCAGTTCCATAATCATTAGGCTTCTGATCCCTGGAGCTTCCTCCTTTAGCCAAGAGGGGACCAAATGCCTAGTCAGTCCCACCCATGCTCTTGCCACCAGGAACCTCTCTTTAATGGCAGCAGGCTGTCATCTCATTATGCCATGGCAGCAGCACGTTGGAACATTCCAGCTCCAGCCAAGGGCATCAGGCAGATAACTGCATGGCAGGCAGAACAGCCAGAGTCATTTGGATTTGCTGTTTGTTTTATAGACCAGAGCCGTAAGACTTTATCTGACTGCCTCTTCTATTAATAGCAGTCAACAGTCCAGGGCTGGGAGAAAAAAATTGTTTTTAAGTAACCCTGGCTGAACATGAGCAGACAGCCTGGTAAAGGGAGCAGTTGTGTTGCTCCAGAAGAAATAAGCTTGTGACAGGGAAAGATAATGGGAATGTCAGCTTTCTCGTTAAGGGACAGAGGAAGGGCACTGGGGGGGGGGATACCAGGAGATGGCTAAATAAACATGATTTTATCCCTCCCTCCTTACAAAGTCCTGTTCTCCATGGCATAGATGTGGCTTGCTCGGCTCTGAGCAGGCTCACTAACCCTACACCTGACCTTCTGAAAGAAACCCTAAAAACTCCTAAATCAACCTATCCCACCCCTCACAGCCTGGAGGCTGCATACCATTTGCAAATGCTCTTCTTCCTAAAACACACAGGCATATATGTATCTGTAGACACACATGGGTATGTGTATATATGTAATGTGTATGTGCCCACACACATATAATGTGTTACAGACCCATTCTGCAAACAGCGCTAAATTTAAGACAGAGATGTGGACTCGCCAATCCAAGTTTAGATGGAATCATTGCTTAAGGTGTTTGCCTCCCACTGGGTGAAGGACAGACGGAGAAAATCCACAGTGGACACTCACAGCTACACAGACAATCGGGCTTCCTATCAGACCAAGAAAGCAGTGTGATCAAGGACAGGCTGCTGTCATCTGTATAAGCCCAAGAGGTTAAAAGGGACAATAAAGCTCGCAGAATCCCGGAGTTAAGCACTCTGGGTTCTGCTCCCTGCTCCAGCTTGCTGTATAACATATCAGTTAGCTTCCTGGACTCATTTTCCACACCTACAAGTTCACAAATGAAACCGTGGTCTAAAGGCCTCTGTTGATGGGTCCCCACCTTTCTCCCTCCTTGCAGCTCAGTCAAAGGCCCACAGTGGAAGAACTTCGAGAAAGGAAGATCCTCATCCGCTTCAGTGACTACGTGGAGGTGGCAGATGCCCAGGACTATGACCGCAGAGCGGACAAGCCGTGGACCCGACTCACAGCTGCTGACAAAGTAAGCGGAGGTGGTGGAGAAAGGGGAGGCGGGTGTATGTTATACATAAGGAGAGCAGAGCCCTGCCTCAGCCCCGTGCTAAAAGTGCTGCTCACAGGAGTGCTCCAAGTGACCTGTGGGAAACCACTCGATGGGTTCTTCACTTGGAAAAGGCACAGAACAGGCAAGATACTGTGCCTGCTTCCCAGAAGGAGGAAGGAAAGAATCCTGGTCCATTTGCTGGTACTGTAACAGAACACTTGAGGCTTCATAATTTCATGTAGAAAGATTATTTAAAGGCTAAAGATTCTAGAATCCAGAAAGCCCAAGGTCAGGCAGCCTCATCTGGTAAGAACTTCTTGCTGCTCCATAATGGGACATAAGTCAGGGAGATAGACACATGCCCGAGAGAAAATGTAGGAAGTAGTCTTCCTTTGTAACAGCCGGCTCCTGTTTGATCCCATCCCTGATAAAGGCATTGGTCCCTCTTAACAGCCTGATTGTCTTTGAAAGGTCCCCACTCCTCAGTACAGTGACACTGAGAAATACTTGAGTTCTGACACAAGATCATTCAGTTCTTTTCCATAGCATGTCGGGGGACTGTGCCCAGAAAGACAGAGTAACACTGGACGAGGCACAGAGTCATTCCTAACATGAACCTCCAGACTTATCATTGGCTCTCTGTGTCAAGACACCTTCCCAGGCACCCAGCAGGAGAACTGCAGAAGGGAGGTGAAGCCAAAATGTGTGCCATCTGTAACCCCATGGGGAGCATGGGGTACAGAGACCTCATAAAATATGGAGACCTCCATTAGAGCCTCACAGTGTCCCCAAAGAAGGGAAATCCCGGTAGGTTTTAAAGGACACCCAGGTGACTTTTTGTGTAGTTGTGTGGAAGAAGAAGAATATTTTTAGGTATGATAAATGGGGAGGCCTCCCACTTCTTCAGTGTGCTGACCTGCTGCTCCTCTTCCAGGCCGCCATTCGAAAGGAACTTAATGAGTTCAAAAGCACTGAAATGGAAGTCCACGAGTTGAGTAGACACTTGACAAGGTTGGTATTGGTGGGGGCCGCCTTGAATGTCCCCACCGCCACAGGGCCATGTTTATTTTCCCTTTTTTGCTGTTACTTTCTTTTCATTGGATATGCAGCGGGCCTGGTTCTCACTATATAACCCAGACTGGCCAGGAACTTACAGAAATCCTCCTGTCTCAGCCTCCTAGGTGCTGGTGTTGCAGACATGCACCATTATGCCCAGCTCTGTTGATATTTACTTTCAAATAAATACCCATTTGCCCTAGATTACCAAGTGGTCTTATGGGTAAGATGTGAGAAGAGAAGACCGAGGTCAACGTCAAGGTCTACCTTTAAGTTGATAAAAAGAGGGCTATGAGGCCCTGTGTGATGGCACATACCATTAGTCCCAGCACTAGGGAGGCAGAGGTAGATGGATCTCTGCTGAGTTCAAGGCCAGCCTGGTCTACATAGGGAGTTGCAGGCTCGCCAGGGCTCCATAGTTAGACTCTGTCTCAAAACAAGAAAAAAAACCAACAACAACAAAATGTTAGAAGAACAAAACCTCAGGCAAAGGATGTTAAAATGTTTAAGGCCCAGGCAAAAAGTCACCCTCTGTGTTTTAATTTGCTCAGATGAAAAGTCTTGATATGTGTTGGATGACCCCAAAGCGAGTTTTTATAAAAAACTGAAGCTGGGAATATAAGAGTGTTGCCAACACACAGTCAGCAGAGGCCAAAGCTGGGCGGAATACCAAAATACCACATGGGACCACTAAAGAGTGTTCTGTTATCCTGTGTTCTTCTACCAAGCAATCCTGTCTCATGTCACTTGATAAAAAGGAGACACGGAAAGAATTCGCTATGGGGGGTGTATGCATGGCTGGTTAGTAACTAAGCCACTGGCTTAATCTTTCTAATCATTCTCCTTTGGAGAGCATGTGGAGAAGCAGGACTTACCAATGCACATCCTGCCTGACTCAGACACACAGTCAGGACCTCCCTCTTACTGCCATGCAGGAATCCTAGTGCAGCCGCCCAGTTTGGGCCTCCAGTGCTTCCAAATTAAACTTTCTCTGCTCCCTAGATGAAATCTGTGGAGCTCAAATACTCGCGGTGTCATGGGTAGGAGGTCACACTGGAATATCACTGTCCCAACCAGGGTATCTGAGGATGGAAAGATGCCGTTGTGGGATGGGGCCCCTGACATGCCCTCGGCCTTGACGAACTTTCTTGTTTCCCAGGTTTCATCGACCATAACAGTGGGATTACTCTTGAGTGCTCTGCTGTCTTCAAAACATAAATTTATAAGAACCATAAGTGCTGGCATTTGTCCACTTCCCCATTACGATGTAAATCTGAACTGCCTTTTTTAAAAAAAGAAAAAAAGAAAAGAAAGAGAAGAAAACAGAAGAAGAAGAAGCGAAAGGAGACACAATCAGGAGTCTATGTGCAGGAATACCATGGTGGCCACTCCTCAGTCAGAGTTGCTGGCACCACTTCTGCTATGGAAAGGTGGTCCTGCCCCCAGCAGGGCCCTACCTGAACACTGTCCAGGGACTGCCTCATCCCCCTCATCCAGCCAGCAGGCACCACACTGGTTCAGTCTTCAGTGAACCCCTTCCTCACAAGGGACTGTTGCCTGAATCCAAAGAAGCCAAGGGCGGTGGGTTTGGCATGGGAGCGGCTTGGTGAAAATCATAATCCAGCTGGTCTAGATTCTGTCAGACACACAGGCTCCAGATGGGACATTTACTTTAGGGGCCCTTGAGAGGAGGATTCTCGAAAAGCAGAAGACATCTCTCAGTTACTGCCCCCCAACACACACACACACACACAAACACACACTCATGCACACATTCACACACTTGTCCTGGGGGGAACCTGTGCAGGCACTTTGATCCTAAGCGTGTGTGCTGTGGGCACAGGAGGTCAGTGAGCATCTACTTTGACCCCCAGCCCGATCTGAACTGCCTTCCAGAAGACTGAGGAATAGCGGCTGCCTGCTCAGTTCACATTCATTGACCAGCTTACGTTGGGAAAACCCAGGGCCATGGGTGATCCACACATAAATGCCATTTCTAAGGTTCCCTGTGGCATTCATGAGTATGAGCTGACCAGAGGCTGGGGTCAGAAACTCTACTTGGCCCACATTTTTCATTGGCCTTGTAGCACCCCTGGGACAGTAACGATGTGACTTGGCGGTTTTAATAACTTCTGAGTACATGGAGGCCAGAGTTGGGGACCAATGTCCCAGTGCCTCTCCAGGGCCTTCCACTCTTCTGTCTGTTCACTGAGGAGCTTCTGCAGAGAGAGCCACATCTTAGCAAAGCTAACACCGGGCAAAACTTTTCCAGCCATGACTGTCCGTGGTGTCCCTTGCTGCTCCTCTTATCCAGAGAGATTCAGTCTTCTCTCTTTCTCTCTCTCCTGGGATGTGCCTCCAGCCGCCCTGTTGACAGGGCCTCCAAAGGTTGGGTGTGCACTGAAAAAAGGACACCCCAGACCCTACGGAGGCCTGCGGCAGCTCTGTTGTCCTGCCTAATGGAGCTCACAGACCCTTGGGTGCAAAGCTCTGCCTCAACCCCAACGGTGTGTTCAGCTTTCAGAATCACCACGGTTTCACTAGGCGATGGCTTACTCCCCATCCAACATCTTTCTAGGATTTAGAAAGATGTCAGCTAGCCATTCTGGCCAGCCCCAAAAAGTTGTCCCCTTGTCAAACCAGTTGGGAGTGTGTCACTCTTAGGACACAGCACCCATCAGTGAGGCCGTCACAATTTTCTGGAGCATTAATGGCTTCACGGCCAGATGTTAACCCAGGAACCAGACGGAGTCAGAGGAAAGCTTGGATCAGCCCTACAGGTAGTGTCAATGCAGCTGCTGCTCTCCTAGCACCATCTGGACCAAACACACTTCTGTCCAGTCCAAAGACACCACCATCACTGGATCTTTCTATCATCATCATCATCATCATCATCATCATCATTATTATCATCATTTGAATGTCCAGAGGGGTATTCAGGGAAAGTGTGGCAGGGACCTCAGCGTGGCTGTAAACACAGTCTTCCCGAAAGGCTTACTGACTTTTGAATGTGCACGTGGTAGGAGGAAAGATGCAGAATTCTTTCCTTGAACTTCCCTAGGGTGGAGGGTAGGCACGTGTTCTGGGTGGAGGTCTCTGCCTGGCGGGGCTCGAGAGCTGCACTTCCTCTAAGTAGCAGCTGTGCTTTAGGCTGCTGTGGTGTCCCAGCCTGGCAGGCAGGCCTTCCCCAGGCAGGAGGAGTCCTAAGGACCTCCTTGGCCTCCCTGCTGGCCTCGGTTCTAGGGCCCTTCTGCTTGCCTGGGGACAGAAGCCCCAAACTCATCCATCTCCCAGCTGCTAGCCAGCAGCCGCCACCATTCCTTCAGCATGCCCTGGAGTTGCCCTCCTCTTTATATACAGAAGTAGTCGGACACAATGCCCACATCATTTCCTGTAGGGCACCCTTTGGCAGAAGCCACTTGCTCAGAGTTAGGGGTGTGCCTCGCATGCTCCTAAAATGTCATGTCCTTCGGGGATCAGCTACTTTAAGGCCATGATAAGTGGTTCCTACCCAGGCTCAGCAGCCTCGCCAGCTGTGGGATGGCACGTCCCCTCTCCTTCTGAAAACCTGGAGTCTTCAGGGAGCTGTAACCCCATTTCTCCCACTGTTAGGACAACTCAAGTGACTTGAATTACTTCTAAAGGGGACAATTTGACATTAATTAGGGAGGGAATAAAAGGCAAGCTAGATGGCTTTAACCATCCCTTTCTGGAAAAGCTGCAGCGCCTCTACATTCCCATCTGAGCACTGTGGGGTTCGGGTTAGCAAGAAAGGGGAAACCGTGAAATGTGTCAGACCTTGTTCTCTTCTTAAAATCGGGCATTGCTGAAAACCGCATCCCAGGTCCACTCCCCTGGCAGAAGAGCCTGCCATCCACAAACTGGCCTTTCCAAAATCCTGATCATTTTATCCCTAGACACCCTGAGAGCCTTGCCAGGTTTTTAGAACGTGAGCCTTTCTGCCAGATAGAGAAGCCAAACAACACAATGGTCCGTGTGAGGAGACGCTCGGAGTTTCTTTCTCTCCTGCTTATGAACATGTGTTTGTCCTTTCGGAATGAGCATCGTGGCGTGTTGCTTCGAGGAACGGGATCCCAGGCTCTCCCTGTGCACAGCCCGTGGGCAGGGGTCACCTTCGATGACTTTTCCCTCCCATGAATCTGTTCCTCCCCAAGCAGGTCGCTTTCTTCCAGTTGCTTCCTGGTGTCTGTACATAGTTGTCTTTGTATAGGAGTGCGTGAGTGTGGTGACCGTCGACCCCGTGCCCTCCAGGGTTCTAATTTAACAGATGACGACTGTATGAGGAAGATGCTGTACATAGAATATAAATTAAACTGGATCTCTGTGGCCTAGGTTTTGTACATACAGAAACTGCATGGTATTTAAATTATTGTTTCTCTCTGATGATGTATGCAGTTTCTTTAAAAACAAACCAAAAGAAAAAAAGTTGAAAAAAAAAAAAAAAACCAGCTCTGACTACTGTGTTATTCTATCAGCCGTCAGCAGGCTGGGGAAGGGCTGCAAAGAGGAGGTCACCAGTTATTTGGGAGACCAGCGAGCTCATGTTTCTGTCAGCATGGACAGGGTGTGAGGGGGACATGCTTGCTGCCCACAGATTAACTTTCTAGAACACTTGTATCTTCAACCTTTTTGTAACATTTCAGAAATCTCCCAAATCTCTGTCCCTGAATCGTCTGGGAAGAATGGGTCTAAATTAGCCTTTAGTTAAGTCACTCAGGGTCTTGGTGGTTGGTTATAGAGATCAGACAGCCTGGGGGTCTTTGGGGTGCCTCTGTAGCTGAACAGAAGTTGTATTTTTCTTTGCCTTTTGAGAACAGTAGGCCCTCTGTATCTGAGGACTCAACCACCTTTGGATCAAGAATATGGGACGGGGGGTTGGGGGGGCTGGAAACTGCATCTGTACTGAACATGTATTGTCTTATCACTGTTTCCTCCACAATATGTATGGTGCCTACTGACCCCACATACCCACATCGGGTACTAAGATATCATTTAAAGCATAAGGGGAAGGTCTAAGAATCACAGGTTTTATACCAGAGACTTGAGCATCACCAGATTTGAGATGGGAATGGTCCTGGAATTCCATAGACAGACAACTGGCACCTGCTTCTTGAAGAACTTGAGTATTTGTCCGACAAAGCAAGCATTCTCTCACATGAGCTTCTTGTTTCACTGGGCTATGTTTTTGAAGGTGTTAGGGAAGCAGAGGGCTGCCATACACATGGGGGAAGCTGCTAGATCTCATATTCTTGACCCAGTCATGTAAGAAGACAGTTCTTGGGAGGGAAGCACAGCAGGGAACTGCCTGTGTTGAGCCTCACAGAGGAATCACCCTGGGGTCTTGTTGGCGCACAAGTACTCAGGAAGTCTGGCTGCTGCTGGAATCCCGTGTTTGGCAATCTCCCAGGGCTCAGCTAGGAACTAGGCCTCTATGTCTGGGCCCCCTGAGTGTCTGCATCAGTGGAATGAGGCCACTGAGAGGCAGAAGCACAGCTCCAGGCTCCATGTCTCCCCAGGAAGGCAAAGAACCACCCAGCAGGAGTAGCCACAGGTAGTAGGGTGAGTGTTTTACTAAGATCAACACTCTTCCGTGTGTCCATCTTGCCTTTCCCTCTCCCAGAGTTCTCTGGAGTTTGGGAAGTCTCACCTGTAGAAGCCGGCTGCAGTTTTCTATGGACATAAAGGGCTGGGAAGAAAAGACGTTTAAAGAACTCCAAAGAAGCTGTGCCTGGAAGCAGGGAAGCAAACAGGCCAGAAAGGAAATGAAGGGTGAAGTGATGTGTTCTCATCAAGCAAAGGCCTGGCGCCTCCGTTCCTGTACCTGTTTGCATTCCCTAAGAGACAGCAGTGGGGGCCATGTCACCTAATTTCTCCATGCTTCTGTTTCCTTATCTTCAAAGTGAGGTCTTTGAATTACACATTCTTTTTTAGTGTATGTGTGTACATGCGTGTGAGTGTGTGTGCACACAATGGGCAGGAGTGGAAGTCAGAGGACAACCTGGACATCGGTCCTTGAATTCCACCTTTTTTGAGACAGGGTCTCTGTGTGGGCTGCTGCACATGCCAGGCTAGCTAGTCCTTGAGTTTATGGGGATTCGCTCATCTCCACCTCCCATCTCACTGTAGAAACATTGAGATTACTGAAAAATCACTCCTGGCTCAATGTGGGTTTGAAGAGCTCCGAACCCAGGGCATATGTTCACAGCAAGCACTTTACGAATGAACTGTCTCCTCATCCTAAATTCCATGTTCTCAACCATCCCTAGAGAGTCAGATACAGGACTGGTTTGGAGTTTTGAAGGGTGTTTTGTTTGAGCTGTGGTCTTACCCTGTAACCAAGAATGGCCCCAGAACTCACCATGTCGCCCACTGGAGCAGCCGATCCTCCTGCTTCAACCTCTTGAATTCTGGGAGAACAGGCATGCACCACCGTGCCCAGCAACGTGACAGTTTTAAAAAACGCTAAACTGAGTCTTGAGAAAAGACGACTTTGATCAGGTCCTTCTGGGGCCCATCCCTCCTGTCACTTGAAAGTACCAGCATCAATGAGTCTTCTGTCTCTGTCTGCCATGGATGGGCCAGGAGAGCTACCCTATCAGGACACAGTCCTCTCTGAGTGCTCTTGTAATGCCTAAAATATGCCCTCCCCCATGCAGCAATGGGGTAACTTCAACCTAACTGTTCATCCAAATCGTAATGCCCCCTGGCTTGATCTCTACAGATGCCAAGTAATCTTCATGTGGGCTTCAGAGGTGTCCCTCTGGGCCATTGTAGCTAAACACCAGGGACCTGGAAAGGTGAGCCCTTCAGACCTCCCATGCTCTGCCTGCCTGATACTGAGATGAGGTTCTCACCCATTGGGGATGCTGCACAGGATTTGACTGTCAGGCAATATTTATGACCTGCCAAGAAAGTAATGCCGAACAAGGTCCTGATGTCACATGCATCCTACCACGAGTCACAGCAAAGGCAGGAAGGGAGCAGCAAGCTGCTGAATGCCTGGAAGAAGTCGTAATCAAGTCAGGCAGAAGTTGCCACCACGGGTACCATCAGGACAAGGGCATTCTCCCTCAGCAGTCCACAGTCAGTCCCCAGAACCTCGGGAGGCCAGCTGTGCCTGCCACAAGAGCACACCTAAGCCTTCCTACTCTGCGCCAGAACCTTCTAGAAGGCTCAGAGGCTCACAAAATCCCCAGTGTGCTGGCTCTGCACAGCCTGGGACTCAAACAGCACACGCCAGAGCAGGAAGCTGGCCCTGTGCCAACTGTGTGCTGCCTTTGGTGCTGAACAGGAGGGACTCCTTTTTGTTTTGGAGACAGGGTCTTTCTACATCGCCCTGGCTGTCCTGGAACTTACTCTGTAGACCAGGCTGGCCTCAAACTCACAGAGATTCACTTGTCTCTGCCTCCCAGTGCTGGAATTAAGGGTGTGTGCCACCACACCCAGCTCTGAGGCACTCTTACAATACCAGCTATAATTTTTGCCAGCCCCAGGACCTGCCCTCACCCTGTGGCATCCCATCCATCCTTCAGAGGCATCAAGTGTCCCTTGGGTTAGTTTAGCTACTGGGGGCACACCTCACTTCTGTCTCCCCGCTTGGTGACAGGCACGGAGCAGGACAGACCCCTTCTTTTTCTGTAGAAATGCATACTCAATAAAATGCTTGCTTTAGGAAAACAGGAGGTGGCTCTGAAGGCGGGAACTGGGATGAGGTGTAAGGGGAAGTCAGCCCATCACTGCAGAGCTCCTGGACTGGTGTGGTGGCCTTTTCTCCCCTGTAAGCACACACTTCCTTCAATTCAGAAAATAGGAAAACCACAGCTAATGGGGAGCCTGGAACATGGGGATTGCAAGCTCCAGGGCTGCCTGGGTTACAGAGCCAGTTCAAGGCTAGCTTGTGTAACTTACTGAGACTCCGTCCCCAGATGAAAGATGAAAACCCGCCTGGGGATAGAGCTCAGTGGTAGTGTTTTGCTAGCATGTGAGAGGCTCTGGGTTCCATCTTTAGTACTACCAAAACACACACACCAACCAGACAAGCAAGTGTACCCCACACTAGTTTCTATTTTTAGGACAGTATGTGAACAAGGAAGCTGACTTGGAGGCTTTGTGCCCACATTGGTCTGATTTCAATCATATCACAATTTTAAATCCAAGCCCAGGCCACAATAAGGAAATACAAGAGCACGCTTCGGGCTACACAGCAGGAAAGACTCACTGGACCAGGCACTGTGATGTTTTTATGGCTGGGGCCTGTTTTCGCCTCACTAGGAAGTAAATGCAGGTTTTTTGTTTTTTTTTTCTTCTCCCTTGAGAAAGCAGCTCTGCACTAGAACACTGAGCTGGTCACCTCTGTCTCTTGTCCCATTTCACAGGCCAGGGGACTTAGGCTGACAGTGTCCACAGGACAGCAGAGCTACATGAACTCCAGCCTCTTGACCCAGCCCAGTTCCCTGGCTCCTGGACCACTAGTGACCGACAAAGGACAGTCAAGAAGCCGACAGCTAGAGACGCGTTTTCTTTATTCAGTGTTAGGGCTGGCATCTAGGTCCTTTTATTCAGCGTTGAGGACTGAACCTGGATCCTTTTCTTCAGTACTGGGTACTGAACCTAGGTCAATCCTAGGCAAGTACTTTACCAATGAGTCACAAAACCAGCACTTTTAAACTTTTTAAGACAGGGGCTCAGGCTGTGTGTGTGGTGGCGCACACCTTTAATCCCAGCACTCGGGAGGCAGAGGCAGGCAGATCTCTAAATTCAAGGCCAACCTGGTCTACAGAGCAAGTCCCAGGACTACAGAGAGAAAACCTGTCTCAAAACGAAACCAACCAACCAACAAAAAGAGGGGAACTCAGTAAGCCAGGCCACCTTGAACTCACTCTATAGCCCAGGCAGGCCTCAAACTTGCAGTTCTTCCGCCTCAGCCTCCGAAGGAGCCTGTGACACCATCATGCCGGGCTCGGAGAGTTTCAACTGCTTGCCCCGATCAACTGCATCTGCTCTGCAGGGGTCAGCAACAGCAGTGGCTGCAAGTTCACCCAACACTAACCGGAGCAAATTGAGATCTTACTTTAATATCAAAGAAGGCTGGGAAGGGCTTGAATGATGATTCCATAACACCATGAATCACAAACCCATTTTTCTGCCCTATCTTACCCTTATTATGTGACTTTTATCCTTAAGGTTACCTCATAGTCCAAGATGGTGTCTATGAAGTTCCAGCCATTACTTATGGGTTCTAGCCTGGAAGTAAAAGGCAAGATTATCTGCCATCTAAGTAAATCCTCTCAGTGCCTGTGTAAGAGGGCAGGAATATATATGCATGGTGCATTTTAGGGTCGGAGTGCTCATGCCTTCCATCCTTTATTTAAAACAGCTCTCTTACTGACCTCAAGCTCTGCCACCAGCCCGGCCTGCAGCCTTCCATGGAGCCACCTGTGTCTGCCTCCCATTTTGCCATCACTGAGATTACAGGTACACACCATGCCTCACTTTTCCCATGGGCTCTGGTGACCCAAACTCGGGTCTTCACGTTTGGAAGGCAAACACTTTACCAACTGAGCCATCTCCCCAGCCTAGTAAGTCCTCTTTTACAGGTTATTCTGCAAGGCCTGCCCTCACCTTCCAACCCCTCCAACAAAAGACCCTGGGAGAGTTTCAGAAACAGACTTGTAACTCAAGTTGAGGGCCTGCTTATTAGGAAAGAAGGAAAGATGGGCACCGGTAAAAAAGCCATAAGGTAGTGGGTCAGTTCCCACTAGCCATCCTTAGTGATGAGCTGATCTGTGATAGGTTATCCTAAAACCACTTCCTGAGACCTAGTGGGGAGAAAGAACAGTCTAAAAAGAACATCACTCCTTGGGGCTGAAATTCTATTCCTGGTTTGCTTTTGGCAATGCTTTAGTTGGACTAGTCATTTATCTGTCTATCTGTCTATCTATCTATCTATCTATCTATCTATCTATCTATCTATCTATCTATCTGTGAGACAGGATCTCCTATAGACCAGGCTAGCCTTAAACTCACTATGTAGCTGATGATGACCTTGAGTTCCTAGTCCTCCTGCTTCAGTCTCCCAGGTGCTGGGACTTGAGGCACATGTACCACCACACCTGGCCCAGTCATTTAAAGTGAAAAGACAGCTCCAGCAGGTTGCTTCTCTAACAAATTCTTTGGCCAACAGAGTTAAGTCTTGCATTAACTAAAATCTGCATGTCCTCAGTCCTTGCCATATGGCTCCCAAGAAGAGTAGCTGTAGCAGCATTGGCGGGAATCTTGGTGGCAACACGGATAGATTCCCCACCCAGACCTGTACTGCAAACTCAGAATCAGCAAAGTCCAGGAGATTCCATGCACAATTAAACTGAGACCCCTGTTCCAGTGCAGTGTCTTACAGAATGTAGGATGGAGCTCTGTTCGTCTAGTCATGCTTCTCAGGGAACCATCTGCTCCCCTGCTGACCAGATGAGGGCATTGTGTCCAGTTAGCAGACAAAGTGGTTCACCATGATAAGAATTTTTTCTTTGTGTGCGCCACCACCACCCCCCGGCTAATCTTTTATTTTTAACTGAAAAAAAATTTTTCATACGAAATATTCTGGTCACTTTCTCCTCCCAGATCCTCCCCATCTTTTCTTGCTCTCTCTTTAGAAAACAAACAGTAAAATGAATACAAAAATCTCGTACTAATAAAAAAAAAAAAGAAAGAAAGAAAAAAGAAAAGAAGGCAGGTAGTGGTGGCAAACACCTTTAATCTCAGCACTCGGGAGGCAGAGCCAGGCGGATCTCTGTGAGTTTGAGGCCAGCCTGGTCTACACAGCAAGATCCAGGACAGGCACCAAAACTACAGAGAGAAAACCTGTCTCAAAAAACAAACAAAATAAATAAAGAAAGAAAAGAAAAGAAACAGGCAAGCACACATACACACAAAACACAAGAAATACAAATGCACACACACAAAATCAGAAACCATAATATACAAGGTAAAGATCAGTAAGACAAGAAAAAATTGCCCCCAAAAGCAATATGAGATTAAAAAGTCTACAACAGTATCTTTGAGCTCATTTTGTGTTGGTCATCTACTGCGAGGACATGGGACCTACCCTTAAATGTAGTCATTATACCCAGTGAGACTCCACTGGAGAAAGCTTAGTTTTCCTTTGCAAGCAGATGTCAACTGCAGACAGCTTCTTGGTTAGGGGTAGGAGCCAGTGTCTACTACATCCCCCTTTCTCAGCACCGGGACCCCATCTGACTTGAACCTGTCCAAGTCCTGTGCATGTTACCACAGTCTCTGTGAATTTATATTCCACCTTTTTTTGAGACAGGTTTTTCACTGGCCTGGAACTCCCCAAGTAAACTAGACTGATTAGTTAGCCCCAGAAATCTTCCTGGCTCTCACTCTCCAACTCTGGGATTGCAAGTGCATACTACCACCATGTCCAACTAGGTTTTGTTTATGTGTTTGTTTTTTGAAACAGGGTTTCTGGCTATCCTAGAACTTACTCTGTAGACCACAGTGGCCTCGAACTCACAGAGATCTGCCTGTCTCTGCCTCCCAAGTGCTGGGTTAAAAGGTGTGTGTGCGCCACCACCATCAGGCTTGTCCAACTATTTTTAAATGTGAGTTCTGCAGAGTGAACTCAGGTCTTTGTGCTAGAGTAAGCAAGCACTTTACCAACTGAGGCATCTCCCCAGCCCTGCACCCACCCCTCCCCCACGGGTGTGCTTTTTATGGTGCTATGGATTAAGCCAGGGCTTGTGGGTCCTAGACAGTACTATACCTGAGCGCCTTCTGCCTTCCAGCCGGGCAGCAGGAACACAGACAGGGTCTAGCCTCCTCCTCTAACAGTGGTGACCTCTTTCACCCGCTGTGCACCCGGAACTTCCCTTCTCTTATCTCCTGGCTGGCTGACCAGCAGGCTCCCTTTGCAGGCTCCCTCGGGTGCTGACATTCCTCAGGCCTAGGCATGCTTTCTCTGTAATCTTGTGATCTGTCAGCCACAGCGGCCACAGATTCTAATTGCTTTGACTCGGGTTCACTCAACTGTCACATGGCCTGGCAGCCCTAGCTCAGGGCTAGAGCCCCAGATGTTGGGCACCCTTGGGAAGCCACCCTGAACCCCCATACAATCAGAAACAAACACAACTGCAGCCTGTCACTGCAGGTGCCAAGGGTACCCACTACCCCCCCACCCCATGAAAGGGCTGGCTGTCTCCCTACAGCAGTTGGCAGAAATTACAAGTAAATGGTGCAGAACAAGCCACTCAGACATAGCTGAGCAGGAGGTGTCCTGACCCCTCAGTCCCGCAAGGCAGGTATCTGATGAGCACACGTGCTTCCGAGGTGTCCTCCTTGCCACAAGACCACACCCCTCTTGTGCTGATGGAGGTTCACCAGTGGCTCCTAGAAGCCACGAGCTGCTGTGGAGTTCCTTCACCCTGAGGCTACTAATTCGTCTGTGGCTGAACCAGACCCACAGATTTAAGAGTCAAGTCAAGAGACTGGCTCCAGAGGCTATATGTACCACAGAAACGTGACAGCTCTGAGTGCCAGAGACAGAAGCCTTCAGCTCACCCCCCCAACGCCTCAACTGAGCCTTACAGAGAGAAGGATAGTGCCCACTGTGGGGTGAGGGCCACGGCTCTAGGCAAAGACAGTGTGCCCAAAGTAGGCATCAGGGAGAAACCACGTCTGGGAGCTACACTGGATGAAAGGGTGCCAGGCATAGCCCTGGCTTCAAGGAGCTTGGTCTTGGTAATGACATGAAAAGTTTAATCACACCAAGTGGGCAGGGGATGCTGATAGGTACCAGGGTGACATTGGTTATGAGAGATTCTTCCAATATTCTATAGCACATCAAGATAACTGTAATCTACAATTAAACATTCTGAAATAGTGGAGAGGGTTTAGAATGTCCCTAACACAAAGAAATTATACATGTCTAAGGACATAAATATGCCAGGGACCCTCATGCAGTCATCACACACTGTATGCACATCTGAAATGTTTTACCACACCCCACAAACATGCATGAGTACTGTGTGCTGATCTACAACTAGATGGAAGGAACCGGGGAGCTGGATTAGTGGGAACAGCACTCGCCTTGCAAGCATGAAGACCTCAGTTCAGATCCCCAGCACCACGTAAACTGGATACAATAGGGTGTGTCTGTGACCCCAGCACTCCTACGGCAAGGTGGACCACAGGAAAATCCCCAGAAGCTGGAGGGCTCACTTGCTCGGTGCGGAGTGTGGAAAGCAAGAGCCCCTGCTTGTCCCAACAAGGTGTGAGGAAAGGAGCAACAACTGAGGTGGTTCACAACCGAGGTGGTTCACAACCGAGGTGGTTCTCTGACCTCCACCTGTGTGCGCACCTGCACCTCCAAACACACACGTTCATCATATGTACACAAAGGATTTAAAATGTATCTGTGTCTTTATGTTCAAGGGTGGGGATTAGTGATAGAGCATTTGCTCAGTGAGCATAAGGCCCTGGGTTCCATCCCAAGGGCTTCAAAAAATTAAATACAAAAAAACACCAAAAAAGGAAAAGAAGAAGAAGAACCAAAGCCCTAGACAGCCCAATCCAGTCCTGCCAAATGGAGGATGTCTTAAATGCTAGCAGCACATAGGGAATGAAGTGTGCTTTCAGCCTCGAAGTTTACAAGGGCCTCTTCTGAGCAGGACAAACTGAGATAGACCTTGAAGGATAAAGCAGCTCAACCTTCCCTAACTAACCGTAGGGACTCAGACATTCACATTCCAGAGTGCTCTGGGTGGGTTGGTTGTTTTGGGAGGGAGTTACTTCATTTTTGTTTGCTTGTTATGAGACAGAGTCTCATCTAGCCCAGGCTGGCTCTGAATTCATCATCCTCACCTCCAGAGAGCTGGGAGTATAGGTGTGAACCACCTCATGCAGCTGTGAACTCCGTAACCACCTGTGATACACACCAACGTGTATATGATAGGATGTGGATAAGTTTGAGGCCAAGGAGAATAGTAAAGCTGAGTGATGGGCTTGGATCACAGAAGCAATGATGGGCACAGATGCTCCTCCCTGACCCCCTATCCGAAGGCTATTCCTGATTCCTCTTCACAGATACCTTGAAGCCCAGAGTCATTCTATCCCTGCCGCCCCCCCCCCCAACACTACCCCCATGTGCCAGCTCAGGAGATGAAAGGTGCTCTCAGCTTCTAGAAGGAATCGGACTTGGTTACTGCTTATATTCCATTATATTATCGGCTCCCAGAGGGCAGACCCCAGGCGTCCTCTCCAGCAATCCAACACTCAGTACTGGCTCATAAATAGGAGGGTGCTCACACTGAAGTCATGATGAAGGGAAACCAAGGAGCCAGACGTCAAATTGCTAGGGCAGGAGAGGCAGGGTGGCACTTAGAAGCAGATCATCCAAAGTCCCCATTCTGTGCCACCTCCCCACTCAAAAGCACCAACTACCATGAGGCAAAAGTCACACATACTCCAACACATATTTAGACCTCACAAATGTACATCTACCATACATTCTACATGTACATATACCCAACACACATACACACTCCACATATTTACTCCCCCATATTCTATACACATACCTACCTAGTCACATACTCTCACCTCATATGTACCAGACCCCCTTGACATATACATTCATAAATATACATTCCACATATACACCTACCCCCCACACCACATATATCAGCCTCCCTCCACAAATATACCTACCCACAGATACACCACATATATACTCTCCATTCCACATCTACCAGATATTATACACTACATATATACACCTACCCACCTATACATACCACATATATATCAGCTCCCTCCACATATACACTCCACACACCACACACCCCATATACACCAGCTCCCCCAACATACACACCCACACATCCCTTTTTCATTGCATCTATTGCCAATCCTAGTGGACGTAGAGCTTCTGCCACTGGTGTGTAAAGATGCTAAAGAGAACAGGAACTAAGTCCAGCATGGTAAGTCCCAGCTTTGCAAAGAAGAAGGAGAATCCACATTTTAGCTCCAGCGTAGACTAGCATGCTGGGCTTTAACATGGAGCCGCCATCCCCCCCCCCCCCATCTTGACAGTGCTCTGGCGAAAGGGAACATGGGGCATGTTTATTAGGGGTGGAGGGCAGGAGGCAGAAGCTAAACAGAGCTCTCTCCAGATACTTCTGCCATGGAATAGTGGGTCCCTGTGTGCTCTCAGTTCTCAAAGAGCCCTCGGCTGTCTAGTTTCTAATAAGAAAAATATGCACGGTGTCACAATGACTCACTCCCCACTCTTTATGGACACCAGACTAGTTGGACAGTGGACACGTGCAAAATGTTGTCTGGCACCGCAGGAGCCTTCCATGTGAGACCCTCTGACCTTGGGGGAACAGCAGGGAAGAGTAACTGCAGCCTCCAAGCCTATTCCCCCTGCAGGGCTCCTCCTGGTTCCCCACACCCACTCAGGGCAGCCCATCTTCCCTGAATCAGGGCTGCATATTTATAAACTCTTCTCCAATTTAGAGGTTGCTAGTTCTTTATCTCCTGGGATTGGGATTCACTGACATACATAGATGTCACCATGTCAATTTTACTAAAAAATGCCTTCAGATGATATGTGACTACCAAAGGAAGTAACCAGTGTTGGGGAGAGACCTATACAAGCATGAGAACCCAAGTTCCAGCCCCAGCACCCAGATAAAAACTGAACGTGGCAGCATGGGCTCGTAACCGAGCTGGTGAGGCAGAGACAGGAGAATCCCCGAGGCTCACAATCCATCTAGCCTAGCTTACTTAACAGGCAAGTCGCAGGTCTCAATGAGGGACCCTGTCTCAAAAACCAAGGTGGATGATCCTCCTGAGGAACACCACCAGAGACTGACTTGGGCCTCTGCATACATGGACACACATGCACACACACAGAGAAGGAACACAATTTCTTTATCCATCTCTGTGGATTTCACCTACTCTCTACACCTAGGAAGAAAGAAATTGGGGCTTGTGTTTTTCCCTGTGGGAAACTTTGGGGAAAGTTCATCATGTTACTGGAGTGGTTCCCAAATAAATGGTTGGCAGAGAATCATTTAAAGTGCTCACTGCAAGTGGCAATTGTTCTAAGAGGGTTTTCTTCTTCGTGGAGCAGCTGGTCGTTTCTAAAGACTGCCTTTGTCTGGTACTCTGCAGACTGATCTGCTCTCAGGAGCTCCATTTCTTCTCAGCCCTCCGTCAGCAGCTGTTCCACACATTAGGGAGGGACTGGCTTCTCAGGAGTAAACGCCATAATTTCATCATCTCCCTGCCTCACTGTGTAGGTGGAGGATGGTACAAAAACTGATTTACTCTCCACACTCTTGCAGGACCATGAGCTGAGTAAGTCTGAGACAAGGGCCCTGTTTCACTCACTGGTCTCCAAGTCATCAACACTTCATGAAGGGTGACCATCATGTGACAGAATATGGCCTGAGGATCATGGTTCCTAACCTTAGCCTGCCATGTCTCCTAATTCTGTGGTGGCAGAGGGTGCTGGGAAGTCCACCTGACATTTAATGATTTGGAGAAAACACCAAGAGACCCACAAATATCAAGCAAGTACTCTCTCCTAGAAGGTAAATTTAGAGGTGTTTTATTCAATAAAAGCTTCCTGCCAGTAATCCCAGCACTCAGGAGGCTGAGGCAGGAGGACTGCCAGGAGTTCAAGGCCAGTTATATAATGAGTTCCAGAAAGCACAGAATGAGACCTTGCCTCAAAAAAAAAAAAAAAAAAAAAAAAGTTCAGTCCAGCTGGCGAAAGAGGAGCAGGGACCATGTAAGAAAACACAAGGACTGTTTTTCAGCCAGTTTAGCAAGACAGAGCCTGAGAAAGCCATCGGCTTACACTTACACGCGTTCTAGGTCAACAGAAGGCAAAAGACAAATCTGAGGCGCCAAGAAAAAAAAAAGCTGTTCTTTTTCCAGAAAGAGGCCTAAGTACCGTGTGCTCATTAGAGGCAGGCAGGGCTTCACTTGTCCTTTCCTAGCATACCCAGGCTGCACCTAACCTCAGCCGCCCAAGCACCAGGAGGATTTCCTAACCACCCTTTCAAACACCATCCCAGAGCTGCATGTGGGCGTCACCAGGAGACACTGCACCAGGCATTGGGATTAAATTATTTTACTGAGTAGGGGATGGGGGGGGGGGTTGCATTTTGAGCACCACTGCAAGATTACCATTTCTAAACAGTTAGTAGACCAAGTGATGTGGACAATGTGCTCGGGGAGGGTCTGCAGACTGTCCACGACGTCACAGCTGTCAGGCTGAATGGACTGGGGTCCCACAGTGTTTATGCCACAAGTCGATGGCCTTGCTCACGATAGCATCTGAGCTGTCCTGAGGAATCTGTGGAAAACAAGGAAATCCAAGTGAAATGTCTGTGTTTGTTGCTCAGGATCATCTCTCCTTCTGTGACAGACCTGTTTCCATGGAGCTTTCTCTGGTTTTGGAAGGCGATGGCAGATATGGAATGATTCAGTGCTCCTGGGGACATACTGAGTAGCTCTGGTGCCAGGTTAGTCTTTCACTGTCCACTCACCACTTGGCCCTGGACGAGGACTCAGCTGCCTAAGGTCTAGCACTGATCTCTAAACAGGGGACCAACAGCCCAAATTCACAGAGCTGTTCTCAGGGTGACAGAAGATAGCTCTTACTTGGCACATGCCTAGCACTGTTGGCCACTAATTAGTATAATAATGATGATGATTCATTTAATGAACACATACACATTCACTTATCTCTTATTATTTACCAGGCCACACTTCCCATGTTAAAGCTGGTTAATTAAAGCGGGTGGGGGGATTCTGAGTCTGCTCCATAAAGTACTCTCTGCAGGCTCAATCTCTTTACTATTTACCCAGGAGAGAATGTTCTAAGAGGGAGGAGGAGCTGGTTCACTAAGGCCTTTTTCAGCATGCACTAATAATACTTAGGCGCATTACGCATTAACCGACCCAGCTGGGAATTCACCAGCAGCAGGAAAAGGCCTAGGGAACCCCCAACAGTGCTCATTCACACTGCTTCCTGTTCCTGCTGTGCTCCCTGGGGAGGAGACTCTACCCCACCACACTCACACACCACACCACCGGGAGTGTGAGTAAGAGGCCTGCTATGCAGACCAACACCCCCCCCCCACCAAAGAGAAGGGGGGGGGCGGACAGCAATGCTGTTAAGGAAAAATAACTTTTTTTTTTTTTTGCCAGAAGTGGCATGCTTGACTGTAATCCCAGCACCCAGGAAGCAGGACCAGGAAGATTACCAAGAACTGGAGGCAGCTTGGGGTATATAGAGAGTTCCAGGCCAGCATGAGTTACAGCATAAATCACAATCTCAAATCAACAACAACAAAATGCTTTTGTAGAGTAAAAACTTGCTATTAATATAACACAATAGGAAAATCTGGCTTGCCAGGCTGCCTTCATTTCCAGATTCCAAATCCAAGGAGACAAAGCACTCACGTTTTCCAGGAACTTGGTTATCTTCTCCGCACTGTTCAACGCCATGACTTTTATTTTAAAGGTTAATAATATTTCTACTGCTACAAAAACTAGAATCTTACAGGATCCACTTACAACTTTATCCCAGACCCTACAAAACAGAGTTCACCAAATTACAAGAGTGCAAAATTGATATTACCAGATATCTCAGATTATAAAATAAAATCAAATTCCACTCATTTTAAGTACATGTTTCAGAGAACAACTGTGAAATACTCAGTGTCAACAACATGATAGATTCTAGAAAGGATAGCTTTATGTGGGAAAAGTGAAGTTCACTTAAAGCTACTGCTGTGTTTGAGTGTTCCAAATGCCTGCTGAGAAGTTGATAGTGAAGGAAAAGAAAGTCCTAACCAGGGTGTGTATCCTGCTGGGGTCATGTAATGCCAGCATGGTTAGTACACACCTCAGGACAACAAAATGTCAGGCGAAGTCATTTCATTGCCAGTGAGCCTGGAATAGGTTCTCTGAACTTATCCAAAGGCTCTTTATGAGTATGTATGCAACATGCCTGTGTTTAGGTCCACATGCACATATGTGTAAACACTTGCCAAGACTGGGTTTGATGTAGGGTAGCTCCCTCTATTGTGTTCCACTGCTATGAAACAATCCTTCCCTACACTATGAATATGTATTATTCTCATTGGTTAATAAAAAGCTGACAGGCTGGTAGTTGGGCAGAAGTTAGGAAGGAAAGCCAAACTGAGAATGCTAGGAAGAAGGAAGGCGGAGTCAGAAGATACCAGCCAGTCACCCAGGAAGCAAGACATGCTAGAGGATAGGTAGAGCACAAGCCACGTAGCAATACATAAACTAATAGAAATGGGTTAATTTAAATGTAAGAGTTAGCTAGTAACAAGCCTAAGCTATCAGCTGAGCATTTATAAATTATATTCAGCCTCTGAGTCAGTTAATTGAGAACTGGAGGGGAGGACAGGAAAACTCCAATTACATATGGTGCCCCATGTTGGGTGCCAAAAGAAGCTTTAATTTAATTAGTCTTTATCAATAAAAATCAGGAATTAAACATTGGGGTAAGAACCTAAAAGATCAGAGAACTGGGAGCAGCTACCAGTTGCTTCCTACCTCTTCTATTCCTCCATCCAGAAAGGCCATGATCCTCTCTCAGCCCTGCCTTACTATTTCCTGTATGCTATCTGTCCTCAGTCCTCCAAACCTCTATGGTCAGTAGCTAGCTCCACCCTCTGACTTCAGACAAGCTTTATTTGTCAGAACACACTCAGAATATCACACAACATTCCACTTTATTTTTTGAGATAGTCTCTCACTGAACTTCCTGCTCACCAGTTGGCTAGACTGGCTGTCTAGTGAGCACCAAGGACCTGCCTGTCTCCACAGACACCTGACAGTGCTAGGTTTACAGACACGCCATCACACCTGGCTTTGTACATGGGTGCTGGGGATCCAAACTCAAGTCTTCATCTTTATACAGCAAACAACTGTACCCGCTGAGCCCTTCCCAAGACCCAGGAGCCAGTGTCCTTGATCTACTATTACTCTAAAATAATGATTTGATAATTCCTATAACTTTTGAAGTTGGTATTAGACTCTGTATGCTAAGTTACACATTTTCTTCTAGTGCTCTCTATATACTGACTTCCTTTCTTCAAAACATCACAAGGACCTGGGTTGTGGGGCTAGAACTAAGAAATACCCTTAACATGTGTCTCAAAATGACTGGAGAAACACAGTTTGTCTCTGACAGCCTTCAGCTCTTTTGAGGATGTCATGAAATGTCTAAGAAATACGAAGGCGCCTGTCTGTCAGGAACCAACACCTGTCTAGAAAAGAAGCACGCAGGCCCACATTGTTTCAGATATCACTGCCCCACAGCAACCACACAGAGGCCCACAATCTTTGTAGACATGCATTCAACAACAAGGAGAACCACGTCACAGTTACAGAAACTGCTAGGGAATGTAGCTTTGAATCACCTTCTTGTTCTGAAACAAACTCCAATTTAAAGGGATGATCACAGAAGGGCCAGGAACTCTTTCTGACTCCAAACTGCCTGTATGCAATGGGAAAAACACGTACCTCTGTAAACTGGACTCAGGCAGGCATCCCGCGAAGCACCTTTTGAACCAGAGATCATAAGGAAGTTTGGACACCGCAGCACATGTCTTCAGGTGACTCAGCAGCCTACTATCTTCCAGATTCAAGTACTGTTCAAAGGCCTTGGGCTAAAGATTACATAGCAAAAATGATTACTCATTTCCTGTGATATAATATCACCTCACGCTGCAAACTTAGGCAGAAAAAATGTACATGCTGGATAACAGAAAGTTCTAGAAGACAAAACTTGAGAACTATCAAGTCAGTCCTAACACAACAGTTTTTGGTTAGTACTCTCAGGGTGACCACACTGGACCTGAGAGCTTTCTCGGGATGCAGGATTCTTCCTATGTGCATCCCACAGGACAATAACCAGGCAGAATGGCATGGCTGTCACCCTGGTACTGCACTAATCAGCTCAACAGCTAAAGCAGAGTCTGAAGCGAGAGTCAAATATTATGGAAAGGTGCGACAGGCCCGCGGCACTACTGGGTGATCTGGAGCAACCAATCATACAGAGATGAAAAGGGGAAAGAAAGTTGGCTGAGGTGGAGCAAACATCTAACCTCAGCGTTCAAGACTCTGAGGTACAACAAGGGTGTCTGAGGCCAGCCTGGGCCATGTAGGAGAGCCTGTCTCGAGAAGCCGAAAGTGTGGGCTAGAGAAGCTGCCCCTCTGCTGTCTAATCATGAGCACTAGAGCTCAGAGGGCAGCACCCATGTCACAGGCTAGGCATCCCATGCACGCAGCACCCATGTCACAGGCTAGGCATCCCATGCATGGCTGTAACTCCAGCTCCCAAGAGAGGCAGAGACAGGAAGATCACAAGAGCATTCTGGCTCCCAGCCAAGAAAACACAAGCCCAGGTTCAGGGAGAAAAGCTACTTCAAAGGAATAGGTGGAAAAAGATAGAGGACACCCAACCCCCTTTAATAGTATACACACACACACACACACACACACACACACACACACACACACACACTGACCATACTGGTCTGCATTGGCCTCCAGTACCAAGGAGGCTAAGACATTAGGGAGGGCCAGAGGAACAAACTCTGTACCCAACATAATATGGGTGAGAATGTTCTGGAAGAGAGAAGCAGCTCCACTTGGGAACAGCAGCTGGCTTGTCCAGCAGCCTCTCTCCCCTGAGATAACTCTAAAGACAGGGATGCAGTCAAGCTGGCCAGCTTCATCAGTATGGAACAAAGGCAGCTCCTCCTCTCTCAGGTTTGCCCTTGTAGTCACTTAAGGAAAGGCACCTTCTTTCATTGGGGTAGCCACATTTTTTTTAGGTTGGTAGCGGGGGCCTCTACCCAATGAGCTATCTACCTGTCCCTTTCTCTCCACATAAGATTGCCTGCATACATGTCTGTGAACCATGTGTGTGCCTGTTACCCACAAAACCTGTAAGACGGCATCGGAGTCCCTGAAACTGGAGTTATAGGTGGTTGTGAGCTGCCATCTGGGTGCTGGGAATCAAATGTAGGTCTTTGTCAGAGCACCAAATGCTCTTACCCACGGGGCCATCTCTCCAACCCCGCCCCCAACTCTAAATTCTTAATGAAGAAAATAAAACTGGCTTCTAAGCTCCCTGGCAGTGAGAGACCTTGTCAGAGGGCTGGACTCTGGAAAGCCTGGAAGAAACTATGACGTGGTCTCAGGGAGCAGAGCACTAGAGCAGGCCACTCACTGTCACTCAGGAGCACGCCATCTTCTTCCGTTCTTTATGCTGCAATTATCTACTCCAAATTTTTAAAAAGATTTGCTTGTTTTATTTGTGTGTGACTGTTTGCCTGTACGTATGTCAAAAGGGCATCAGAGTCTCTGAAACTGGAGTTACAGACAGTTGTGAGCTGCCACGGAATGCTGGGAACCAAATCCAGCTGTTCTGCCGCCAGACAAGTGCTCTTAACTGCTCAGCCAGCCCTCTACCGCTCCCCCACCCCCTTTAGGGCTCGGTTGGAGATGGAAGCCTGGCATGCTGGGTAAGCATTCCACCGCTGGCTCCACCCCAGACCCAGGCACTGTCACCTGCACTCTTCCCACAGCTATAAAGCAGCCTATACTTCGTGGGAACAGATCTGTTTAAGCAGATCACAAAAGTATAAAACAATGTCGGAACAAGGTGATAGAGACTTGGCTGTACCAAGAACCTACGTTCTGTGCTTTGTGGTGGAGGCTGAGGCAAGAAGATTGTAAGTTCAAAGCCAGCCTGGGCAACTTGGCAGGACTTTGTCTCAAAATAAAATGTGAAGAAGAGCTGAGGGTGTAGCAAAGCCCTGGGCTCCATTTCCAAGGCCTCTCCTTCTCTCATCCCCACCTCAGCCCCCACCTCAGACCCCCATTTCTGCTCTCAACAAACAAAAACAAAGGGCTGTAATACAGCTTAGTGACAGAGCTCTTGCCTATGATGTGTGAAGCCCCAAGATTCTGTTAAAAAAAAAAAAAAAAAAAAGGTGAATCGGTAAATAAATAAACAGTGTGAAATGTAACACTACTGATAATGAATGACACAAACAGGAGTTAGGGCAGTCACTGTGTAACCTTGGGCAATGGACTTCTCTGAGTTTCAGTGTCCTCGTCTGCAAACACGGACCTATGTGCTTAAATGAAGTAACTCATTCATAAAAGTGGTCCTGACACTCTAAGCAACATGAAGAGGAGACCAGGGTGCTGGGAGAACCCATGCTGCTATAGACAGGTACCGAGAAGTAAAGTCCACCACATCTGACATCAGTCAAAGATCAAGGCAGACAAGTCACAGCTAAGCTTCAACCCTCGGAGCATTTTAAAAAGTCAGGAGAAAAAAATACGGGGGAGGAAGGTGTTCTGTTTTTTTTCAGATAGGGTTTCATATAGCCCAGGCTGGTCTTGAACTCCTGATCCTCTGCCTTAACCTTCTGAGTGTCAGGATTATGGGTATATGTCACTACATCCAGCTAAAGAAATATGTTTTATCAATTGTGGAGTTGGCAAGAAATATATAAAGAAAATATAAAGTATGGAAAAAGAAAACACTGAGAGACATCAATGTATGAAGTTTACAATCTTTAAACAGCAAACGGGAAGAAAGTACAGTCATGATATTAATACATAAAGAATAATATGCAGAGCATATTGATGACACAAAGAAAAAAGAAAAGTCAGGTGTGGTGGAGCATGCCAAGAGGATCAGGAGTTCAAGGTCATCCTCAGGTGCATAGCAAGTTCAAGGCTAAGCTGGGCTACATGGAACCCTACCTCAAAACATACACACATTCTCTCTCTCTCTCTCTCTCTCTCTCCAAGAAAACAATAGAAATCTGTAGAGCTGATCAACTTCGTTGGCTCTCATTGCTGTGCAGACAGAGAAAGAGGGCAGAGTCCCTGCCTGAAGGACCAGACTGAGAGCCTGGTACCTGCGCAGCAGACAAGCTCAGGACCTGCTTGCCAGGTCAAGATGTAAAGCTGCCCAAACCAGGACACCCTCCACATAGACACACACACACACACACACACACACACACACACACACACACACACACACACACACACACGAGCAAGGGCCTGTTTATTGTCAGTGTGGGGCTATTAGACTTAATTACAGCAAATTCCTAAGCGGAAACACTGAGTAATTATGTAGGAAAAGCAATTCTAAATGAGGGGCTGTCGATCCTAGCTACAATCAGAATTGCCCAAGGCTTTGAGCTTTGAAACATTGGAATTCTGGGCCCCAAACAAGATACTATGATTTCATTGGTCTGGTGGAAGACGAAAGGTGATAAGAAATTTTTCAGATATCTGGTGTACTAACAGGAAGTCAGAACTGAAAGCCACTGGTTTATCTGAGTGAGCCTAGAAATTCTCCAAGTACTGAGTTACAAACAAACAAAAGGTAGGGCTCATGTAGAAGTAATTCATTTCATGTGTTCATATGTATATGTGTGTACATATGTGCATGCTGCAACAAAATGACAGGAGCCTCGAGTCCCACCCACCAGCTCTGGCTGCCCTCGCTCTGGACTTGATGCTATGTGGGAATACGGTCCTATCACTTAGGCCTTCCATACACTTGGGCAGACAGAAACCCTAACTAACAGAGGGACTGTGCTAGACAAGCCAGAGGGTCTGGACCAGGGTCAGGACTACTCTGGAGCAGGTGGGTCTGCAAGTGAGCCCACCCCCGGAGACCCGGCAGTGCTCCAACTGCAGATCCAGTGGCTGCAAAGGAGACACGGGGCCCATTCCATGGGAAACACTTTCTGGCCTTTGCAGAAAACATCTGCCAAAGCTACTCTAGAGGGTCCCCCAGCCACAGCTGCAGCAACTGGGGTAGGAGTGTCCTGACACTGCTTATTCCCAGTAACACTCCCATTCAAAAAAACAAAAATGAAAACAAAACCCATTCCTTACCAGCTGAGGTAAAGAGTCCCGGAACTTGCTGTTTAACTGCTTCACAAAGCATCGGGTGATCCAGTAACAGTCGACACTATCCTCCACCATCTCTTCCATGGCTTTAGCGATGGCCAGAAAGGCTTCATCCTCTGGCTCCTGAAAGATCAGTGAGAAAGCTCAGGAGGGAGGCGGCAGAGGGGAAGATCCGTTTCTTTCCTGATAATGTAATACTGCATCCTGAAGAGGACACATTCATAAATCAGGGAGGCATGAGAGGGCAGCGTGTCAGAAAGGAGAAGAGCAGGAGAGAGCAGGGAAGGACGGGCAGCTACAGGGCACCATGGCAGTCAGAGTGGCTGAACAGCAGCTGGCTCTCAGGTGGGGTCCGCTGCAACCACAGGCAAGGCAGGGTGTCTCTCCACCCAGCCAGTCTCCACGCTAGATCAGGGCTCCTTCAAGGGGATGCGATGACACAAACCAGTTAGGAGTTCGTGCAGGACCCAGCTTATGAATACCGGGGACTCCCAATGGGCTCACAAAACACTGCTTTCTGTGAAAGCTTCCACACACAGCTTTAGAATGCTGTTCTACCTAAAAGTTTAGCAGCCCAGAATCAGAATTTTAGGAGCAGGAGAGTGACATTTCTCAGATCTGTTCATATTCAAACATGAAAATAAACCCTCCGAATCATCTAAAACTGAACTCTATTTAGAAAGTTATTTTGTTTTCAAACATTGCCACCAACACCAAAAACCAACAAACCAACCAAACAACAACAACAACAAAAAAAAACAACAAAAAAAAACAGCCAAGAGGCAGAGGCAGGAGGATCTCTGTGAGTTCAAGGCCAGCCTAGGCTACAGAGCGAGCTCCAGGACAGCTAGGGATACATAGATAAACGCTCTCTCAAAAAAGCAAAAACAAAAACAAAAATAAACAAAAATGAAAAAAACCTTATATTTTTATCTAGGCTTTCATAGTTTGATAATTTTAAAATTAAAAGGAAATTAAGAAATACCTTTCTATTTTCCTGAGAAGCCCAAAGCTAAATCAAAATTCCTGTTTTAATAAAAAGCAGTTTAATCTTAGGCTTTCTTTCGATCTTAGCTTGTAATATCCACAAAATGCAAGGAGTCACAGAGTTAGGATTAAAGGAAATGTACTTCTCTAAACATTATCAGAGTACTGGAGGACACAAAGGATGAGAAGAAGAGAGAATCTCCAGGGACTCCACGGTCCTAGGCCTGGCCTGGGTGACCCTGCAGATGGCATGTCACTGGCTGCTCCCCGTCACTCTGACAGGTCAAGGGGATACCAATGCCCTTTGTCCAAGTGTATCCAGCTGAGCACTCACATGCTCTTACGCCCAGATAACAGTGTAAGAGGGGCTGGTTGTATAGGGAAAGGTGGGAGACACCACGTTCAGACAGCAAGAGCACCTGAGACTGCAGGGAAGGTCTGGGCTCATGGACCAGTGGGCAGGGACGAGCGGAAGGCATGCCTAGAGTCTAGAATGCTTACACTAACAGAGTCGCTAACCTTATCTGATGTGTAATTCAAGAACGCACAGCCCTTCTCGTGTATGGGCTGTAGTCCAGCTACTCCAGAAGCTAAACTAGGAGGACTGCAACGGGGCAACTTAGTAAAAGTAAAACAAAGGATGCAACTGGGTAACTTAGTAAAAGGAAATTAAAGGATGCAACTGGGTAACTTAGTAGAAGGTAAAATAAAGGATGTAGCCCAGTGGTAGAGCATTTGCCTAGCACCTAAGAGGCCAGAGATTCAGTCCCAGAACCACAGAGCTCCTGTGGTACTATCAATGTCACAGTGCTGATGCTGAGGAATAGGAAAATGAGATTGTCCTAGATGGCATTAACATTTGGGGCTCTACTGTCTTCTCACAAATGTAATGATAAGAGTGAATGGATGGCCTTCATTAGTGCTAATTTGTCACAGGAACTCTATTAACTTCCTACAAATATAATCTATATAATAAGACATATATAAAATAAGTCAATTTTTTTGAGGCAAGATCTCACTATGTGGCTGGTCTCAAACTCAAGAGCCCCCTCTCAGCCTCTGAGTACTGGGTTAGAGGTGGGTGATGTCACATCTGGTACAAAGCCTAATCTTCATTAAAAACAAATTTTGTAGATAATCAAAACTTTTGTACAAATCCTTGCTTGAAAATTTCATCCTGTTTTAGCCAAATAAATTAAACCTTCATTAAAATACCTAGACAGTTGCAATAAAGTCACCAGGAATGGCTGACAACATCGGCTGGATCATGAGCCAGAAGCAAATACCTCAGGATAATGGGAATTTTTTAATATCTGCAGCTGTCCTAGGGAAGGCTAAAATGAACTTGTAATACTGGGTTGGAATTGGACTTATCATCATGAACCCAGGATTTTGATTATAATACAGAGAGACACAGACTAATATAGAAAGGCTGAGGTATAACTCAGCAGCAGTGCACTTGTCTGGCATGCATGATGCTCTGGGTTCCACGCCCAGCAGCATCTATATTTTTACACACACACACACACACACACAGAGAGAGAGAGAGAGAGAGAGAGAGAGAGAGAGAGAGAGAGAGAGAGAATGAGAGACAGGCAGCTTGGCATGTATGAATACGTATGGATGTATATACATACTCACGCCTATTTTCTACTTTTATCTACTAAGTGAGCCTAAAAGCAAACAGCCCAGGAGACCAGAAACAAAGGTTCAGACCAGAGCTGCAGCACAGGAAGTGAGAGCCGATCCTGGAGCTTCTTTTTGTGAGAAAATGTCAGGAAACATTCAGAACAGTGAATGTATCAAACAGACACAGGCGTCGGATGAAAGGGGTCCCTATGGCCGAAGCTGGAGCCTTTTGAACATCAAAAGAAAAAATGGCAGTGAAGTATTATAGGCTCCATACATCCACAATGACATCAATAAATAAATGCAAAGGGAAACTCTTACAGATGCAGCTAACAGGTGCAGAAAGAATTCAGGAATTAGAGACTCACCATTTGGCGATCAGAGCAGTAAAAATATTTTAGGCAATAATAATAATAGGGAGGGTATTTACAAGCCCCCAAATTCCATGCAGGTGACACACACCTTTAATCCCAAGATGCAAGAGGCAGAGGCAGAGGCAGATGGAGCTCTGTGAGTTCAAGACCAGGCCAGCCTGGTCTACATCCTGAGTGCCCATCCAGCCAGGGCTACACAGTAAGACTCTTCTTCAAAAACAAAAAAAAGAAAAAAAGGAAAGGAAAGGAAAGGAAAGGAAAGGAAAGGAAAGGAAAGGAAAGGAAAGGAAAGGAAAGGAAAGGAAAGAAGGAAGGAAGGAAGGAAGGAAGGAAGGAAGGAAGGAAGGAAGGAAGGAAGGAAAATATATGTGTGTGTATGTGTATACATATATATGTGAGTATGTGTGTACACATATGTATGTAGATGTGTGCATATATTGTGCATGTATATACATATACACACACATACACATTATATATATGAAAAGCGCCCGAGTTCCTTTGCACGAGTTACTCACTAATTATGAAGAGTGAGCTCACAGGGAGGGACCTGCAGGCAGCGCCTGCACCGAGTGACCGCGGCCACCAGCACTTCTCCTGCTATCCTGTCAATAAAGCACACCCAGGCTCTAGTCATCAGGAAACATCAGGCAAATGGAGAAATCCCGAAGAGACTCATGCTCTTCAAAAGTGCCAAGGTCGGGCTGGAGAGATGGCTCAGTGGTTAAGAGCACCGACTGCTCTTCCAGAGGTCCTGAGTTCAATTCCCAGCAACCACATGGCGACTCACAACCACCTGTAACGAGATCTGGTGCCCTCTTCTGGCCTGCAGGGACACATGCAGGCAGAACGCTGTATACATAATAAATTAATAAATCTTAAAAAAAAAAAAAAAAAAAAACCATAAAAAAGTGCCAAGCTCACGGAAGAGCAAATGAGTCTGAAGACCAGTGGGCTTAGGAACAAGAATGGCAACTAAGTTGATCCAGGACTGGGTCCAGGATAAGAGCGGCATCGGAGACAAGCAGCAAGATCTCAAAAAGGCTTAACTCCTAGACCACTGTCAAAGCAGATTTGTAAGTTCTCGTCATCAAATTGCAGTTTTGTAAGGCCCAGTACCTGAGGGTTCTAGGCAGAGGTGTATGGGGGTGGTGTACTGTTTTACAACTTTCTTCTGTGTCCAAAATTACTTAGAGATGAAAGACTAATACATACACACACACACACACATATACATACATATACATACATATACATATATATATATATTATATACAATTTAAATCAAAGAATGGTCAAATGTACGAGCCAAACTTTAATAAGAAAGAGGATAATTACATAGCTGTTTTAAATGTCTCCCCAACAAAGGGAAATAGTGATTACAAAGAGAGACAGAATAACTTCCCAGTAGAAACCCAGCAGGCACTACCTCACCAAAGGATCAAAGTTACGGGTGTTCCACGAGGCAAAGCCACAGTGAGCCTCCTGACCCAGCATACTGAGGATGCATCACCCATGGGTGTCCCTGCCAAAGAGAACAGCCTGGATCGTACCAGGAGGGAGCACCGCCAGACCCGAGGTGAGGGGTTTTCTGTAAAATCACTGACCAACATCTGTCAAAAGTGTCCAGGGCATGAAAGAGAAAGACAGAGGACCGTCCAAAAGCAAAGGTGTCCACAGCAGCATGGCAACTCAGTGTAATTGACAGTCCAAAATCAAATCTGCAGCTAGACTTTTTGTTTATTTGGAATGAAGGGCATCCCTAGAACAACCAGGTGAGCAAGATTGGAGCCTGTAGGACAGACTGCGTGCTGTTACAGTGCTGACTCCCTGGCGTCACAGCTGTGCCGTGCTCACCTACAGATGCCTCGTCTCCACGAGGAACATGCTGAAGGAACGGAACCTCCGGACTCAGCCTTGCTCTCTCCTGGCTTATACAAAGAAGTATGTGTGCACAGCCAGAAATGGCAGCGCACGCCGATAATCCCAGCACCCATGTGGCAGAGGCAGGAGGATACTGAGTTGGAAGCTGGCCTGCGCTGCATACATAGCGAGACTTTGTCTTAAAAGAAGACAAGGGCTGGAGAGATAGCTCAGAGGTTAAGAGCACTGACTGCTCTTCCAGAGGTCCTGAGTTCATTTCCCAGCACCCACATGGTGGCTCACAACCATCTGTAATGAGATCCGGCGCCCTCTTCTGTGTACATAATAAATAAATAAATCTTTAAAAAAAAAAAAAAAAAAAAAAAGCCGGGCGGTGGTGGCGCACGCCTTTAATCCCAGCACTCGGGAGGCAGAGGTAGGCGGATCTCTGTGAGTTCGAGGCCAGCCTGGGCTACCAAGTGAGTTCCAGGAAAGGCGCAAAGCTACACAGAGAAACCCTGTCTCGAAAAACCAAAAAAAAAAAAAAAGTGAGGCTGGAGAGATGGCACTGGCTGCTCTTCCAGGGGACAAGGGCTTGGTTCTCAGCAGCCACACGGTAGCTCACAACCGTTTGCAACTCCAGTTCCAGGAAATCCAATGGCATGCAAGTGGTGCCTATACATGTAGGCAAAGCACCCATACACCTACCTAAAATTAAATAATTTTTTTTTTAAAGAAGGGAGGGAGGGAAGGCGGGAGGGAGAATAATGCATACATAGGGGAAAGTAGCAAAGCAGATGTCATTAAATGTTAACAACTGGAAATGTCAGTAAAAAGATAAAGACATTCTTTATCTTGGTAGTATTTCAAGTTTGAGATTATAGTCATGTATCACATAATAATGTTTTAGTCGGCCATGGACCTAAACTAGGATAATCCTCTATGATTAAACTGCCTAGTAAAGTTACAGTCATCTGAGTTTGTTTGAGCAAACAGAAATACATGATTTTGCAAATGAGCAAATGTCCAATAACACATTTCTCAGAACACATATCCATCATTAAGTAATGTGTGACTGTGCCAAAAACAAAACACATTTTTAAAGTAACTAACATTGATCATTCAGGACCATAGATCTCAGGTCCTTCATTTTGCTTTCATTTTTCTTTCTACCGACAATAGGAAACCACTGAAAGTTTCTAAGGCAAAACATTATGCAACGGAAGCTAGCAGGAATAAAGTCTTAGAGGTATGGCTCAGGGGAATTGCCTAGCATTCCTAAGGACCTAGGTTCGATCCACAGCTCTGCAAACACATTACCAGACAAAGTAAAAAGTAATTTTTAGGAAAAGGGTAGAGTTAAATGTTAAGTGAGAATGACCACTCACCAGCAGAAAAGAGGGACTTCGAGGCAACTTCCCAGACTCAAGCTGATACATGCGAAGATACACTTCAACCTGAGGGGTGGCATCATTGATGAAGCGAACTACTCTCAGGGCATGAAGGACATCAGAGTACTGATCTTTGCGATAGGCCATCACCTGGGCATGAGAGTCATGGTGTGGAGGCAAGATCCCTACAGAGAGATGGAACAGGACAAGGGCAAATGCTGAGACACCACCCAAATCCCTCCTCCAGTGAAAAGAATCCTGTGAGACGCAGTCCACACAGTTGAGACTCACAAATAATGACCATGTAGATTCCCTTTCAGAGAGTCCCACTCTAACTCTCTTAAATGTTAAAGCTTTGCAAGATGCTGCAGCACTGAGATTAGGAGGAAATGAGATGGCAGCACAAAAGCCTTTGAACAAACATGTGACATGATTTCAAGACAAGAACCACAGCGACTGTAATAGCAGTTTACTCAGCTCATGGCTAGCAGCTGAGGTTACCTGTAGCTCCTGGGACCTCTCCCCACTTCTGGCACATGGCTTCCTACATCTCAGACAATGTGCTGAATCCTTTTCTCCCTCAATTAATGAGAAAACTTATCCACAGAATATCCTATCACTGAGGGAAAAAAAGCCCATGGTCTTCATCAATAAGGTCATCTCACATTACATTTCTGTGACACTTTATGATCATTACTTAACTATGCTGATGGCTCATTAGGCTTTAGAATACATCATATGTTCGTGTGTGTGTGTGTGTGTGTGTGTGTGTGTGTGTGTGTGTGTGTGTGTGAATGAAGAGAACAACTTTGTGGAGTCAGTTCTCTCCTTCCATCTTTACATGGATGGTTCTGGGGAATGAACTCAGGCTGCCAAGCTTGTGCATTTTCACTCATGGGGTCATCTCATTGACCTCCCTCTTTATTTATTTATTGTTTTTTATAAGTAAATGGCATAGTGAAAACAGTGGGAGATGACTGGCCAGGTCTTCAGTGACACTGAGCTCCGGTCTCAGCTCTGCCATTACCAGGACTATCACCAGTGTTTCAGTCTATCACAAATGTGGGCATTTGTGTCCTCATCTAGCGGAGGCAGGAAGTGGGAGAGACGAGCCCGACACCAAATGTTTCCTGAAGAATCAGAGCCCCAAGCACTGGCATAAGAAAATGGGTTGTGGGAGCTGGAGAGACGGCTCAGTGATTAAGAGCACTGACTGTTCTCCCAGAGGATCCAGGTCAGAGGATCCAGGTTCAATTCCCAGCACATATATGGCGGCTCACAACTGTCTGTTACTACAGTTCCAGGGGACCCGACACCCTTACACAGGCAAAACACCAATGCACAATAAAGAAAATGGATTGCAGAATGGTAACAATGCCTTGCTAAGGCTCAGTTTTAGTGTAAGCTATTTTTTCACTTTATTGATTCCAGCCCCATTAATGTAATGAGGCTGGACAGAGTCAGAGACTCTGGGGTCAAGACACTGGGCTAGAGGCCTAACTACAATTCACTGACTTGAAGATCTGTGGCAATTCCCTTTCTCCTGCGCCTCATCTTCTACCCCCATGAAAATCAGATAATATCACCTACTTCTACAAGCTGCTGAGAGGAATCCATAAAGCACTCAGAAGAGCAGCTGGCACATGCCTGTCAGGCAGTTCAGTTGACTGGGACTCCCTTTTGATGCAAAACCCCACAGACCAATTATCCTAAAGAATGTTCCAGGAAATAGCAGTTAGGCAAACTCAACAATCCCCGGCCATAAAGCACACTTAAGTGCCCCTTCCTGATGTAAACTCAGTGTGTCTTCCGGGCTCTGTGCCAGCTTCTCAGAGAAGTCAAGGGAACACACTTCCATGTCCTCCCCATCTGCCTACACCACAGAGCTATAGTTGGACCTACCACAGGCAGCACAATGTCAAGCAACAGACCGGGGTCTAAGAGTTCATCCCCAAAGCTCTCTCGGACATTTCCCTAAAATGGTACCAGAGAGGAAGCATCCCCAGAGCCCAAAGCAACCCAGCTTGGGCTCCGAAGAGTCCTTTCTACTGTGACAACTCTGCATTTCCTGCCTCTAACTACGGCAGGAAAACAGCAGAGGCCCAGATGATAAAGAAGGTAAGAAAAACCAAGGTGAAAAGCCAGTTGGGCCTTGGCACTCAGGAAATGTCACAGACACAACATTTCTCATTAATAAGACGCACAGGACGCCCAGAAGAAATGGACACGGATGATAACTGCCTAAAGCCGCACCCTTAGAAGGAATTTGTTTTGCTGACTATATATAGAGTCTTTACGTAAAACTCAAGGGGAAAATGCTTTGGCTTTGAGGAAAACTTAAACAGTTATGAATTCTGCAGATGGTCAGCACACACACCCAACCAGACATGAAGGAGCGCACCAACGCTGCCAAGATGTTCAACCGAAAGCTATCATGGTGTACTTTCTAGAATAGCTTGCATTCCCTTGTGATCTCCATACTGCATGGCCAGACTGACAGCTACAGACTTCTCAGGCTGTGTAAATACACTACAAAAGGAGCCCGTGGTCTGTTATCTAACTCCACCCGACTCCTGTCCTCCAAATGAGCTCTGCAAACATAGGCTTTCATTTCTTGTCTGTCACAGGCATTAGGCAAGATTTTTTAGGCTCCTAGGGTGTGTGTCCATCTAGGATAGTTAAGACTTCCCTCGGAATTCTAGAATTACTGTACACAGTTTCTATAAACTATTTGACTTGGTGATGGAACCCACCGATGCCCAATAAATAGCAATGGTTCATCTTCTGTATAAAGCTCCATACTTAACCCCATCCTAGTTAGTAAACCCCAGCTGTTTAAAGAAGAAATGGAGGGTGATAATGAATGGGGATTAGATGCTCCATCAGGCTCAGCAATGGTGGTGAAAATCCTGGGCTCAAAGGGATGCTGTGAGCTAGCTGCTTATGGCAGACACAGATCCAGTTCTCCTTCTTACTTCGACACCCAGCTCTGGAATTCACTCACAGAAATAGGCAGGGAAAAAAACAAAACAAAACAAAAAACCCTGATCCTACTTTTTTTTAAAAAAAATCTGTCATATAATTTTTATTTCAAAAGATAAATGGGCATTTATATACCTCAGTAAGAGACTGATTCAATTAACTTTGGCACAGACCAATGAATAAACACCTGATTCTCTGGGAACACCATTGAGGAAGCTGTTTTAGAACTTACTCTCTGACCATTTTACTCTCCATACTCATGCACTTAAACAAATCACATTCTCAAATCCTTTGTCAATATGTCTCCTCTTGTGGGGACAGGAGTGTCCCGTTTTGTGGCTAAGGTTTTCCTGAGACTCACAGTCCAGCCCAAGGCCTCAAGCTCTAAGACCCTCAAAGGGTTAGGGATCCAGACCCTCACCACTAAGCCTGGCTAGTTCCTTAGCATCAGGACCTCATACCTCTACCACCGAGAGTCCAGAGTACAAGGCACTCTTAAGTAAAACCTAAAAGTAACTTAGCTCCAGATGTCTCTGGACAGATACAGAACTGGAGCCCACCGTGGTCTTCCTCCTGGTTACCCAGATGACAGCAAAGATGGCCAGTTCTCCTTTATCCCAGCCCAATGTCATCACTTTTGCAGATGATGTCCACACGTACCCACCAGACACCCGAGTGCACAAAGGCTTTATTTCAGGAACAAATATTATCTTCTCTACTGCCACTAATAAGCAGACACTCCAAGAGTAATTGTTAGTATAATTCTGCTGAAGTTGCTATCCTAAAGGCTTTTACAGTAAGCAGTAATTGGCCCTTCTGGACAAGACCTAAAAGTCAGCAAAGAATCTAAGCAAGTCCTCCTCTTCTGACTGTAAGATGACAAAGGATCCCATTCAATACCTTTGAAACTGAATCCCCACTCCCAGGCCTCATACCTAGAAGCACCTTCCAGACCAATGCGCGGTACATGGATGGGAGAGGGAACCTCTGGCTAAAGGTGCAAAGCTTCTCAATGTCTAAAGGAAGAAAAAGAACAATTAGAAATGTCCCATGGGCTCACAGCACCTGAAAGTGCAGTTCCACTTCTCCAAACGGAAAGTCTAGTTCAGACATACCTTCAGGAGAAATCCACTGCATGACCAGCAAACCTGGGAGAGGCCACAGTGGTCTCCTGGCTAGCCCACATCTCCTACCAACTAAGCTATCTAAAGCAGCCTGCTGCAGCACAGGATTTTGCATCTCCTACTACACCCCCTCCAACAGCAGCAGTTCTTACCAAACACAGAATTGGGTGGGGATACAGTGTTGCTCAGTGGTAGAGCACATCTCAGCATGTGCTAGGTCCTGAGTTCCATTCCCAGCTCTGCCAACAACAAGTACTTCATACAACTTAAGTTTTTATACTATGGTTCTGTTTTACTGTAACAGTATACTTTATTACTGTTGGCTTATGATAAACTAAATGTTAATGTGTAATGAAGAATTATCTTCCACAAAAGAAAAACCATAACTGGAGTTTTTGCAGAGTTTACCTAAAAAATCATAGTGATACATCTAGAAACTGAGAGGAAATATATAGGCTTAATTTTTTTAAAAAAAAAAAATAGTATTGAGTTCTTTTTAAAGGTGGGAGTGTCTTACTATGTATCCCCTGGCTGTCCTGGAACTTTCCATGCACACCAGGCTGCCCTTGGACTCATAGATTGGTCTGCCTCTGCCTCTTGAGTGCTGCAGTCAAAGTTTTGCATCACTTACAAACACATGCTGCAGTGTTTGTAAGAAGCTTTGCAAACCTTTCACCTCTCACTGAATTTGAAAAATCTTCAACTTTTATCAAATTATACCACTCTGATGTGTCCCTTCACCAAAAACTACAGCCAAGCAATAAGTACTGCTTTGAGTCCATTAAGGTAATATTTACTTGGTAATACCCACCAGGTCTGATGAGAACCAATAAGCTGGAGCAGATAAGACTCACCCAAAGGGTCATCTTTCAGGAGGATTTCCAGTGATTTCTTTTCTTCAACTCCACGAAACCCAACTTTCTCATAGTAGACTGATCGAAAGTTTCTCTGAGAATCATCACTCATATTTCATTCTTAGAGGGAGGTTTTTTTTTAGTGTGCCTAAAACCAAAGAAAAATTGGGAAAGCATTAAGTGATTTTTCTCTGCCTTTTCAATAAATCAAATATGAAAAATTGCCTGCCCCTAAGCAAAGAGCATTAAATCTTTGAATTCACACAACTCTAATCCCACCTTCCTCATGCATCTTGATCAAAAACAAGATAGGAGTCAGCTGTCATCCAAGCTACTAAAAAAGGTGATGTAGAATGTAGGGACTAGGGCTCATTCTTTATTTAAGAGAGCCCTTAGCACAATGACATATCTTGTAGCCATTATAAACTTGTGAATAGAAAAGATGAGTGAAAAATAGGCAAGTTATGTTATGTAAAAGGGACTAAATAAGGGTATGAATTCTGATTCTGCATCCAGGATCTCACAACTAGGATCTCACTAAGTAGCCCAGGCTGGCCTCAAACTCAGAGATCTGTGCCTCTGACTCCTGAGTTCTGAGATAAGATGTGTGGGCTACCACTCTTGGCTCAAGAAAAGCAATTTTTTTTAACATAAGAGGAATCCAAAATATTAGCAACAGTTATCTTCAGGTAGGAGTCTAGTGACTTTCATTTTCTTTGTTTTCCTTAGCTGTGCTTTCTAAACGGGCATTTGGGGAAATGGGGGGCGGGGGGAAGTCCTCCACTTATTTTTTTCTTCCACTGTAAACACAATTCTGCCAAATGTAATTATCAAAATTCAAAACCTCCAACAGATAAACAGCATTAAAGTATAACCAGAAGACAGTCAGGAATGTAGACAGATGACAAGTGACAGACACACCACAGTCAATGGAAGGCAGAACACCGAGGTAAAACCCGGCATGAGCATTCAAATCATCTCAGAGGCCCATCATTCCTCCAGAACAGTCTTCGTGATACAGATGGCAAACCAAAAAAGATCGAACTAGGTTAGTTAGTGAGTGAGGCATTAAAGATGCAAACATTCTTCCAAAGAACACAGTCTTCAGCTACTAAATGCCCCCGAGACGTCCCCAATGACCAGGGGAGGATGGACTTCTTCTTTGGGTCGGGAAGATACCATCTGAACAGATTCTGTCATGGGAAGGATTATAATTCATTTTTGAAAAAGCAATTTAGAATTGCTTTTAAAAAGTTCCACGCTCTCCTGATAGCTGTTTTTAAAAATCTAAAGCATTAAAATGCAAACTCTGGACTTTGTTTTTTTTAAGCATTCGTGGCCCCTGTGGTCTGCGGACAGCCTTTCTGAGACTGCACTATGATGGCAAAGGCGTCGCCCTGAAGGACATGCTGCCAATTCCTGCCCAGGTGCCTCCACCTGCGGGTAAGGTGCCGGCACCCGGTGAAGCCCCAGACCCCGCTCTCCCGGCTATGTACGCTTCACCTCTGTACGCAAACACACCGGGGTTCAGACTAAGAGATCTGGGGAGGCAGCGGAGAGCAGGCCGGGCGCGCTGAACCACAGGCGGACAAGCGGAACCACAAGCGCCGGGGCGGAGCGAGCGAGGGGAGCGATGCCGCGGGACACCCACACCCGCTCCCGCCTTCCCGGGGGCAGCTCGCCCAGCGCTGCTGCTAAGTCCCGCCGCCGGACGTGACGTCGCACCGAGTGCGCGTGCGCAGAGGGCATCTGCAGGAAGCCCCACCCACACCCGGGCACTGAAGCGGTAAAGCTGGCAAGAGCTGAGCGGGCGGAAGCTCTGTGCGCCCTTGTGTTTCAACGTCTGCCCGTCTCACTTTCAGGCATTTACTCTTGATGCCCAGGGGTCTAGCGATCGCCTCTCCCTCCGTCCGGCCATGCGTGCTTAGGGTGCTCTTCTTTCTCCGGCCGCAGTGGTCCTACCCTATGGGGACCGGGATCCCGGGATCCCACAGGCAGTGTTTGTTCCCCTTCGCTGGATGGAGAATCGGAGATAAGCCTTTGGTTGTTGATAGCACTGCACTGCTTCTCCCAAACGTTCAGTGTCCATGGGGGGGGCGGGGGGGGGACGGAGGGGAGGGGTGTAATGTCCTCATCTATTAAAAGCTCAGTGATGGGGCGGGAGAGGTGGCTCAGCGGTTGAGAGCACTTACTGCTCTTGCAGAGGAACGGGGTTCTAGTCCCAGCACTCACGGGGTGGCTCACAACCATCCTTAACTCCAGATCCAGGAAATCCAAAGTCCCCTTGCTTCTGCCAGTACTAGGCACGCATATGATGCACATGCGGGTACCCAGACAAAATATCCATTCATATAAATGTTTAAAAATTAAAAACAAGGCCGGGCGGTGGTGGCGCACGCCTTTAATCCCAGCACTCGGGAGGCAGAGGCAGGCGGATCTCTGTGAGTTCGAGGCCAGCCTGGGCTACCAAGTGAGTTCCAGGAAAGGCGCAAAGCTACACAAGAGAAACTCTGTCTCGAAAAACCAAAAAAAAAAAAAAAAATTAAAAACAAAACTTAGTGGTTGCGCAATGACCAAGGGAAGATAAGCAACGCTGTTTATTCAGCGCTTACTATGCGGGGGCGGGCTGGGGGTTGCCTGCACTTGCCTTTTGGCCTAGTGTGCAGCCAATAGAGGCTGCTTGCCAGGGGAAGCTGAGAGCCGCGGGACAGAGGTGGAGGATCCTATGTGATCTGTCTTGGAAAGCATATTCTTTGGCCTTCCCCAGTTTGGCAGTGAGTTGCAGGGACTAAATTAGGGAAATATGAAGATCCAGCTGTCCCAGACATGCTACTGTTTAGCTTCTTGGATTGTTAGCCACAGTCTGGCTTCCTAGACTGTTTTAGAAAAGGAGCTATTTTTCTGTGCAAGTTGTGGGTCACATTCTGTTTTAGGTATGGTCAGGCCATTGTCTTTGTGTAGCCAACTTCTCAGTTAAAATATCAAAATGAGTGCTGGAGAGATGGCTCAGTGGTTAAGAGCACTGGCAGCTCTTCCAGAGTCCTTGGTTCAATTTTCAGAGTCCTAGCACCCTTATGATTGCTCACAACCATCTCTAACTCTAGTTCCAGAGGACGGAGTGCCCTCTTTAGCTTCCATGGACATCAGGCAAAACACCTATCAAATAGTAATAATTGTTATAATTTTTAAAACGGCGAGAAGGAGTCACACCGTACAACGGCCCACGTGGGAGGTTTATTGAAGGAGGAGAGAGAATGGGAAGAGAAGGGGGCAGAGACCGGCCCCTAGGCAGAGCTAAGGAAGAGAAAGAGAAGAGACAGGAGGTGGGCAAGGCCCACCTTTTATAAAGAAACAGCGAATGTGCGCAGGGGGTGCTTTTATTGGTTGCAGCTGAGGATATATCCTGTCAGGATTCTAAGGGGCAGGCCAGTACAGATGCCTAAATGCTAACATTAATAATAGTAATGATGATAATAATAATAATAATAATAATAAGAAGAAGAAGAAGAAGAAGAAGAAGAAGAAGAAGAAGAAGAATGCATGTATATAAGAAAATAAATGCAGTTAAATTGAATACAATGTTTGAACTGAAAACAAACTTGAATTCATCATTAGATTTAACAGATATAGTATACTCTTTAAATATTAAAATAAATTAACACTTTCAGTTTCTGTGTTTTCTTCATAGCTCTGTAGGCTCAGAAGTACAGCAATGCCTGAGAAGGTTTAAGCCACTGTGGTTTTAAAAAAATCTTCCAGAGAAAAGATGGTTCAGGGATGTGCCCTGTCAACTTAACAGCCAAAACCTTAACAGACTGCCACGATACAGCTCAAACTGGAAAGTTAGAAATCAAATCAGATGTACGCGTAAGGTGCACCGTGTGTAAGATGGGTGTCAAATTTTAAAATGAAGGCACGTGTGGTGATTGGCCCACAAGTGTGCTACTCCCGACTACCAGCATCTTCACTTCCTGAATCCTGGGGTACTCAGCCTGGCTGAAGCAGCCCTTCAGGGGTGCCTTACTCCAGCACTGTATTCACTTCATCCAAACCTGAAGCAAGTCATGACCTACGCAATCTCCTTTTTCTTACCTCTGACACAGAGCTATTAGTGAGGCAGCCACCAGAAAAGTGGAAGGGTTAGTGAGAGATGTGGCATGTGAGACAAAAGGGTGTGTGTGGTGGCCACTGACGAGCTGAGTATTTGGAGGCTTCTGAAGGAGATGAACTTTAAAGCTGTTTTCTGTTTTTGCACGATGACCTTTTAAAAAGGCCTCATATCATCGCTCCACCCTTTACTCAAAAGTAAACACCGAAATCCTCACAGTGGTATCTAAAGCTTTTCCTAGAGTCCCTCTTCTGTTACTAGTCATCCTGCCTTAGGGCCTTCGGGCCTTCTCAAGTTAGTTCCTCTGTGCCAGACCGTTTCAGAAAACCATGATCTAGCTCATCACCTCAGTCTTTTCTGGTTTTCCGAGACAGGTTTTCTTTGTGTAATAGCCATGGATGTCCTGGAACTCGCTTTGTAGACCAGGCTGGCCTCGAACTCACAGAGATCCACCTGCCTGGGACTAGAGGCTTGGGTCACCACACCATGACTGCCTCAGTCTTGTTTGGATGTCCCCACCCTGAGGTGACTCCCTTAACCTGCTATCTTTACCCGAGTCTCTGTCCTCCTGTACCTGTTCCGATTTTCTTTCCACAGCTCTCTTTATTGTCTGACACTATATTTAATTTATTAGGCTGTATCCCCCCACCCCACCCCACCCCCATCAGAATAACAGTTCCACAAGGTCAGGAACCTATGCTTTGCTAACAACGTCCTGTGAACAGTGCCTGGCATACCGGAAGTGCTTACTGTGGATACTTGGCGACTGACAGGGGTCCTGCACAATGAATCGGTGGTCACTCTTTATTAAAGTGTATTTGGGCCATGAGCTGTTAAAGTCCTTGCTAGTCATCTTACTCCTGCTACAACACAGGTTTAAGCAGCCCTTCAAAGATGGCTACCTTGAGCTGTATTTCCTTCATCTAAACCTATGGGGGTTTTTGTTTGTTTGTTTTTGTTTTTTCAAGACAGGGTTTCTCTGAGTCATTCTGGCTGTCCTGGAACTTGCTCTGTAGGCAAGCTGGCCTTGAACTCACAGAACTCCTCTGCCTCATCTAAACCTATGGTTATGGCTGAGATGTCCTTAGGGAAGCCTTAGCACTGGAACAGTGAATGTCAGGACCTGGGAAAGAAATGCATAATCTTCAGTGTCATGACGAGTAAAGCAGACAGGCAATACAGTCTGTGTAATTTAATTGGAATAAAAAATATTGATTTTGAGCAGCAACTCATAGTAATAAATAAAATATTATCAAACCATGAAGATTGCTATTATAGTTTAAATTAAGGCTGTTGTCTGGAGATGGGTATGTTAAAGGCTTGGTTCCCTGCTTGGTGCTATTGGAAAGTGCTGGAAACATTTAGGGTTACTGGGGGTATCTCCTCCATGGCCACTTTGGTGCAAAAGTAACTGAACCGAACTGTAAGCTAAAATAAGCCTTCCCTTTTCTGAAAGTTCATTTATCTCGTGGCCTTGCTGCAGTAACAGAAAGAGGACAACACACGTGTTGACTCTGTGACCTCAGATAACTTGTGAGTCAACTCTATGACCATCTGGAGACAGTCGATCCTGGATGATCAAAAAGGTTCATTTTCCACCTTTGTTTTTGTTGTCTGCCAGAAAACTGGATCTGCGGCTCTGGTTTAACTCAGTCCAATAGGCAGAACCTGTAGTAGCTCTTTCTTGAGCCCACAAATAATGACATGGAGACTTATTATTAATTAAAAGCTCAGCCTTAATTTAGGCTTGTTCCTAACTAGTTCTTATAACTTAAATTAACCCATTTTTTTTATATCTACATTCTTCCATGGGGCTTGTTACCTCATCTCTGTACCTGCCCGTGCTGCTTCCTCCCAGGCTGGCTGACAACCCTGCCTTCTTCTTCCCAGAGTTCTCCCTCTGTCTGGAAGTCCCGCCTATACCCTCCTTTCTAGCTATTGGCTGTTTAGCTTTTTATTACACCAACCACAGCAATACATCTTCACATATTGTACAAACATCCCCACAACAAGAATAAGTTTGTCATTGTAAATATGGCAATTCTTCTGGTCATGGAACTGGCATTCTCTAGGGGACTGTTGCTCATAGTGCTTGCAGATCCTGTGTGCCTGGCCCAAACTATGGATTTTAGACTCATCATGATGGTTAATATTGTCTACTCAGCAGGACCTAGATCAACTAGGAGACTAACCCCTGCCTGGCTCTATCTGTAGGAGTTTCTAGATTAGGTTCATTGAGGCAGGGAGACTTATCCTAACTGTAGGTGGCCCATTCCATGGGCCTGTGTCCCAGGTTGGTGCCATGGTTTAAATGTGAAATGCCCCTCATCACTTATATTTGAATACTTGGTCCTCTTGCTGCTGTTTGGGACGGTTGTGGAACCTTTAAAAGGTGGAATGTTGCTGGAGGAAGTGGGTCACTGGGGTCAGGCACTGAGTTCCTGTTTATACTCCACTCCTGACTAGATCCAGTGTGACCAGCACCTCCTGCCACCATGCCTCTCCTGTTTTGATGGGGTGTTGGGGATGTCTTTCTGTATGCTGTGAATATATGTTGTTCCCACTGGTTAATAAATAAGCTGCCTTGGCCTATGGCAAGGCAGCTTAGAGGCAGGCGGAAAAATCTAAGCAGATATACAGGAAGAAGAAAGGCGGGGTCGGAGAGACGCCAGCCTGCCACCCAAGGAACACCATGCCAGCAGACTGGTAAGCCACTGGCAAAACATAGATTAATAGAAATGGGTTAACTTAAGATATAAGAGCTAGCTAGCAAGAGGCCTGCCATAGACCATACAGTTTGTAAATAATATTAAGCCTCTGAGTGATTATTTTATAAGTGGCTGCGGGACCAGAGGAACTCTGGAGCAGAGAACCTTCTGGCTACACTGCCCTCAAATTGTAAGCCACAATAAGCACTCTGCTCTTCTTCCCTTGAGTTCTTGTCAGGTATTTTTATCACAGCAGCAAGACAAGGACCTAACATAGCTGCAGTGAGACAGTGTCCCCTTAAGTGGTTAGGAACATACTAGAGAGAGAGCTGTGACTGGGCTGGATAGTAAAGAACTGTTAAGGCTGTGAGTGCAGTTCAGTGGCGAAGTCACAGGCTGTGCTGGATAAGTTTAGGTCAACTTGACACAAGCTAGAGTTATCTGAAAGGAAGGAACCTCAACTGAGAAAATACCTCTGTAAGATGCAGCTGTAGGGCATTTTCTTAATTAATGATTGATGGGAAGGGTCCAGCCCATTTTAGGTGGTGCTATCCCTGGGCTGGTGGTCCTGGGTTCTATAAGAAAGCAGGCTGAACAAGTCAATGGGGAACAAGTCAGTAAGCAGCACCCCTCCATGGCCTCTGAATCAGCTCCTACCTCCAGGTTCCTGTCCTGCTTGAGTTTCTGTTCTGACTTCCTTCAATGATGGACAGTGCTGTGGAAGTGTAAGCCAAATAAACCCTTTCCTCCCCAACTTGCTTTTTGGTGATGGTGTTTCATCACAGCAATGGAAACCCTAACTAAGATACATGCTTAGTATGCAAAGGGGCCTGGGTTCAATCCCTAGTGCCCCCTTTTTAAAAGTATTCACTAAATCATAAAAGCAGGAAATGGCAACCTGGACATGTGTGTATGAAGTAGAAGTCACAGCATATTTGAGACTCCATTCCAGTGTGAGCGTGCCATGGGGCACAAACAAAAGGCGAAAATAAAGAGCAGGTTTGAGACTTGACCATGTTTTCAGTTGAGGGTAGGCTGAGCTTAAGGTGATAGCATTTGCAAGCAGTACCCAGAAGAAGCTATGGATTGTATTCCCACATCAAAGTGAAGAGCTGAGACGGGAAGGTGCTGTGAAAAGTGAAGTGTAGGATGCTTAATCAAATCTTGAGTAAAGTGCATGCCCATCACGGATCCCCTCCACAAAGGTGGGATTTTACCACTCCCAGCAGCCCCAGGAATCCAGCTCCCGGCAATTCTCAAAGGAAGCAGCAGAGGGCAGCAACAGCACTGAGTTCAGATGGGCTTCACATCATCCACTAAAGGGAAAAACTTCATTGCCAAGGCGGGTTGAGGATTTTGTCTCCAACCAGCAGTGGATATTTCAGATGCCGAGGAAAAGACCAGACTTCTGTGCCCAGTGTGCTACAGATTCATCTTCACCTTTCAGGTAGAGGTTCCTGAACAAGGCAAAACAAGACCTCTTTATTTGCCACGCAGAAAGGTCACATATTGTCACTGTTTGAGGTGAATCGTCCCCCAGATGTTCATGTGTTTGAATGCTTACTCCCCAGCTGGTGGTATAATTTAGGGGAGATTGTCAGACATTTAAAGGTGGAGGAGCATTTTGTGCAGAGTGGATTTGTGTTACTTTATTGAAGTGTGAGGTAGGGTAGATAGAGAGAGGTGTTAGATCTTTTCTTTTAAACGGAAATACTATGATTTTCTGTGTAGCTTAACTGGAGTACATTCTGAGGAATGCATCAGTAGGCATTTTGAAGTTGGGAAACTATCATAGAGCATACTAAACAAAATAAGACAATTAAGATGTCACTGGATATCTTACTTTTTCTTAGAAAAACAGATTATGTGGCCCAACTGCTGGTGAACCAGTTCAGTGATATTTAAAGTGTGGTCCATGAACTAGTGCTCATCTACGCACTGTTTACTGACCAGTCTGTGGGTAAGCATGGCCTTTCAGAGCAAGCATGTAGGAAGGACCTTTATAGTAATTTGACAGTTATTTTATGTCTATTAAATCTAGTAACCAAAATTGGGAGTTTATGTTCTATATGTCTCTTTATTATTTCAGTTTTCTAGTAATTGGTGGTTCATCATTGGTTACAGGATCAGTCAAAAAGCCCTGTTGTAGAGAGTATATAGCAAAGAAGTAAAAATTTATAGGAGAGAGAGAGAGAGAGAAATGAAACCCAGCATGATTGATTGGTTGGTTGGTTGATGATTGATTGATTGATTGATTGATTGACTGACTGGTTGGTTGGTTGGTTGGCTGGTTGGCTTGCTGGCTGGCTGATTGGCTGGTTGGCTGGTTGGTTGGCTGGTTGGCTGGCTGGCTGGCTGGTAGGCTGGCTGGCTGGCTGGCTGGTTGGTTGGTTGGTTGGTTGGTTGGTTAGTTGGTTGGTTGGCTGGCTTTTTGGCTGGTTGGTTGGTTGGCTGGTTGGCTGGCTGGTTGGCTGGTTGGCTAATTGGTTGATTTTCAGTACTGGAATCCGAGGCCTGGTACATGCTAGCCAAGTGTTCTACTGCATTGCTCCACCTGCAGCCCAGCACAGTCTCACAAACATGGAAGAGCTGCTTAAGTCTGGAGATCACTACACTTCAAATGCAGTCAGAGAAGATCAGCGCTCAGTGATCAGCACTCAGGAGGCAAGAAACAAGAGTCACCACAAGTTAAACGCCAGCCTCATTCACATAGGAAGTTGCAGGTAAAACTGTTTTTGTTTTTATAAAGAAGTGGTTATTTAGGTGTATGGGATGGAGGTCTAGAAATATTGCCTTTTTTCTAATGTTTTTTTGAGACAGGGTTTCTCTGTGTAGTTTTGGTGCCTGTCCTGGATCTCACTCTGTAGACAAGGCTGGCCTCGAACTCACAGAGATGCACCTGGCTCTGCCTCCTGAGTGCTGGGATTAAAGGTGTTCCCTACCACCGCCTGGCAAAAATATTGCTTTTATGATGAGGACATGAGCAGATTTTTTTCAGGAGAGACATAATTAGAAGAAAGGAGGAAAGATACACTGTTCTTGGTTCACTGGCAGGGAAATCCACTGGGAAGTTAACAGCTGCTGTGGTTGGGAGTGCTGCTTAGACTCTCAAGGGAGCAGTAAGTATCCAGCCATATGACACCATTTACCTGGAGGTGTTTCCTAGTTCCAGCTCTCCCCTTCTCTACTCCTCATCTGTATGCAATGCCATTTCTTTAACACAACATTCTCTTCACTAATAAAAAGCAAGGGGTCCTGGGAAGACCAGTGCATTCAGTCATTTTGATCAGCTGTAGGGGTTTATCAGTGCGCCACCCCCCACCCCCACCCCAGCATGATTTGATGGGAAGAGTAGATTTGGCTGGAGAGGACTGCAAACATTCATTCCTTCTTCAACAAATGTTTGAGTCCACAGTATGTGTCAAGGACCAGACAGGGATGCATACCCTTACCCTTGGTAGCTTAGAGCATGCTGACAGAAACCCCAGTTGCGATGGTTTGAATGTCCTCAGAAAACTCATGTTAAAATGACATCGCTTCTGTGAAGGTGGGAATTAACTAAGGTATTTTTACAGGTGGGACTTTGGGGAGGAAATTAGGGTTAAATGGAGCCATAAAGGTAGGGCACTGATGTAGTGGGACTATGGCTTTGTAAAAGGGGAGACCCGAGCAAGGACACTCAGTCCCTTTAACCACGTGAGGCCCCAAAGCACCTCAGAGCTCTGCAGAGCCCCCAACAACAAGGAAGCACCTCCTCAGAAGCCAGCATCCAAGTGTGAGCTTCCCAAGCTTCAGACCCATGAGCGAAAGCAACCCTGCCTAGTGGAGCTCTCCATGCATGATATTCAGACACTCCCACAGAAAATGGACTAAGACCACGTGTAACAACAGGTGGTTGGATCAGGTCAGAGGAGACTCCCTGAGGGGGCCCCAGAAAATGAAGAAGTTAATTTACTGCTGTGTACATGAGGCATCTGTTCCATGAGCAACAGGAAGCCATTGAAGGATCATGCCATGAGGTATAGACCTGGGGGTGCTGCACACGGGTCTTGGGGTGGTGAACATTTAGCCCAGGATGATGTCATTCCTATTTGGTTCCCCTGTGAGCCTATTAAGCTCAATTAAGGGTAATTTCCTTTAGAAGGATTACATTTTGACTTCCACCCCTCTGTGATTTAGCTCAAACTCAATTTTAAATTTAAGTTCAAGTCAGGTTTAGCTGTCTCCAAATCATTCATTGTCATTTCCTTGATATCAAACTGTCTCTGGCAACAAGGCACAGACACTGAGGCTTCTCAAGCTGCTAGTCAGGCAAAGAATTTCTTCTCATTTGGCTCCTCTCTAAAATGGGGTCTGGGAACCTGCATGCCACATTGGCTTATCATGGGGACTGAAGAGAATAAACACATGGAACGCTTATGGTTACTCTCATTGCTAAAGCATGATATCTACACCAGTAGTTTTATGAACAAGGCTATGTGGGAAGGGCCCCCTTTGGTATTTATGCATCAGAGTTTTAGGGTTTAGCAAGGAGAGGGTAGAAGTAGAGTCAGCACGGTGCTAAAAAGACATGGGATCCACACAGCACAGCTGTGTGGTGTGTGTGTGGGGGGGGACGGCAAAGGCTTAGTTTCTGTTCTAATGCTGTGAAGAGACACCATACCAAAGCAACTCTTACAAAAGAAAGCATTTAATTAGGAAGTGGGTTACAGTTTTAAGGACTAGTCCATTATCATCATGGCAGGGGAGTAGATAAGGCATGGTGCTGGAGCAGTAGCTGAGAGCTTTATATCCTGATCTGCAGGCAGCAGGCAGCGAGACCAGAGACTGGGCCTGGCATGAGCTATTGAAACCTCAAAGCCCAGCCCCAGTGACACACTTCCTCCAACAAGGCCTCACCTCCTAATCCTTCCTAAACAGTTCACCAACTAGGACTAAGCATGAAAATATATGAGCTTATGGAGGCCATTCTCATTTTAAACCATGAGAGAGAGAGGAGGTGTGCATGGTGTGTATGGTATGTTGAGGGTTTAACCCTAGGCTGTCTCACAAGTGCTCTGATATCTACTAACTGAGCTACATCTCGATCTTCAAGCACACGTTTTTTGACAAGAAGAAGTTACTCTCTGATGGCTGTGTGGGGAACTGGCAGGAAATGGCCACAAGACACCTTCTATTGAGGGTGCACAACTCATCAACAAATATTTCTTTGGCTCCCACTCTCTTCTAGGGACTTTTCCTTACTGCTATGACCAAGTATCTGAAGGGGGGGGGGGGCGTGTCTCTTCTGGCTCATGGTTTGACTCATGGGGACGTCACGGCAGTGGGAGTGGGATGCGGCTGGTCACATTGCGTTCCCAGTCAGGAAACGTAAAGAGGTGATTCTGGTGTTCAACTGGCTTCTGCCTTCCTCCTTTTACTTTTTATTCATTCTGGGCTTCCAGCCCATGGAATGGTGCCACCCATGTTCAGGGTAGCTCTTCAGTCAAGCTGACGATACAAATGAACCATCTCAGAGTATATAAAAAATAAAACAAGATAGTCTTGCCTATGAGGTATACACGGTGGCAAATAGGTAATGAACAAGACACACCAAGTGAGTAAATTTATTTTTCAGAAAGAAGAAAAGACAGGTAAGGAGAATTTTGATTGAGTGTTGAATATTTAGTTAAAGAAGGACAAGGGGCTGGAGAGACGACTCGGCAGTTCAGAGCACTTGTTGTTCTTGCAGAGAACACTGCTTTGCTTCCTGTCACCCACATGGTGGTTTAAAAACACCCATAACTCCTGTTCTACGTGATCAGACACCCTCTTCTGATCTACATGGGCACCAGACATGCATGTGGTGCACATACATACATACATACAGGCAAAGCACTCATACACATAAAGGAAATCTTTAAAATAAAGAAAGACAAAGAGGCTAGTGTGCTTGGGGTGGAGATGGAGAAACTGCAGAGCCATAGGAGTCACTGAAAAGTTCATGGGATGATGATGGTAATAACTTGGACCAAAGAGATAGATAGCAAGGTATAGGGTGACAAGAGGTCAAATCATAAATGTCCTTCTCTCCGTGGGTGTATGCATGTGTGGGCATGCATACATGTCTGTGCACATGTTTGTGTGTTTGTGGATACGTGTAGAGGCCAGAGGTTAGTGTCCTGTGTCTTCCTCAATCACTCTGCATCTTAGTTTTTGAGGTAGGTCAGAGGTTAGTGTCCTGTGTCTTCCTCAGTCACTCTGCATCTTAGTTTTTGAGGTAGGTTCTCTCACTGATCCTGGAGCTCACTGATTTAGCTAGACTGTGTGGCCAGCAAGCGTCAGGAATCTTCCTGTTGCTGTCTCCCCAGCATGGGGATAGCAGGTCTGTGTGTCTCTGCCTTGCGTCTGCCTGAGTACTGGGGAGAAAACTTAGGCCTCACGCCCCCAGCTCCTGGATATACTTTTAGATAAAGTCAGCTGGATTTCCTCTTGATTTTGATGTGAAATGTGAAAGAAATATGAGTCAACAACATCTAGTGTTGGGCCAGAGCAACTAGAAAAATGGAAAATGTTGCTGAAGAAGAGTTTTAGGAATACCAGTTTAAAATGTATGTCTATGGAGCTAGGTGGCCATAAGTCTGGAGAGTATAACTTATTAATTAGTTACTTCCAGTTGCAAGCCCACCTTCATGTCTACAGTAATGGAGCTGATGCCTGTAAAGATGTTCTCTTTGCCTTCTAGCTTGGTATCCTATTTTCTTAGCAAAATGCATTGGAGGGACAGACACAGAGAGCGGAAATGCATTCCCATGAATGTTTCATGGTAGAGCCCTGCCGTATAGTGTCTACAGTGCATGGGGCCTGCAAAGGATGACAACCCACTGCACAAGGCACTCCCTCGTGGGTAGCTTTCTCAAATCCTCTTGTGTAATTTTGCACAAGTTCTTAAATGAGGCATTAACCAACGGATAGTTTTTCTCCGGTGCCCAAAGGGACTGTTCTCCCTGAGTCCAGTCAAGACAGCAGCCCAGCAAACATCTTCCTATGGACTACAGCTGCATTCCCAACTGAGCCTGGAACTCAGCCCTAGGATGTGAATAGAGGCACCTGCTTCCATGTATGTATCTTCCTTTCTTGCTCCATCTCAACCCTGGGGTGGTGGCTGCTCCCTCAATCCACCATTCCTTGATTCATTAGTGTTTATCCACTGCTAGCCAACTCTTCTAGCACTCCAGTCCCCCATAATAATTACATTCAACCATCTCTGTGCAAATTACTGTGAGGTATCTGTCTCCTGATTAGGTCCGGACTGGTGTGTGAGGTTCACCAGAGAGATTCAGGAAGGCAGGAGTCAGTTCTGTTGCAGGTGGGTCCTGGGGCTCAAACTCAGGTCATGAAGCTTGGTGGCATGCACCTGTACCTTTTGGAAAACAGTTCTGAAACAACTGTAAATGGTCTATGATCAGCTGCATGGCAAGCAGCAACTGGGGCAAGACCTTTCTCTCCACAGAAACCATCAGGAGATCCAGGGCTGTTTCCACCTCTGAAAAGCTTGGCACTGGATGCTGTCTCTAACCTAGGGCAGTTGTCGGACTGCAGATGTAGGATGGGGTCTGATAGCAACCTAATCTTAGAGCAAAAGCAAGGGTGATATGAGAGGGGGAGGCATGTGGTGGTTCCACAGTCTCTGAATATCAACCAGGTGTCACCAGACTGGCCTCCATTTCTCCAAGATGGACTTTACCTAGGCCAGGAAGGATCACATGGTTCAAAGGAATAATGGACAAATTCGAGAGGGGCTAGAGAGCCATGTTCAGTTCCCAGCACTGCACAAACTGAGTGTGGTGGCATGTGCCTGAAATCCTAGCAACCCAGGAGGCAGAGGCAGGAGGATTGGAAGGTTAAGGTCATCTTTTGCTACATGGTGAATTTGAGGTTAGCCTGTGCTATATGAGACTATTGGAAGGAAGGGAGAAAGGGAGGGAGGGAGGGAGGAAACCTCCCTCCATCCTGACCTGCTTCTGAGTCTGTGGGTCAGTAGAACTCCAACGAACTGAGCGGAGATGCGAGTAGTGCATCGCAGGGGATTTAACTTATCTGAACACATCGCTCGTGAACGAGCTCTTTGTAAGCCCTTTATCTGGGTCAAGGATGCTGAATTGCCGCTAAAGAAAGTCCACGAAGTCTTCACAGATAGGGGAGCGCAGGTTTGCTGCCGACTCGGCTGCCGCAGGCTCTGGCCTCTGTGGCCAGCTTTGAATGGCTCCCCAAGCCCTGATCTCATTTCTGCAGCTTTCAATGTGGCCGATGAAAGGCAGTTCAGAGCTGAAAAGGGTTCTGTCCTGGAGTTCCTAGCTGTCAGTGCTAATGAGCTGTCTGCAGACCTCTGCCAGGCTTGGAAGGAGCCTTTCACAAGCTACCCCTGTGTTAACAGCCACCATGCAAAGGCACATTTATGGTCCTAAAGAAGTACAACTGGCCTTTTTACTTTGAGGCTCTCCAGGATAAGAGGGTTCAGAATGGCGGCACAAGAGACAAAATGAGAATATCCATTCCCAAAATGTTAGGCTGGCTGCCCTGGCCAGGGCCAGGAGGGGGCGCTGTGGTTCAATTACCTGAGATGCTTTCACATTGTTTTTCTTACAGCAGAAAAACATACACAACAAAAGCTAGCATTTTAATTATTTTTAGGTGGATAGTTCAGTGGCATTTACTCATTCGTATTACTGTGCAGCCATGGCTCAAATATCTCCAGAACTTTGTTTACTTTATTTTAATGAGGCTCGTTGTTGTTGCTGTTAATTTCTTGCGTTTGAAGTCCACTTTGGTAACAACCTTGGCCTGAGAGTCTTTGTCACAGTTCCTAACCACGACACAGCTGCAGACAGCCATATTCGAGCAGATCAATTTTGCAGAGGATAGGATTCTCCTAGTTGCTTGGTTTCATCATCTTAATCGGGTTGATTTGGTACTCAGCCGAACGTGCCTTCACCAAACTGACTTCCACAGGCTCATCACACAAAGATGGGCGTGGCTTCATGACTCCACATGCTAGGGCATCATAGACAAGGGCAGTCTCCCACACCTCTTGTAATCCAGTGTTAACATGGCCATAACGTCTCTAGCAGCAATACCTTTCTTTGCTATGGTGGTAGGTAATGGGTAAAGCTGAATTTTGAACATGTACCCCAAGCCTCCAGGTCTGCTCCACTTAGGAGTGGTCGATAAAGAGCAATGTCTTATTATTTCACTATTTTTAATTATTTTTATTTTATGTGTGTGAGTGTGTTGCCTGCATGTATGTCTCTATGTATGTACACATGAGAGCACTGTCCTCAGGGGCCAGAGGAGGGACTGGAATTTCAGACAGTTAGGAGCCTGTGGTGGTTTGAATAAGAATGGCCCCCATCGACTCACATATTTGAATGTTTACTCACTAGGGAGTGGTACTATTTGAAAGGATCAGGAGGTGTGGCCTTGGTGGAGGAATTGAGTCACTGCGGGTGGGCTTTGAGGTTTCAAAAGCCCTAGTCCTGCCCAGTGGCTCTCTCCCTGCTACCTGAGGATCTGGTTGTAGCTATCATGTCTGCTGGCACACCGCCATGCTTGAGGATAATAAACTAAACCTCTAAAACTGTAATCAAAGCCCAATTAAATGATTTACATGTTCACAGTCATAGAACACTGACTAAGACAGAGCCACAATGTGGGTGTTGAGAATTGAACTCAGGACCTCTGGAAGAGCAGCCAGTGCTCTTAACTGCTAAGCCATCTCTTCACCACAGCTTTTTTTTTTTTTTTTTTTTTTGGTTTTTCGAGACAGGGTTTCTCTGTGTAGTTTTGCACCATTCCTGGATCTCGCTCTGTAGACCAGGCTAGCCTTGAACTCACAGAGATTCACCTGCCTCTGCCTCCCGAGTGCTGGGATTAAAGGAGTGCGCCACCACCGCCCGGCCAGCATTTTTATTTTTAATGAACGTATCATTGTACAAGTGTGTAAAGATGAGGTCACTATCTCAAATATTTATCATTTCTTTCTGTTTGGAACTTTTAAAATCCTGTTTTGAAATACTCAGTTAAACACACACACACACACACACACACACACACACACACACACACACTGTGCCATTTGACACCCAAAGTTATTCTCTTATCCATGAATCATCTTCCATCCCACTCCCCCCATTTCAGGGCCTGACTAGTTTCACTTAATATAACGCCTTCCAGTTCTGTCCACGTTGCCTCAGATGATAGGATCTCATTCTTTTGTGGTTGAATAACACTTTGTTATGTATGAAAGCTGCATATTTTCTTTATTTATAGAGCACTACCTAGGTGGGTTCTAGGTTGATTCTACCTTATCGATTGCAAATGGTGCTGCCCTGAGGAGCTGTTTCTTCAACACACTCATTGAAATAGTTTAGATCTGCATTGTCTCCCAAGGGACTGTTCACCCCTTTATAAACTTGTTGCCTCAGACATTCATCACGATTACAGAAAGCCAGTGCATTAATTTCATCATATAAATATGTATACATCTATATATGTAGATATATATACTACATATATCAGTGTATATATACTGATAGATCAAAGGGTGGCTGTATGCTGCTTTCCTGCAGAACTCAGCATGTTCTCTATGATAACTGTACTAATTTACATCCCCACACGGTGTATTATAAGACTTTGCTTCTCTTTCATCCTCATCATCATATGCAGTCATGCTGAGTGGAGAGAGAGAAGTTAGGGGGTTTTGCATCGCCCTGATAATGAACAACATTTAGTATTTTGTTGTGTATCTGTTGGCTTTTTTTTTAATCTTCTGTTGAGAAATGTCTATTCAGGTCATTTGTCCATTTTAAAAATCAGACTGTTGGAGTTTTTCTTGTTTGTTTTTGCTGTTGAGTTCTTTGAGTTTTAATAATAATCCCTTGAGAGATGTAGTTTGCAAATGCTCATTCCCATTCTGTGTGCCGTTTCCTGATTTTGTTGATTTTTTTCTTTTGCTCTCTAGAACTTTAGTTTGATGAAATTCATCTGTCAGTTTTTGCTTTCATTGACTATGCTTTCAGGGTCATATTTTATAAAACAAAACCAAACAAACAAAAAACCCAAAACTTTGCTTTAACTAGTGTCCCAAAGCTCTCCCTCTGCATGTGTTTACTAGTCTCATAGTTTTGCATCTTCCAGTTCAGTCTTTGGTTGTAGTTTGAGTTGATTTTTTTTTAACATAATGAGAGGTGCAGGTCTGGTTTCTTCTATATGTAGATATCTAGTTTTCCCAGGACACTGGTTGATGGGATTTCCCTTCGTCTAGTGTATGTTCTTTCTGACTCTCTCAAAACTCGGCTGTGAATGTAGAGCTGTTTCTGTGTTCTCTCTTCCCTTCCGCCAGTCTGTGGTCCCTTTGTATGTGGGTACCGCGAATCTTTGGTTGCCGTGACTTGTAGTTTGTTTTGAAGACAGACATTGTAATGCCTCCAGGTCTGTTCCTTCTGCTGAGAATTGCTTTGGTTGGTCTGAATCTTCTGTCATTCTAAGAATGTTTTTGCTATTTCTGTGGTATTTTGGTAGAAGTAGAAGTCTAGAGTTCATAAACGTGAGGACATTTTATTTTTTGTCTTTTTGTTTTGTTTTGTTTTGTTTTTTGTTTTTTCGAGACACTGTTTCTCTGCGTAGCTTTGCGTCTTTCCTGGAACTCACTCTGTAGCCCCGACTGGCCTGAACTCATAGAGAGCTGCCTGCCTCTGCCTCCTGAGTACTGGGATTAAAGGCATACACCACCACTGCCCAGCTAGGACATTTTATTTTTTACTGTTTTTTTTTTTTTTAGGTTAGTATATGGTGCGGTGGGTTTCATCATAACATCTTCATATATCTGCATCATTATATTTCCTTCTCATGTGTTCCCTTCTCCCATGTCCCTCTCCCAACTCCAGCTAATGTCCTTTCTTCCCCCAGTTAGCTTCTGCTTCTGCTTTATTATTACATGTTAGTTTCTCCTTCTGCTCTATTATTACATGTTAGCTTCTGCTTCTGCTTTATTATTACATGTTAGCTTCTGCTTCTGCTTTATTATTACATGTATTTCATTATTCTCTCTATTCCTCACCTACCTTTAGTTTTCTTTCTGGAAAGATGTCTTAAATGGTTAAGAGCATTGGCTGCTCTTTGAGAGGACCCAGGTTGGATTCCCAGCACCTACATAGTAACTCATGACCTTCTATACCTCCAGTCTCAAGGGGATCCAGCACCCTTGTCTGGCCTCCATGGACACTGCATGCTGTGGTGCACAGACATACATACAGCCAAAACACTTATATATGTAAAAAATAACAAATCTCAAATGCCCCCAAAATTTTTTAAAGGTCTTTTCCTTCCATTCTATAATCCTCTTTCTAGTCCTGTGACCTACACATACACACACAAATATCAACACATGTAATTGTAAATCTAATTCTACATAGAAAAGAAAACATAGCATCTGTCTTTCTCAGTCTGGCTTGTTTCTCTTAACAAAATGATCTCCATTTCCATTCATTTTCCTGCAGATGCTATGATTACAGTTTTCTTTATGGCTACGTATAACCATGTATAGTAGTATGTAATTACCATGCTCATTATCCAATCATCTCTTGACTGATACCCAGATTGGTTCTATTTCCTGACTACTGAGTAGTACAGCAGTTAACAAGGATGTTCAACTATCTCTGTGGTGTGTTGACTTAAAGTCCTCCGGGTGTATACCCAAAAGTGGTATAGATGGGTCACATGGTAGTCCCGCTTTCAGTTTTTGGAGGAATCTCCATACGTATTTCCATAAAGGCTGCACAAGTTTACATGCCACCAACAGTGAATAGGGTTCTTCCCTCGTGCCTTCATCAGCATTTAATGTCGTTTGATATTTCAACCATTCTTCCTGGGGTGGGATGGAATCTCAAAGCAGTCTTAATTTTCATTTCCCTGATGGCTGAGGGTGTTGGACACTTGTTAAAACATACTTATTGATCGTTTCTAGTTCTTCTCTTGAGAGCTGTCTTCTTAGGTCAGAGTCTGTTTATTGACCAGATGATTCCCTTTTTCTTGTGTTTACCTTCTGTAGCTCTTTATGTAGCCTAGATATTAATTCCCTGTGAAGTTTCCCTATTGTGTAAAAGCCTTTAATTTAATAAATACCATCGTGGCACTGTTTCCTATTAGAGTCCTTTTCAGAAAATTCTGACCAAAGCCTATATCTTTAAGTATTTTCCAATTTTGTTGGAAACTCTAGCAGTTTCGGAATCTCGGGTCTTACATTTGATCAATCATGAATAGATTTGTATGCAAGGTGGGAGATCCATGTCTAGTTTCATTCTTTGATGTTGGACTGTCCATTTTCCTTGCACCATTTGTTGGAGGGATCTTTTTGTTTTTTAAAAATGTTTACATTTATTAACTTATTTTATGAGTGTATGTGTGTGGGTGTGTATGCCACAGCACACGTGTGGAGGCCAGAGAACAACACACATGAGGAAGGGAATTGGTTCTCTCCTTCAACCACATGGGGTTCAGGGGTCAAATTCAGGTTGTCAGGCTTGGTGGTCCCCCCATGCATGTTTCTGGCAGCTTTGCTAAAAATTTGATGTCTGCAATGATGTGAATTTATTTCTGGGTACTCTATTCTGTTTCATTGATCTGTATGTCTGTCTTTATGGCAGGGCTGTTCTTTGTCACTATGGCTCTGTAATATAATTTGAGATCAGGTACTGTGATACCTCCAGCATTGTTCTTTCTACTTAGGACACTTTGGCTAGCCAGGATTGCTTGCACTTCCATATAAATTTTAGGATTATTTTTTTCCTAGTTCTGTAAAGAATGACATTAGGACTTTCATGGAGATTACTTTTGGAAACATAATAATTTTCACAATACTATTTTTGCCAAATCCAAGGGCATGTGAGGTTTTTCCAAATCTTTTAGTCTCTCCTCCAATATTTTCCCTTCAGTGTCTTCAAGCTGCCGTTGTAAAAGGCTTTCACATCCAGGGCTGCTGCCGGGAGCCATCCCTGATGGTGGACAGGTCCCAGAAAGGAGGGAAGGAGTCGGTGAGGGATGGAGTTAGCCAGGCATGATGGTCAGGAGAACCTTGCAGCCTGACTGACTAGCATCCAGAGTGTTTATTTATATAGAATTCAGTAAGCAGAGATACATTATGTTGTTCGAAAACATAAATCATATCATTTTTTGGTTTTGGACATATGTTTCACTTTCTCTTGCATATCTTTTAGTCATTGTAAATAAACTGTGACAGAACAGAGTTATCATTTTCAATCATTTCCCTCAAGTCTAAGCACCATTGGTAAACAGTTATCTTTTATAACCAATTTTATTAACTCCATAACCCAATTTTTAAGAATCTAGAGGCATATGACAACCTGTTCTCAGGCTAGTATCTTTTGTGGCTTCAAGGATGCTAGACCAAAACAAATCTTCAAGCCAACCTGGGCATATTGCCATGTCCCAAGCAGTGTATTATTAACTCTTAATGGTCAGAGTGCCCAGGAATAATCCTCAGGCCAAAGCTGCTGCAGTTATTATTTAAATTCTGGCATAACACATGTTTACATTTCATATTTTTATAGAATTTGTTTATATGTCTAATCCTAGCATTCTGTTGTTCCTTGGTCATAGGACACCACAATGGCTCTGCATGTGCTAACTTTTCTAAGGAAGTAAGATCCTGACATCTCATTCTTTTATCATCTTCCACTCTATTCTTTGCTCATCAATATAATTCTTTGTATAAGGCAGAAGTAGCTTCATCTAACGTAACTGTGTTGCTGTATATGCCACACAATTGCCTGAGTGTTTCGTGGGAATAGGCTTGCAATCTGATCTGTGGCCAACTTCTCTAGCCCACCAAATATTACTGACTTTAAGTTTATCTTGTTTTGATTATCTTGTTCCTGAGTAAGTACAGGAATAGACACTTTAAGAATGTCTCATAGCCTCAATAGAGACCTCTGGTTTCTTTATGTGTGTCACAACCTCCAAGTCATAAGAAAACCTTCAAGTAGATAAGGATATCTTCCTAAAAATGGGAGGGGTAGGATTTTCAGGACTTTCCTGGGGAAGCTTAGAAGGGAGAGGTATTAAGTTCAGGACTTTCCTGGGGAAGCTTAGAAGGAATATTCCTGGGAGAAGGTATAAATGATTCATAAGAATTTCCCCATCAATCCAATATCCCCAAACTGTACAAATATTAAAAGTCCCCCAAGTATGCCACAGGCAGAGATCAAATCTAAAAGTGGCATGGCAGCCATCATGTGGCTCAGCTTTGCTGGATCTTTGTCAAGCAGCTGTGCTGGCTTTATGACTTCTGTTCCCATCAGATATGGCTGTGCCAGGCTGCGAGATGGCTCAGCAATTTAGAGCACTTCCAGAGGACCCAGGTTCCATTCCCAGTCACTACCTGGTGGCTAACAGCCATCTGTAATTCCAGTTCCCAGGGCTCCAACACCCTCTTCTGGTCTCTGCAGACACAAGACACAGGATGTACAGACAGTCAAAACACCCGTAAGTATTTTTTTTAAAGTTAAACATTAAAAAAATTTTTTTTTAATTTCTCTGCTTAGGTCTGTTCCCAGGGGTTTTGGGTTTTTTGTTTGTTTGTTTGTTTGTTTGTTTGTTTAGCTATTGTGATTTTTTCCTGATTTCTTTCTCAGCTAGTTTGTTATGTAGAAAAACTACTCCCCTTGCATGTTGACTTTGTATCTTACCAAACCTGGCTGAGAGTGGCCATCATATTCACTAGTTTGATGTGGAATCTTTAGGGTCTTTGAAATATAAGAATCACGTGGTCTGCAAATAGAGATAATTTTACTTATTTTCCCATTTGTATCCCATTTATTTTTTGTCACGTCATTGTAAGGTTTTGAGTGCTATAGAGTGGAGAGATTGACTCTCGTTTTACCCCAGTTGTTAGAGGACCTGTTCTATTTTTACCATTAGTGTTGGCTATAGATTTGTCATATATGGCCTATATTATGTCAAAATATGTTCCTTTTAGTTCTAGTTTCTTGAAGCCACTGTTAATTTTCATTTTTATGTATATAGGTATTTTGGCACTATATATATGTGTATCATCTGCATGCAGTGCCCGTGAAGGCCAGAAGAGGGCACTAGACCCCCTGAGACTGAGCCACCATGCCGGTATTAGGAATTGAACCCTGGTCCCCTAGAAGAGCAGTCAATGCTCTTAACTGCTGAGCCATCCTCTGGCCCTTTGGAGGCCTTTTATTATTTTTTGCTTTGAGATAATCAGGAGATTTCTATCCTTAAGCCTATTTGCATGCTGGGTTACATTTATTGACTTGTGAGTCAAACTTGCATCTCTGGGACGAAACCACCTTATTCACAGTGCATGATCGTAATGTGTTACTGATTTGGTTTGCAGGAGTTTTACTGAGGATTCCTGCATCTCCATTCATTAGAAAAGTTGGCATGTAGTTTTCTTTCTTTCTTGTGTCCTTACCCAGTTTTGCTGTCAAGGGAGTTCTGGTTCCGTAGAATGGTTTTGATAATGTCCTTTCTCCTTCTGTTTTATGAAACAGTTTGGTGAGTATTGAGGTTAGCTTTCCTTAAAATGTCTTGGGGAGACTTATTATTGCCTCGGTCCTGTTGGCTGTTATAGGCTTGCTTGTTTATATCTACTTGATTTAATTTTGATAGATCATACATACTTCTGAACATATCTATTTCTTCTATATTTCCTAGGGATTTTTTTGTTTATTTGTTGTTATGTTTTGTTTTGCTTTTTTATTTGTTGTTATGATTTGTTTTGCTTTTAAGTTTTCAAAGTATGTCCTAATGACTCTGTGTATCTCATTAGGATCTGTAGCAACCTGGAGATTTTGGTTTTGATTTGGGTCTCTAATTTTATTCATTAGGATCTTTTCTTTTTGTTTTTGTTAGACCAAGGATTTATCAATCTTGTAGGGATTTTTTTGTGTGTGTATGTGTGGTCCCCACCCCCCCAAAATACCAACTCTGGTCAATTCTTTTAGTCTACATTTAATTAATTTCTGCCCTGACATTGTCCAGTGTCCTTCTACCTCCCTCATGGGTGGCCAGATTCTTCCTTTGTTTCTCTCTTTGGGATGGCTTCTGGTTGTCTTAGTTGGGCTCTGTCTTTCACCAGCTCACCCAGAGGCAGCCCCTAGTCTGCTGTCTCACCTGGCGGTGTGGACATTTTAACCGTATCACTTCTTCCAATCCACTAACATGACATTTTGGCTTTGTATGTGTATATTCTTATATTTTCATCAGTATTTGTCACTTTTATTGCAGAGCTCATCAGGGGCTTGGTTAAACTGAGTCCTAGGTTGTTGGTTTGTATCTTTTGTAGCTATTCTGAATGGGGTTCTTTCCTTGACTTCTCAGTAATTTTGTCATTAACTTATTTTAAAGATTACTGATTTGTGCTTGGTATTATGATGTTGGTTATGGTTCATCATATATAATCTATATTGTATGTTCCTTCTAATCCTATTTTTTGTTTAGTTTTGATCATTGTCAAATTTGACTGATGCTTTTTCTGTATCTATTAAGATAATTGTGTGGTTTTTAGCGTTCATTCTGTCAACATGGTAGATCCTTGCATCTCTGTTCTCAATGTATTATCTTTTTGGTGTGCTGTTTCTAGTATTTTTTAAAGGATTTGTTAATGTACTCATTTATATATGTATGTGTATGAATGCATATGTGTGTGGGTATGTGCATGCTACAATTGTCCTGTGAAGGTCAGAGGACAACTTTGGGGAATGTTCTCTCCTGCCATCCATCATGAAGGTCCCAGAACTGAACTTAATGTTTTCACTGATGAAGTGAATTTCTCACAGGCAGCATGCCCCTGGATCTTTTTAGAAATCCAGTCAGCAAGTCTGTGTATTTTTAGTTGGGAGATTTAATTCACTCACATTCAAGGTTATTGTGGGAAAGTAAAGACATACCCTCAGTGTTTTGTTGTTGTTGTTCTGTTTTGTTTTGTCTTTTCAAGACAGAGTTTCTCTGTGTAGTCCTGGCTGTCCTGTGTTTGCTCTGTAGATCAGGCCGGCCTTGAACTCAGAGATCCACCTGTCTCTGCCTCCCAAGAGCTGGGATTAAAGGTGTTTGCCCCCACCCCCAGCTCATAACTGTTTTTGTTAGTTGTTTTTAATTCTCTTTGTTCCTTTCCTGTTTTATTATTTGTCTTTGTAGCTTAGTACTTTCCTTTATTGATAAAGTTTGATTCTCTTAATTAATTAAACTTTTAAGGTAGACTTCATTCAATAAAACCATTAATAACAATGAAGGCAATCTAAATTCTGGTTTGCAAATGCGTTAAATAATGCTTAGTATGAGAAAAAGAAGGGGTCGCAGAACAGCGTGTACAGTGTACACAGTATAAATATCTGTGTTTGTGCAGCTCTAGCAACAGAACGCAGATCACTGAGGAGGGGTACCTACAGAAAACAGGAACATGGGGCTGCAGAGAAGCCTCTGAGGTTGAGGCCACTTGTTCCCTGCTCTTCCAAGGGACCTGGGCTTGATTCCCATCACTCTCATGGTGGCTTGCAACTACCTGTAACTCTAGCTCCAAGGGATCTGATGCCCTCTTCTGGCCTCCCTGGGCAGCTCTGCTCACATGTGTGCACTTAACCTACACACAAACACATATATCTATTTAATTAAAAATAAAATAAATAAATCTTTTAAAAAATAGGAACATGTTTCTGGAATAGAAAGGATTTTAACTTTATTTTGTGTTTTTGGGCTGTTTGGATTATTATAGATCCTTGCGTTATTGCATTTAAAATTTTTAACTTGTTTTTACATTTTTAGTCTCTATTTCTTCTCTGATGTATAATATTTCCACTAATTTCAAGTTTGATTTTTTTTTCAGTTTTCATGAGTTACATTATTGAGCTGTTTATTTGAAATCTTTCTAATTTTTATGTAAGCATGCAATGCCACAAACTTACTTCTTAGTTTTATTTTTTTGCTATATCCCATAAGGTGGCATGTTGTATTTTGAAATTTATTTGCAGAAATTAAAATTTTTTTCTTTTTGGTTTCCTCATTGGTCCATTAATCACTCAAGAGAATGTACCTAGTTCCCATACTTGTACAGTTTCTAAAGTTCCCCTTGTTAAATTTTCTAGTATTATTCCATTACAATTAGAGGAGGAGCCGGGCGGTGGTGGCGCACGCCTTTAATCCCAGCACTCCAGAGGCAGAGCCAGGCGGATCTCTGTGAGTTCGAGGCCAGCCTGGGCTACCAAGTGAGCTCCAGGAAAGGCGCAAAGCTACACAGAGAAACCCTGTCTCGAAAAACCAAAAAAAAAAAAAACAATTAGAGGAGGTACACACTATGGTTTTGATTTTAAATATTTTCATGAGTACACTATTATTTGTACATTATACAAATTGTACATTATAAAATTAGACATTTGTTTTGATATTTCACACATGAATATAACATACTTGATCATAAGATTTTAATTTTTGTTTTCTTTTTGTTTTTGTTTTTTTCAAGATAAGGTTTCCATGTGTAACAGCCTTGGCTGTCCTGGAACTCACTTTATAGATTGGACTGTCTTCAAGTTCACAAAGATCCACATGTCTCTGCCTCCTGAGTGCTGGAACTATGGGTGTGTACCACCATGCCTGGCTTATTTTAATTTTTTAAAATTTATTGAAACTTATTTTGTGGCCTACAATACAGTCCATCCTGGACAATGTTCCATGTGTGATGAGAAGAACCATTGGAGGTCATGTCCTGTGCCATGCTTCCTCTTAGCCAAAAGGCTAAGAGTGGCAGAATGCAGTGTTCTGTGAATGTTTGGTCTGGTAAGCCTGTGGTATAATTTAACTCTGATGTTCTTTGTTGATTTATGTAATCATTTCAGATTTTTCATCAGTCCGTTGATGAAAGTGGCTGTGTACGTCTCCAACAGTTGTATTAGCATCCACCTTCCTGTAGGTCTAACCATGTGTTCAAGAGGACAGGGGCTAGGAAATGAGGTGAGGTGAGGAACCAAAGCAAGATGGGAAGGAGATCCATCAATAAGAGCGAAGGATGCTTCTTACTGGGTTTCCCTACATCAGATGAAGTGAGGGGGTACAGCATGTGTCAGGTGATCAGGAAACAAAAAACAATGACATTCTGAGACGAGTTCAGTCTATATGGATGGATACATGCCAGATGGCTGTATGAATACGACCAAGTAAAAGAGACTTCTTGCAAATAAGGGAGAACCTGGATGTCACAAGAAATCCAACAAGACAGAAGATCCAGACCTGACCCCAGGACTGAGTCAGGGAGTCCAAGGAAAGAAGCCAGAGACTCACCTGATGAGCTCCCAGTTCTGCTATTCTGGGGACTCCCCAGAAATGTCCAGTGTAGGACGAGAAGGGAGACCATAGTGACAGCTTGTGGGCAGGATCTCTGAAAGCTGAGGGGCCAAGAAGCCCTGTGAACACCAAATGCTAAATGGCAGACCCTGAGTCACCGGTGAGGGGCCAGAAGACCCAGGACAGGGTGCCAGGAGAGGGGGAGATGAGAGCCTTTGTATCTTTGCCAGGTCTGGGGAATTTGAAAATAGGAAAAACAAGAAAGGAGGGGGTACAAGAGATGGTACTTACTTAAAGCAAAGTGGGAGGCATTAAACGTTTTTCCACAAATGCCAACAGCTTGATTGCTTTGGACAGGCAGTTTCATAAACTTCCTGGAGAAACTCCCCCGTCGTTCCTTCTCATCGTCATCCTCCTCCTCATACAAGCTGTTCTCGGAGCACAGATTAAGGCCTGTCATCTTGAAGGAGCTCTTATTCCACACTTCTCATGTGGCATTTGCTTATCTTCACAGCCTTCCATATCTTGAAAGCCCCTCTCTGGCCTTGCATCTGCTTTCTCCCTTCCATCTATTTTTACCCCGCCCATGCTACTGCCCTCTTTTCCCTTGCTGTCCTGTTATCACCATCACACACACACACACACACACACACACACACACGCACGCACGCACGCACACACACACACGCACACACACACACACACACACACACACACACGGCCTCTTCCATGATCTGAGTAGTGTTGTCCCTTCACAGCTGGATTCCTATACAGCTGTTGTTTCAGGGCTAGTTCTGTCTCCTGCTTTGTACCAGGAACCTGAGTATCAAGTCCAGACTCCCCAGCTTAGCACACAGAAGAGCCACCTCATCTGTTGGCAAACTTGTCCCAGATGGAACCCAAGAACACAGTGGGTCTCTAGTCTTACTGTCTTCCCAAGAGTGACCTAGTGAATCGATCTGCCTGGTCCTTTCTGAAGTCATCTGAAGGGTGTCTGAAGTGATTAACCCTTTCCCCGGAGGGTAGAGCCTTACTCTAACCTAACTTGATTGAGACCTTTTCATTCTAAGATCAGTGCTTGGGGGTGTTTTTGACTGAGCCTTGACTTTGTGCACAAGCTCTGCCCACCGTCTGATCCACACAGGGTCATCTCAAGGTTCCTTCTTCTTAGGGCGATGATGGTCAGTTAGGAATGGATCGAGACAATGGCATAGACAGATTATGATTTTATGGCTGAGTGTCATTGATGACCAAGAAATGAATTCATCTATACCAGCTTGTTGAACTGAGAACTGACACCTCATGGGGTCACATAACTGAACGTGCTGGTCACCAAAACATTAGCAACAGGCTTTTGAATGTGCTGTCACCAAAACTTAATTCAAAACCAAATCCAAGGTGTTCTTGACAGTATCTTGTAACTTTACTGCCTTGGTTCTCAGCTTACAACATGTGCACTTCGCACAGAACATGCTGTCATCATGCTGCACGCCACCAAGGAATGCTCTCCGAACCCCTCAGCTTGGAGTCAGCGGCTGCCTGGTGTTGGGAACGGCAGTGTTTTCACCGTGCAAACAATTCTGCTCTTACAGAAACACAGGGCTCTAATTACAGAAAAAGCGACTTTTAATGTCTCCTGCCACCATTCTTCAGCAAGCAAATATCAAATTAGTGTATCTTTGGATTGGATTGTAATAGAATTCTTGATTGTAAAAACCACAGTTTGAGTTGCTGACTAGAGTTTTGTTAAGGCATCGTGAAATGTGGACTGAACATCAAAGACTATCTTGTTGCTATTCCTTAAGCAATAAGTCTAACGACTATTTGCAAAGCCTTGATAGTGTATTTGATTTTTTTTTTTTTTTTGTTTTTTGAGACAGGGTTTCTCTGTGTAACTTTGCACCTTTCCTGGAACTCCTTTGTAGACCAGGCTGGCCTCGAACTCACAGAGATCCACCTGCCTCTGCCTCCCAAGTGCTGGGATTAAAGGTGTGCGCCACCACCTCCCGACGTGTATTTGATATTTTAAAACATTTGGCGTGTGTGTGTGTGTGTGTGTGTGTGTGTGTGTGTGTGTGTGTAAGTAAACATGCACACAGGTTATGCACCACAGCATGTATGTGGTAGTCACAGGACAACCCTTGGAAGTTGGTTCTCTCCTCCTACCACCCACCTGATCCCTCAGGGATCAAACTCAGGCCGCCAGGCTTAGCAGTAAGCCACTTTACCCAGCGAGCCCTCTTGCCCACCCCTGTGTTTGGTGTAAGTAACCCAGGATGATTTACTTAAGGTACATAGGAGGATAGTGCAGGTTCTGTGAAACACCATGCCGTTTTACAGCGAGGGGCCCTGGGCATAGGTAGGGATGCTGGACCACACTCCCCTTGGATACCGAGGACAACTGTAATTGCCCTAGAAAACCTCCCTTTAAGTCATTTAATCTTCTCTTTTCACGGATAGCTGAAAGGAAAAATTGTGACTTGATCCGAGGCAATCCGAATCTGTATGTAATTAGGAGATAAAGGTGTTTCTGTAATTAGCACAACATTTTAGAGGAAGTCCAGGTACCAGGTTAGATTCCGTGGAGTTTATCTTGCAGACCTGTGGTTGGGCCTCTGTCTTGCCACAAAGGCAGTCATAGCTCAAGTCAGCCCTCAGGAATTTACCCAACAGATGCAGCCTCGGAGATAAGAGCTAAAGGAAGCCTGGACTTGAACGAGCAGACAAAGGCATTTGAAGGGTTCTCACTGACACCCACTTTCTCAGAACAGTTTTTGGTTCCAGCGAGCTGCCAAGCAGTGTTTGTGACTTGACGCCAACTCTGTGGAAGGATGAATCCTTTTCATCTCATCTAGATTCTCGAACAGCCTCTCAACAGGGGCTGGGCCAAAGTCTGGGGAGACCCAGGCAAAGGGGCCTGCTCTGCTCAGGCAAGAACAAGGCAGACGTGACTCAGTAAGTGGGACCTTACTGCTTAGTGTTTTCCCCATTTTAACACAGATTTTTACATATCATTCACCATAAAATATGGCAGTACTGCATTTTTTAAGGGAACCAACTAGACTTGTCATACTGAAATACGAGATTAAAAAAAATAATAATAAAATAAGTTAATCCCAGTACCTGAGAGGCAGAGGCAGGCAGGTTCAAGACCAGCCTGGTCTATACAATGAGCTAAGGACAGCTAAGACTATGTAGAGAGACCCTGCCTCAAAAAAGGTAGGAAGGGAAACTAGAAGGTGCATCTTTTTGGGGGGGTGGGATGGGGTTGACAGATAGACATGGGAGGACGCACCGAGTTCCCATTTGACCCGTCAGGAACCTGGATGGTGTGCTAGAAAACTGTGGCCATGCATAGGGCAGTAGTTAAGAGCCTGGAAGCAGTCCTAATCTAGGCTGACTTAGCAAGGGGCAGAACAGACGGAGTGTTCCTAATCCAGGCTTGGTACCAGTGCACTTCAGATTCTTGAGGGTGCTTCACTTGTTGGCTTTGGGGGGGTTTTTGGTTGATGTTTGAGGATTTTGAAATATCTGAATACTGGTTGAACACCCCTAATCTGAAAATCCAAAGTCGAAACGCTGCAAAGTTCATGTTGGCACTCAAAAGATTTCAAAGCATTTTGGCTTTCAGATTTTTCAGGTTGAGAATACTAAACCTATATGATTCTGGTTTATGAAGCAAAAAATGATCCCAATTTGAGAGCAGTCAGCATCACACAGAAAAGCCCACAACCTGAGAAAGAATAATTAGCTCCTAGACTGAAAATGTTTATAAGTGCTTAGGTTTGCGATTTGCATTGAGTGTTGGTTTCCGGGGTAGCTCGCCCGGAGAAATGGCGAGGCTGGGGCCCTGTCCCAGCAAGCTCCACTGTTTGGGCAGGTGACTTTTAGACTTTTCTGCATTACCTTGATTAGAACTGATGAGGTTCACTGAAGAATCCTGAGATGTGGTAATGTCCTGGGGTACCCTACTCATGTGTGTGGATGTGTAAATGTACTGTTAAAGATGTTATGAGGAGATGGGCTGTGTGTGTGTTGGTTCCTGTGAATAAGGAGGTTTTGGATTTGTGGTACTATTTATCTTTTTGAACTGTTCAAGTAAAGGGGAGGTGCAGACCAGAAGAAATGATTGTGCATTTTCTGCTAAGACACAGAGGGAAGGCCAAGCCAATAATGGAGGCAAATTTCCATGTCATGCAAATTTCCAATTAACTTGAGCTCAGTCCAAAATGGCTGCTCTCAAATGGTGCTGAAACACAAGGCAGGCAAAGATGCTCTTAAGAACGCTTGTCATGATGGGCGGTGGTGGTGCACGCCTTTAATCCCAGCACTCGGGAGGCAGAGGCAGGCGGATCTCTGTGGGTTCGAGGCCAGCCTGGGCTACCAAGTGAGTTCCAGGAAAGGCACAAAGCTACACAGAGAAACCCTGTCTTGAAAAACCCTGTCTTGTCAGGAAGTGCCTTTTGCTGGTGTGGGGTTTTCTGAGACAGGCTCTCATGTAGCCCAAGCTGACCTCAAACTTACTGTGACTGAGGATGGAGTCAAACTCCTGATTCTCCTGTCTCTACTTCCGGAATACAGGGATTATAGGCATGTGCCACTGTTTTAAAATGGCTTCATGAAATGTGAAAAAATTCTGAAATTTGCTTCTCTGATGTGAAATCGTGCTTTTATCTTCTTCCCTGGTCTAGCCTCTGCCACACACTCACACATGCATGTAGCTACACATACATACTTAAGTAAGTTCTATTTCAACATTTTCAAAATAATGATCTGAAGCAGACTGCTCCAGCACATATTCAATGATTCCCGTCTTTTTTAGCTTCAGGGATGCTGACAGCCTCACCTCAAAGCCCCCTCCCCCAAGCGTCCCCCCTCCCTGCTTCAGTGCCCACACACTGAGCAATTAATTCCCAAATCAAGAGCATCTGGGGTTAGAAAAACACAACCAGGCTGGAATCACCTCTTCTTTGAAGACTTTATTTGCCACGTCCATCCTTTTCCCACCAATGCTCATCCCATCAAAGCCACTCAGCAGCTGGAAGCAATGGTGCAGCAGCCCAGACAGCTGGCTGAGCATGCCTGCCCTGGCCCAGAGCATCGCAAGGCACCGTGGGTACCATCGACTCAGCCTGGACCTGCAGAGGGAGGGCGAGCCGCCTCCCACTCCCTAGCGGTTTGCCTCAAAAGCACTAAGCACTATTGCATTTGTTCCCCTCTCTCTTTTAAATACCTTTTAAAATTCTTTCTTTTTTTTTTTTGTTTAATAATAGAAAACAAAAAGTAAAACCTTCTATAATTTATAAGCTATCTTTTGCTATCTACATTATATATAAAATATAGACTCTGTTTTACTTTATAACACACATCTTTTCCCTTTGATAAATAACTTTAAAATATCTAGTGTACATGCCTTGACTTTTTATATATAAGTTTGGTTTTATACATATACATACATATATACTCACATCTGTAAAACAATAAATATACACTTGACAATGACAGCCAAACCAATGCAATTTTGGTTTTAAAAAAGGAAATGAAAACAAATGACATACTGTAAAAGCACCAGGCAGCAAACAAAGCCGTAATTGCTAGAAAGTTCTCCCTCCCCTAAACAAGGGGCAGGGCAGAATAAAGGGGCAGGTCAGGTCACAGGCTTTTGCTTCTTTGCCTGGGATGTCACTCGGCACTACAAATAAGCCACACTGCATTTCTTAGAAGCCATGGGGCTCGTTGAACAGCCTAGCCCTTATGGTGGCTGCAGGGGACAGCAGAGAGCTGGACAGGGCACAGGAGACAACAGAGACATGGTGACTCCGTGGCCAGGATGACTTCCCTGCTCCACTGACCCAGGCGAGCTTTGCACTAAGCATCAAGCATTTCAACTAGAATGTTCTTTTCGTCACTCTGTTCTCTGCTGGTGTAAACAAAAGGCTGCAGCAGATTTGAGAGGATTCAGTAGTGCAACATGTCAGTAGCCTGGAAGAGAGCCAGAGGCTTCTTTGGCCCTCAAGGGCTCCAGCAAATAAGGACCCTGATGCAGGGAAGAAAAGGCCAGTTGGGTTGGCTACCTCCTCTTTATGGATGCAGTCATTCAGATTGCCAAACTCCGAGGAGACCGCGAGCCTCTCACTCTTAGAGAAGTACAAGAGGGTGTAACAGCTCTGCGGAGAAGTTCTGGAAGCCCCAGCTAAACTCAGAGCATGATCCACCTGCCAGACACTGACCAGGACGGCCACTGGAACAACACAAGTGCCAGAGAAGACCCTGGAGCCATACCGCAGACTCCGGACCGTAACCTTCTTCACCCCCGCCCCGCCCCCTTGTCCAAAGGAAACGGGATGGTCAGACAGGTGCTATTTTCCCCCAAGCTCCCCAGTGTTATCACCCTGTTCTGCAAACTCCAAGGGTTTGGTGGACAAAGGAAGTCACCAGTGGATGGAGCAAGAGTCATAGGGTAGTCAGAGTCAGAATCTGTATCCTGCATCAGGCCTCAAGTCCTCCTCAAGGTGAACATCTGAATCTATGTCCCCTCACCTCCATAAAGGTGCAAATTAGAGATAACCCTTCTGCTATCGTCACAAGTTTTCTGAGTACTTTGAAGACACAGTTGAGGCTGGAGGTGTGGCTGAGTGGTAGAGAGCTTGCCTAGCATTCACAAAGCCTTGGGTTCTGTCCCTAGCATACACATAGTCTTGTAACATGTTTGTAAAATAAGGGTTTACCTGTCACAGCTTAGTGAATACTGTTCAGTGCGGGTCTGTGTTCTCCTTCTGGCCTATTACCTACCCAGACTGATCACCTGGATGAGCCTTCCTTCCCTGTGTGGTTGGTGAAGTTAGGAAGAAACTGAGAATCAGGAAAATGGGCTTCCCAACCCCAGATCTACCATTAAAGAAGCGGATGACCTTGGCCATTATATTCCTCTCTTGGCTATCAAAGGAAGAATCTTAGAGATGCCACTCTGAAATCCTCTCATGTGCTATTGGGTTGACTTTTTCCTCAGGGCATCCTTAACAAAGCTTATTTCCTGCAGTACCCACTGGAAAAGGAGACCAGGTCAGAAACCTAATTTATAACCACAGGTCAAGTTCAATGGCTACAGTCACTGTACAAGATGAAGGAAGAAAGAGTTTGATGGAACAATGAATGGCACAGCTACAGCCCAAGTCCCCAACAAACCCCAGACCCCCCCCCTTCCTGTGAAAAGATGTCTTCCTATGTTATACTTCGGCCTCAGCAGCAAAATCCAAGGCCATCTATCATAGCCAACAATGCTTAGAAAGTCCCCAGAGCTGAGGGTTGCCAAGTCATCTACACTTAAAGCTCAACATAGGAAATCCACCTCAAAAGAAGCTGAGTGACATTTCCACTTGGGAAGGGGAAGAAAACCCAGCTGCTTCTGTAGGCAGCTTCAATTGCCAACCTGCTGGCAGGACATCAAATTTTTCATCTTACTCAACAAGGAGAGTTCTGTGGCTTTCAGCCCTCTCTTCTTACAGTGGCTCCTTGGGGTGGGAGCACGCCCCCTACAGGGCTTCATGAGGAATGCTTTTCCTGACAAGAACAAGGAAAGTACAAATTGTGTCTTGCTCACTCCCTGTGTGGCTTTGGGCGTGTTACATCTTCATATGTACACAGGGGAATGAGACAGTACCCAATACTAATTTTATAGATAATAAGATGATGCACCTACAACACTCTGCGTTCGGTGGGTAAGCCAGGTAAGCCACCTTGAGTGCTGACAGGACCTGACACTATGGGACGTGCTACCAAGGAGACTAAGATGCTTTGAAGGAACCCCATGATGCAATTTTTACCATGGAGGGGAGAAGTCTTAGAGGAACTGACAGTGACCACAGAGGAGTTCTAGACTCCAAGCTTTGCAGAACCTGGGCCATTCCCAAACGCTTATGTATACCTATTTAAAAATCTCTGGGAATCTGGACTTTTGTAGAGGCCATATATAAAATAATGTATATATAAAATGATGGGAACAAGAAAGGCCAGTGGAAAATGAATGAAAAGGCCCCAAACAGTCTCTGTTCCACAAGGCCTTTAAACCATGTAAAAAAAAAAAAATTAGAAAGTGGCTGGGTTATTGCCAGAACTTAGATCAAAGTCAGTTTGCAGAATGTTGTCGAAAGCTTGGATTCCGGTCTCACATTGCTGCAGCCGATCAGAAATCTGCACGTGAGAAGCCAAGGGCCGAAGGAGCCCTACAGAAGGCCTCCAGACCATCTGCTATCATTTTTACATTCGAAGAACTGCCTCCCCCTCCCGTTTCTACCTCTACCACATGCATTCCAGTAGATACAACTTCAGTACACTCACTACTTTCTCATGCTTCTTCCAAAGAACACATATTCTTTCTACAGCCCCTAACCTCAAATGAAAGTTTTGGTTTTAGACCCAGCATGGTTTATCACAGAGATCAGAGGCCTCTAGAGGGAAAACCTCAAATATGAGGGAAGTAGAGAAACAAAAAATTGAAAAATTGAAATCACAAGAATATCTACTTAGGTAAATGACTTGGAAAAATGAACTCCATGGAGTTGTCTACCATGTCCCTGATTTCATCCTTAATCACAGATTTTCAGGGTAGCTAGAGGGAAAATTACTTTCCTAAAGAGCAATTTATGAGAGCAGGAACCAAAAAAGCCAAAAAGTCTATGATGTGGCCCTGTGCACAGATAGCCAGTTTTGGTCTGAGCTGTAAACCTGAAACACTGGCCATAAGGGGTGGCAACCAATCAGCTACCTTTACCATGTTGAACAGGGGCTCCCAGCAAGGCAACACCCGCTCCTTCGTGCTAGAAAATGACCATCATTCCACTGGTGTGTGGGCTCCAGTATGACTGTGCCTGTGAATTACCAGGGTCCCAGGGAGGAGCACTGCCTGGATTCTAAGCAGACTACTTACAGGAACTAGTCTATACCCAGGCTCAAAACTACCACATGCCGGGGAAGGTTAGCAAAGCCAACCGAGAAAAAGAGAACTCCCTATTTTCAGTCTTGACCCTTCTTTAAGACCAGACTCGAGTTTTAAAGACTGTTTTAGTCATATTTGAGGACAGCAAACATTTGCAAAGATGTGTCCATGTGACGACAGGCTTTGTCTCTGCCGACATCTAAGCCAGTACTGGTCCATCTCTAGTTTCACATGGAGGGTAAAAAGACAAGGAGAGGAAGGCAAAGATGTTTTTCCCCAGCATGAACCTTCTCCACCTATATAGACCCCTCTTGGGGATCTAGAGCCCCATTTTAGAAACACTGAAAATATGTTCTCTGTTGGCTTTTTGTCTTAATACCCATTCAAAAGTTTCTGGCTGTCACAAGGCCAAAGGGAAGGAAGGGAAAGAGCCATGGCTCTTCTTAAGGGAAAAGTGTTTTCTGTGGAAGTGAAAGGAATGGCTTCCTGTTTAAACCCACAGATGTCTCATGTCTTTCCTCCTCCGTGTCTTTCTTCAGCTTGGCAGTTGGGCCTATAGCAACTCTGGAGCTGGGCTCATGCTCTCTGCTTTTGGGGAGCTCATACTGCAACACCCAGGAATGCAGCTGTCCTGACCCAGGCAGGCAGCGACAGGCAAGCCCATGCTACCTGCAGCATTCTTAGCGTTGCCTAGAGAGCGTGGCAGGACCCCTGGATTGCCTCTCACACTAGTCCCACCCCCTGCTGAGGGAGGGCTCTGAAGTGGCTCTGTGCAGTCTGTCTGTCATCTCGGTCACCTCAGAGATACAGCTTACCACCTCAGTTGCTCTCCATTGCAGAAGCCCACCGTACCAGGGGAACATCAGTGAGCCAGTTAGATAGGCCCTAATGCTTCCTGGGACACAAAGCAATCAGAGAAGCTGTGCATTTTGCTACCAAGTACTTTTCCTTCAGATCCTTAAAGTAAAACACACAGTGGCTTCCCAGAATTACAACTTTTTCCACCAGCCCCACCCACCTCCTCTACACCAAAAAACAAACAAACAAAAAAAAAAACAAAAAACCCCAAAACAAAACAAAAACACCAAAAAAACCCTTTGTAGACACTTGATGAAGTGCCCTCTCCTTCCAGTGGAGGGCGCTGACAGAGAGCCTATCTCCCACTGAGCTTGTCATCAGATACACAGCCTTGGCTTGCAAAGAAGGCCAAGATATGTGGATGGATGAGGTAGGGCAGGGGCAGCCCCTCCTTGCTTCTCACAGTAATGGAGTACAAAGGTGCTAGTTAAACCTCCTTCCTTTCATCTGATACCCAATCAGGAGGGCACGCCCTCCTGAATATGAAGTCGGCCCACTACCACCTTGGATTTGAGGGCCCTCTACCGAGGACGGGGACCACCTTCTTACGCCGTGCATTCACGCTGCCCTTCCCACAATCCCCACCAATGGCTACCCTCTCCACAGAGCATTTCCCCCTAACTGGCCCCACGCAGCAGGTCGAGTCCGCCAAGGTCCCAGTGCTAACAGTAGAGGGACATCCTGCTTCTGCGCATGGCCTCACTGATCAGGTAGGCGGGGCTCAGCTCCGGCTCCTCGGTCATGATGGCGATGTTCTGCCACTCTCCAGTCTGGCTGGACCTCTTGATGGTGTCTACCACGCAGAGAGCATACAGGCAGTCGTCGAAGGTGGCAGCCATGGTAAGAGGCCGACCGTCCCACGTGCGCCGGTCATCCTGATCCTGGAAGGCCTGGCGCACTGCCTGCATCATCTTCATGGTGCCCCGCAGGTAGGGCGAGGGGATGTCGCTGAACGCCTTCTCAGGCAGCAGGGAATTGCTCACGGATGTAGTGTCCTGCAGCAGCAGCTCCTGCTCCGGGGCGCTATTGCGCTGCCCATAGAGGTCAGTGCCTACTGCCAGGAGCCTCCCGGCGGAGCCCACCACAGTCACGTCCTGCTTGAACTCTCCAGGAACGTTGAAGTTCAGGGTCACGGTGCAGCACACTCCACCCTCCAGCACCATCTGGAAGGTGCAGAAGTCGTCGCTGGTGATCTGACGGATACCCTTGATGTGGTCCGTCTGCTTTACAAAGGTCTTGAGCAGCCCGTGGACCTTGACGGCCTTCTGGCCAGTGAGAAAGGTCAGCAGGTCGATGATGTAGGTGCCCACGGAGTGCAGGCCGCCACCGCCCATCAGGTCGTCGCAGCTCCAGTTGTACTTCTTGCCCAGCAGACTGCCGCTGTGCACCTGCACCTCGCACACCAGCAGCTCGCCCACATAGCCCTCCTCGATCAGCTGCTTCATGCGCACGAAGGCCGGCAGGAAGCGCAGCACGTTGCCCATGATGCTCATGAGTTTGGGGTAGTAGTGGGCGGCTGACATCATGCGGAAGGCGTCCAGCGGCGTCGCAGTGCGGTCACAGATGACATTCTTGCCTATGCCTGCGGAGAGCAAGAACAGTAGATCAGTATGCTGTGCAAGGGGATTGCGACCCCAGAGGAGCAGAGCCCTGTGTCCATTTTCATACTCCTTCCTAACATAAAAAAGTACTTCATCTATTGCCTAGCGTGTGCAAGACCGTGGGTTCGATCACCAGCACCACACACACAAGTACATCCTACATATTTCAGTATTACTCGAATTATTTTTAACATTAAGCTATGGAAACTGATCTAAAGAGTAATGTTTAATGTATAATATATCCTTCCTGCTTTAAAAATATGCTCAATTTCTAAATACATAAAATGATTTATTTGATGGCTTTACGTATGTGTAGAGAATAAGAATTGGTTATTTGCAGCTGGGCGGTAGTGGTGTAGGCCTTTAATCCCAGCACTTAGGGAGGCAGAGGCAGGTAGATCTCCAAGTCTGAGGCCAGCCTGGTCTACAGAACAAGTACTAGGACAGCCAGGGTTACACAGAGAAGCCTCGACCTGCAAAAACAAAATGTATTTACTTATAAAATGCTTTTGAAGCCGGGTGGTGATGGTGCATGCCTTTAACCCCAGCACTTAGGGAAGCAGAGGCAGGTGGAGTCTGAGGTCAGACTGGTCTACAGAGTGAGTTTCAGGACAGTCAGAACTACTCAGAGAACTCTGTCTGGAAAAAACTAAAAGAAAGAAAGAAAAAAAAACCACCTTTAAAATATTTACATATTAGTTATACAGTATCTTTTTATGTGTAAAATATATTTTCCTAAAATTATCTGATATGTAAAAGTTACTAAGTTTATGTTACATGAAGTTTTAATAAAGCTGTATTACTAAAAATATCCTTTTTTAGAGAGAAAAAAACAACTGCATAGAACCAGGGTATGGAAGTTCAGGTCCTATCCAGTTAAGGCAAGGCCCACTGTGAGGAAGTGCTTCCTTTGGAGGTAAGAGGACTGACTGCCACAGAGGCTCACGCTGTAGCCCAAGCCTGGCCTGGAACCTACAGCCATCTTCCTGCTTCAGCCCGAGTCTGAGATTACAGGCATGAGCCTCCATGCTCAACCAAACGTGTCTTAACAGCACTCAGAAGCTTCGTGGCTGTTCCTTCCCCACCCTACCCCACCCTAGAGTTATATTTGGAGTTCAATTTGCATTCTGTTGGAATGGTTGGAGTGGTCACTGGCAATGCTTAGTTGAATATTTTTCTCATGCCTGTGTTCACTACATTTTAGGGGTGGGGAGTACCTGCTTCCTCTTCCATCGCCATCCGTCTCTGGATGGGCTTATTGCTTTTGGCTTACCTGGAGCTAGGCCAAATAAGAATGGACATCCTACTATGTCAGGCATGGGTGTATACATTACAGGCACTGCACGATGCCTCTCTGAGCCCTTTATGGACTAAACGCTTCTGGGTCTGGAGCAAACAACAGATCAAAGGAAGAGAGAAGCGCAGAAACTGAGAAACGGGTTTATTCTGCAGAAGCCAGGGTCTCAGAGGGAGAAAACAACTCTGCTGGACCTGGAGAATCAGCAACTGGAGTCTAAGCACACAGACTGGTTAACCAGCCAGATGAGATATATGTAGGGGAGCTACAGAGTCAAAGCATGGCCTGATGTACACAGACCCTCGATTGGAGATGTGGTCACTCAAGCTACAGAAGGGCGAGAGACCCCAGGAGAAGGGGCCTGATGAACCAAGCCCAAAACTCACTTGTCCAGACTGTGGGTGTTTGACAAAATCCTTGAACTCTTTGAACAAGCTGAGTTTGTGGAAGCCCCGTAATTATAGATGCCTGAATAGGGGGCTGCCAGGACAAAGTAACAGTATGGCGTAGGGAGCCTCTCTTTTTCCCACTGGACAGGCTAGCCACACAGAAGTGATTGGCACAAAGTGGAGAAAAGAAGACACACAACAGATAGCCACAATCTTCCACACGCACACCTAGTACCGCCCCCAGTGACACCCTTAAGCACACAGAGTGCCTGAATCTGCTTGCCAGCTCCATACAGCAGTTTGGCTGTCCCTTCTGACCACACATGCACAGTAAGAAGCCCTTTTAACTCCTGGAACCCAGGAGAGGATGGAGGCTCTGGCAGAGGGATGAGGTAATGATGGTTCGTATCACCAGGTGCCATGTCCCTATATCACACAGGGCTCTGACAACAGGTTCATGTTGCCAAGGACAGATGCTCATGTAAACAGATTATCCCAACAAGGGTGGGTGACAAACACTGCCAACATGTGTATGGCACCTGTGGAGTATGGACTCTGGCAGATGCTATACCCTAACTCAAACTCCCCCAAACCAAACCATCTCTACTGGACACGGGAATGACACTTTTTGAAATTTATTCTATTATGAAAACTATGAAATAAAAACAATCCACTTCACCACATACACCCCAAATGAGCAGCGAAAGGGTAGAGCTTGGCAGCTGTGTAGATGAAAGGATTCTGATGAGTGCTCTGGAAAATGGAAGATGAATATACACAGAGAACAATACCCCAACCCCAAGTCCATGGATAGATCCTTGTGAGTACACCATCTCCTCCTTTGGGCTATTGATGCATGCTGTGGGTCCCCAAATCCAGTAAGTTCCTCAAGGATATAAACTAGATGTTGTCAGTGTTATGGCCACAGCCAGAGTGTCCTGCATACATCGTCACCTGGGCTCCAGCCCTCTGCCTGCAGTCTGTGAGAGCCATGCTTTGCAGATGGGTTTTGGTAACACCTTTGTATACTCTATCCTTGAACATCATAAGCAACTTCTAGAAATCAAAGAAAAAAATCCAAAACACAAACAGTTCCTGCCCCAAAGGAGCTTTGTATATATTATTTATAAAGCAAAAACCTGGGAACTGTGTAGATGGCCAAGAATGGGCAAGGAAACTGGGGGGCAGCCTTCCAACAGAACAGTGAGCCATCACAGGCAATGGCACCCACAAAGACCGTTCATTAATAAGGTTACTGTGATGCAGTGGTATACGAACAAGCTGATTCATCATGTGATGACTTCATCACTCTTTAAGGAGACAGACACACGTGCTGGAAGGGAAAAACCTCAGTGTTGACAGTGGTTTACTCTTAACTCTGGTCACCAGAGCTGGGACTGATTTTTTTCTTTTGCAGTCTACAGACTGAATGAGGGTTTGACACAATCATAGTGGGCACTCTCTCACTGAGCTAAAGTTCTCCCAAGATGTGTGTATGTTCTCCATAGCCGGCTATGATCAGAAAAAAAGAAATGCCAGGTGGCTTCTAGTGCTTTTGTTTTCTACATTTGAAGGAGACAGGAAGACTCTACTCCAGTGATGGGAAAGGACCCCATCTCTTGAATCTCTCCTTGAACTCTAGGTTTCAGAGGATCAGGCTGCTTGCTTGCTTGCCCCCCTGCCCCGACCCCTGCCAGCGACCCACAGCCCTACCCCCACTTCCTTTTTTTGAGGCAGGGTTTGGCTAAGTCACCCAGGCAGAACTTTAATACCCCTAGTAGCCCGCTGAGCTGGAAATTGTGATCCCCCTGCCTCAACTTCCCAAGTAGTTGGGATCAGAGAGCTGCATCATCGGAGGAAAAGCTGCTTTGGACTCACCAAGTTCAGTCTCAGGAGACAGACTGCGCCTTCTCTAAGGAAAGGATAGGAGAGCCATTGCTACCATCCCATATACTCGTGGCAGTATACCACATAAAGTGTGGTATAACACACCTCATAGCAAATGCATCTTCCCTCAAAGGCAGAGGACCCTGGCTGTGGGAACTTCCAACAGTCTCCCAGAACATTCACACCACAGTGAACTCAACCAAGGCCCTTGGAACACACGAGTTCCATCTCCCTGCACATACAGGAAGGGCAAAGCAGATGAAAGGCGAAAGAAGTGGCTGAGAAAAAGCCCCAGACGTTTCCTGAACACTGGGAGAGTCCCATCCAAGTCCTCCAGCCTTCCCAGCAATGGGATCAGGCAGGCATTCTATGTGTCCAGTGCAGCTGTGGCCAATACTAGCCGCCCTGCAACTTCACCAGTTCCAGTGACGGGGAACTGTCATCGCACAGCTCCAAACTCAGCTGGCTCACTGACGGACCTGTCCCTGTGCCCAGAAATAAATGCCTTGGGATACTGCCACATCTGTCCATGTAGTCCTGTATGACCAAGAGTGACTGGCAGAGAATGCATCAGACTGTCTCGGGCCTTCTGGGGAAGGCTTCTTAAATGTCCTTTTCATGGACCTCTGTCCTTTATAGAATGACAGATATAAGGCCCGGTCTTTGGAGACCTCTATGTCTAAACTAACTTCATTTTTAGGACCAGAGCCCCCATCAACAAATAGAGAGCTACTGGGTTATTAAGGAAAAAAAATAAGAACCTCCCCACGTAGGCATGGAGCTGAAGCTGGGAGACACAAGAGATGGACAGGGAGCCTAGTGGAGGGTAAGCGTATTCTCAGTGCAGGGGGGTGGGGCACTGTTCTTCATCAGAAGCAGCTTGATGCCCTCCTGGGGTCCCTCAAGGTTTCTTCCAGCCTGCTGAATGTGTTTTGAATGTGTTTTCTGTCACTGGGCTAAATGCCCATGACCTTCACAAGGCATCGATGTTACAGAGGGAAGACATTTCCAACTGTGAGATGCTAAAGTCATCTGTAAGCAGCTGTTTCCCTCTCCTCCTCCACGCTCAGGATCTCCAAAGTTGTGACTGAGTCCCGACTCAGGTCTTGACCTCCAAGAGACCAGAACTTCTGTGGGCTGATTCTCCATGCAAATAGTGCCTCCACATCCTGGGAACCTAGGTGAGGAGTTTCCCATGGACACTCCGGGGAAAGTCACCCACTCTCCGATCTCCCACGGAGTAGGCAGAGGGTGGCGGCCACCCAGGAACCAAAGCCATGCCAGGCAGAATCAGCCAGGATCTTCAAAGCATCCCTCCCTCCCTGCCACCGACATATTTCCAACTACACACTCCCTTATCTAATCAGGGTGGAATCTTCAAGACTGATGCCAGGTTCCCACACTTCCTCCTGATCATTCCACTGGTGCTGACAGTCCCTTCTCCTCTGGAAGTCCCGGGCAGCTGTCCCAGCAAGCTGGGAAAACCCCAAGAGACATTCCATCAGATAGGGTGTCCTCCCCTTGTCAGAGGATAAAGGGAAGTCTTTTCTGCAGGTAATCCCTTACCCTAATTTATACCCTGACCCTTGACCCTTTCTGCAGGTAACTCCTTATCCTAATTTAGTGTCCGACCTCCAACACTCCCAGACCCTGGGACCAACAAATGAGGAAGATGAATAGGAGTTCCCAATCCAATCAGTAGAGGAAAACAACCAGGTGGTGAGTGATCACAGAATGCAGATCATCCAAGAGAGGGGTGAACAATACGATATAGCGTGAAAGAGGAGCTGCCCAACTGCTTTGGGCAAATGAGAAAGCTCTGTCCAAGAGGTAACATGTTAGCCGGGTTCTGAAGCATGTGTACGAGTTTGCCTATTCAACCTTCCGATGATGTCCCTTTTAGAAAATGATCTAAAACAAAGGTACTTACTTGAGATCCTAGCAGCCACCAAATCTGGACTGTTTTCAAAAATACTGTGCATGTTGTGAAGTGCAATTTTCTCAAGGTTAGGCTCATTAGATTCCTAAATGATTCAATGTACTGCTCTTTCAGAGAATCTGAGTTCGGTTCCCAGCACCCCATGTCAGATGGCTCATAACAGCCTTTAACTCCAGCCCTGGGGAATCTGCCGCCTCTGGCTTCCATACGTACTCATAGACATAAAAATTTTTGTGGTTTGTTTTTTGTTTTGTTTTCTTGGAGACAGGGTCTTACTGTATATCTCTGGCTGGTCTGGAACTCACTAGGTAGACCAGGCTGGCCTCAGACTCAGAGATCCACCTGTCTCTGCCTCCTGAGTGCTGGGACTGAAGGCGTGTGTCACCACACCAGCACTAATTTTTAGAATAAAGTCTTTTCTGTTGTTATTTTTTGAAGGTTAAGCAGAACCAGGTCTTGAAGTGAAGGAAACAGAAGTGAGAGCCAGAGTCCTGGATACAGCAGACGCCAACATCTCACGGTCCTGCCACCCAAATGTAGAACATGTAGCCAGCTCCACTCACAGCAGCTCGACATTTAGTCTAGCCTTGTCTTTGTCCGCTCTTTCTCTCCTCCCAACTCTTCTCTTCCCCTGCTCCACCCCCACCCTCGACCCTTCAACACCCCCACCAACACACACACACACACACACACACACACACACACATACACACTTTGAGAAGTAACAGCGTCAGCATGGATGACCTCTCCAATCCCACTCAGCCTGGCCCTTCCTCCATACAAACTCCACTGAAGGGATGAACCCCACTCTTCAACTGCCTGAGCATCCTGACAGATGCAACTTCCCAATTCAGAAGACTTATCTGATCATGGAAAAAAAAATGACACTGCTTCAAATAGTAAGTACAAGGGACTGGAGGGTGGCTCAGTTTTGAAGAGCACATGCTGTTCTTGTAAAGGACCTGAGTGGGTTCTGTCCCCAGCACCTACGTGGGGCAGCTCACAACTGCCTGAAACTAACTGCAGGGACTCTGATGCCCCTGGCCTCTGCAGGTACGTGCATTCACACACACATACCCCACCCCCTAACACACACATAATTTAAAGTATTTTAAAAACAGCAACTATATCCATGAGTTAAGCACTTCCTTTCTGCCAGAGGAGGCCACATGCTTTACATGCCCTTGTACTGTTTAGTCTGTACCAATCCTGGGAAATAGACACAAATACCGCCTCCTCCTTACAGATGTGGAAACTGAGCCTCTGGGAGGTCACAAGATCTGGAGCTTGAGCTGGAGCCCATCTGATCCTGTACACTGTCCCTGCCTCTGAGCACCCTAGCTTAAGGCTGGTGTGGTGGTTCTTTGCACCGGAGTGCGCCCTGCCACAGGTCCCCCATTATTGCTGGTTACGGGGGGGCCTATGCACACAGGCAATGTCTGCAGCACGCAGCCCCAAAGGAGGCTGGGAAGAGAGTGTGTGACTGTAGTGAGTGAGCATCAGAAATCAGGGCAGAGGGAGCTGGGGAGCCTCCGGCATGGCTGGGTGGCATTGCAAATCTCAGAGCAACTTGATTAAGTTTCCACGCTAATTCTGAACTTGAGATGGAAATGGGTCAGGGTGACCCATATTCAGCTCCTTTGTCACAGCCCCGGGTTGCCGTCACTGGGCTCGGAAAGAGGGTCACCACTAATGAAAGGAAATGATCATGGCTGACAGTGATGGGACTTGAAATTGAACTGGAGCAGCCGTGTAGACTTTCGACACTGGACTCACCCCAAGTCCAGCGGGTGCCCCGCCATCTCCTTTACAGACCGTCCCCAAGGAGCCAGGATAGAAAGATGATGGAAAATTACAGGGACATGGGAAGGGACCCTCTACTCCGGAGTCTGCTTGGAGCCTCTCACCAGCACAATTCACAAAGGTCGCCAACACACAAAGAATATTTATTACGTAGAAATATCGATAAGTAAGAGTGTTAAAATAGCAATACACCCAGCTCAAGGCCTGAGTGGATGTAACCCAAGGAAGGGCCTCACGCCTTACGAACAAGACTATTAACGTGTTTGCGGTAGAGGTGTCCTAGCTTCCTGCGCCCCTATGATCCAGAGTTCACCTTACTATAGCCCCTGTCAGGTGCCCCACAGGAACCTCCCCGCGATCTTATTTAAACTCCTCAGCAACCCCTTGAAGATCCTAACCAGAAATTACCTAAGTCCCACATCTAACTGTTGTAAAGACAGTGAAATATATCTCCTTCCAGAAGCCCACACCTGGGTAAATCGCCTCAATTCCGTAACGCCTTCCTCCTGACTTTGCTTCTTGTATTTGCTAAAAATGCCTTTTAATAAACTCCAGCGGGGCTTCTAACTGGCTCATCCTGAAATTATTTTCTTCAACAGAGCCAAGGACCTGGCTTTGCCCAAGCTGGGGTCTCTAAACGGAGACTCCTCGGGTCCTGCCGGCCTCAGCATGGAGCTGTGTCTCCATGCCCAGCACCATGTCCAACTCTGGTCTGTTGCCCAGTCCCATTTTGCACAGGCGCCCTGTGAGAAACAGAAACGTCCTATGCTGCTTCGTGAGCATTACTATAACAGAATGAATAGCAGGGATCACACCCGAACACCAGACATCTCCATGAGCCTACAGTAACACTGCAGATGTGCCGTTGGGAAGTCACCAGCCAGCTCCGCCTAGCCTGGACATTTCCAGATGTTTTGTTTTAGATGTGAAATGTCTCCCCTCCTCCACAGGCTCATGGTGTTTGCTTGGAAGGTTGTGGAACTTTTGGGAAGTGGGGCCTAGCTGGAGGAAGTGGGTCATGGAAGGCCTTGAGGTTTACACTGCGCTTCCACTTCCTGTGCCGTCTCTGTTTCCTGTTTCTTGGAGTCCTACCTGTATGCTTCCTGCGGCTCTGCCTTCCTTTCCTTAAGCTCAGAATCCCCTCGAACTGGCCACGATAAACCTCTCCTCTTTAAGTGGCTTCTGTCAGGGGTTTGGTGATAACAACGAGAAGTAACTATACACAAAAGGGAAAGGAAAGTTGCTGCTTCCGGCCTAGGGGAGGTTAAAGAGAGGTGTAGAGACAGCAGACGAGTCTGTGCGAGTCAAAGCTCTGAGCTAATGGCCAGCCCCCCAGGTAGGCGGATCCGGAAGCCTTTCCATGCCATCGGGTGGAGGAGGGGAAGAGCCAGGACTGTGGACACTCAGCCTTTGAGTCCTGCGAAATGGCCAGCAGTGCCCACTGTGCTTCAGTGGTTATGATTCTGGGGAGCAGCCTCTCGAGTCTTGACCACCATTCCCCACTCAGACAGGACAGAGTCCAAGGCACCAACTGGATCCTGGGAGCCGCGAGAAGAAGAGCGATAGCAGCCATGTTTCCTCACAGAAGGAGCCACTTTGGACAGCGGTGGACGGTGAGGCAATAGGCAGAATGCTGAAGAATGCTGACCATTAGCCCATCAGAGTCACTAGGAAGGAAAATGGAAATGGCAGGGTTCCACGAGACTACCAAGCCAGACAATTCCATCCCCTAGTCCGCCTGCAGGACGGTGGGCTAGAACAGCCATTAGCCCAGCCGTAGAGGAGGACAGCAGCCGTGTGAATTCTCACCACAGCTCCTAGTGTCTCCCGAGGCCCCCACACAGTCTTCAACATAACTACTACCTGCTGCTTACAGCCAGTGTGGTCAAGAGAAACACTAGCCTCCCCGTAGGTAAGAAAGACCACAGACTTCAAATTAGGCAACATCACACAAAAGGGAGGCTGGCAGTGTGGCTCAGTGGTAGAGCAGCTGTTTCACATGGGCATGGCCTTTGCTCCATCCGAAGGACCGAAACAAAAACAGTGAAAGAAGAGAAGGGGAGAAGAGGGGAAAATAAGCCAGGAGTGGCAGGCGGCTCACGCCCGGAACCCCGGCACTTGGGAGGGAGTCATCATCACAAAGCTGAGGAGGCCAGCCTGGGCTACAGAGTTGAGACCGTCTCACAAAACGAACAATGAAGAGGAGGAAGAAAGGGGATGCAATGGCAACCTTCTAAAGAAGGATTGTGCTTTAGAGGGGGGATCTGAGTATATTTGCCCCAAAGATGTTTGGCTTTGTTGTTGTTTTAAAAACAAGACATGTTATACAGCCCACGTTTCTAGCTGCTCTTGAAAAGTGCGAAGATCTAGAAGCATTGCTCTTCCTGCCCAGAGCCTCCAGCATAAGATGGCAGTTGACACATGCATCTGCGCAGTTCCGCACAGTTCCCACCAGTGCCCCTGCACGGCTGCACCAGCTTCTCTTATTGATGCACTGCTGGGATGATGCTCCTTGGCTAGCTCTCATTTCTCTAGCTCAGAAGTTCAAGCAGGCTAACTGGGTCCCTCATAAGAACCCACAGGCCATCTGAGGAGAATCTGCCTCCAGGCACATTTAACTGTTGGCTAAATTCGGTTCCTTGCAGGGTCGGACTTCCCTTTTTCTTACCGACGACGACGACAATGTCGCAGCTTCATCTGGATCCAACATCCCTCCCGGCCACATGCCCACATCTACCTCCCAAAGACAGATTCTGGGGGCTAACTCCTCCACCCACTGGCCATCTGACTTCCTCCTGGAGCACTAGCTAGTTAGAACATTCTGCCTTAGACGAGCTCCAGTTAGACCAGATCCCACCAGCCATGGTCTCCTCTCTGCCACTGAGCTAGTCAAAGACGTGCTGCCCAGGGGCAAAGGCCATCCTAGGGCACTGCCTACCCATGACTCCCAGCGGTCTGCTCACTTGCATCACCTGCCAGGAGCTCCAGAAAGCAGCTCTGAGGCAGCAGTCAGAGGAGGCGAGGAGCGTTCTGCATCTGCCAACCTGTGCCCCTCCCTGCGTCTGTCTGCACGCCTTACCCAACGCTGCTAGCTCTTTCAGCAGTTACTCCAGCAGAGAAACTCGGTGAGGCGCTCCGGGGTTTTCAAAAGAACCAATTATTAACCTATTATTAGTCTCCCTGTTACCAAGGTGACTGTCCCCACTCGGGCTCTCTCCACACAGCCTGAGCAGGTGCTGGGTGGGGTGCAGCAGGAGGGAAAAGAGGACTCAAACTATTCTGTGCCCACAAAGCACCACACTAGTGCCGTGTGGCCCGTTTATGGCAGAATGGGGGGGGGGGGAGGGGAGGCTTAGCAATTATGACGAAGACCAGCGATACACACCAGGTCTATGCTGCATGGCAGGGCTATGATCTCTGGGCTCCATGCTCCCCATTAAAAAGGGGGGAGTTATTTACAGTCATCATTTATTGGGGGGGGTGTACATGTACCGTGGCACACTTGTGGCGGTCAGAGGATAACTAGAGATGGCTGGTTCTCTCCTCTTACGGTGTGAGTCTACACAACTCGGGTTGTGTGGCATGGCGGCAGGCGTCTTTACCAACCGAGCCAGCTCACCAGCCCCCATGCCTCCCATTTTCTGGCTAGACAATGGTTGTATGGGCAAGGATCTGTACGGAATGCCTGAGCCTCTGTGCTACCAGAAGCAGTCAGGAAGAAGTCCCCAGCCCTGGGAGCTCATGAGATGAGGCTGAGGGGCCACGAAGGTGGCAGAGCCTGGTGTTGGAAGAACAGAGGGGAAATTAAGAAGGGGCAGAGGTTGCCCACAGGACAAGAGGGCTGTTGCTCTCTCTTCCTGAGGCCAACTGTCTGATTACTCCATATGTGAGGCAATAAACCGGCCGGATCAACTGAAAGCTTACTATCAGGGGAGAAGGGTGGCTGTGGAAACTGGCCACGGCGGTAACAGGGTTCCACAACCAAACACACACACACACAAAGGCTCAGCCCTCTACCAGCCAGCACTGGTCATATTGGGAAAGTACTGTGAGACTTCGTACTTGCCCAAGGCTTTATTTCAAGGCAGGGCACCATGGGAAAAACATTGTTGGGTCATGCTCATGATAGCTAGGGCATCAAGACTCATAGTATTACAGGCCCTGGCAAGAACCAAAGTACCTCAGGTGGCCAAATCCTACCCAAGGAAGTGAAAAACCACCGTCCTCACTCCTCAGTCAGGGGAGACAGGTGACAGACCCTATGAGCCATGCTGGCCTTACAGCCTCTGACCCCAAAGAGCAGTGTAGCTAGGAAACCAACAGCCACAGTCCCCTCCCACAGCCCCAGGCAAACCATGTCCTGCTCCACTCAGCGCAGCTGGGGATAATTACCCACAAGCCGGTTCCCAGAGCACCTTCACCTACATCGTCTCCACACTGTTGTCCAACCTGTGGCCAGGCCCAGTGATGGTCATCCTACCTGGAAACTGAGAAGTAACCCAAAGGGGGTGTGTGCATGTTTGGAGACCCAGGGAGAATCATTTGGGGAGTCTGCCCAGCCCCTCTATCTTCTTGGAGTGTTGGGATGTACCCCACCTGAGAGTCTTGGCAGGAGGCACAGTTTCAGTATGTTAGGTCTCTCAGGCGGTCCAGAGATCCAGAAAGGAGCTCAAGCTGGACATAGGAGGATTTCCGTGTTGGATAAAAGCCAGCACTCCTCAGGAATTGTGAAACAGGTTTTCTGTTCGCCCAAAGGAGTCCGTTCCCTTACCTCTGACAGATGGGACATATGGCTCTCCAATTGACATATACTTGTGGCACTTCACAGTATATCAAAGCCCATGCTGGTCTCCGGGCTCCCTCAATTCCCTTAGTATCACAAGTACCTGTTACACATTTCCAAGTCCACGATCCTGGCCCTTCAGCCTCGTGAAGCTACTCTTCCTTCTTAAAATCCACATGATTTGTCCACGCCCACTCTCCCTTCTTGTCTGTCCCCTGCTATCCTCTTGCTCTCTCTTCTCTTGCCATTCTCTCTCTCTCTCTCTCTCTCTCTCTCTCTCTCTCTCTCTCTCTCTCTCCCTCTCTCTCCCTCTCCTTCTCCTCTTTCCCTCCCTCTCTCTCCTTCCCTCCCTCCCTCTCTCCCTCCCCATGCTCCATTCTCTACCTCTTGCTATTTTTCTATCTCCATTATTCTCTCCCACTGTCCTGGCCACATCTAATCTGCTTTCTTTTCTCTCTGCTCTGGACTCATCCAGGTGCCCCTCAATATTTTCCTGCTCCTAGTCACAATAAAAACCTTGCCCCTAATCGTGGAGTGGTCATGCTGGCGGTTTCTTTACTGTGCCTGCTCGCACATACTGGACCCTGTGAAGCCAAGCCAGTGCTTTGCTTCCCCGACAGCCTTTGCATCGAAAGTGTGGGCTCACACACGGGTTTGCCGGGTCATGGATGTCACCTGAGCCTGACACGTGAGGAGGGAGGGAGAAAGGTGGAGACCCGTGCTGACAGAGGCCAGGCATAGCACCTCATTTGCGGGCCGTGGTGGCAGAGATGCTAACACGGGCTTTGGATGTTCCACGCTGGCACCACGCCATGACACAAAGTCTGCCCGTACTGGCTGGGGTCCGTGGTGGGTTGGGGACTGTCATTTTAGCCACCTACTTCCCCTGCCTCCTGTAGATGTCTGTAAAAGAGCACCCTTTTTAAAAATTCCAGCCAAGATCAGCCCTCTGGCCTCTGTGTGGGCAACTAAAATGCTCCTCAAACACCCCATGTTCCCTGGTTTTCTGGACCCCTACTGAGACTGGGCAGAGGACGCACTGCACACCTATTAAGAACACGACATACAGCAGACAGAGTAGAGAAGAAGGGGGGCACGCGATATGGATCTAGTTTGCAAATGCTGTGAGCACAGACATTGGATACAGATGAAGCTTGGCTCCTGTATGTAGAAAGAGTCATTATACCCATTTCTAAGGGCCGAGATGAGTACAGAGTAACTGACCTGAGGCACAAAAATGCTCATAATAGCCCGCTGAGGTCAATAACAGATGCAAATAAAAACTGCACAAGTCAGCGCTTACTGCCGGAATTCAAACCAAGTCACTGGCTGAGTGCTCAAGGTACCACAACGCAGTAAGAGGGGCAGGTCTGTACATCCAAAGAGGTCCTAGGCCAGCCTTGATGCAAAGGCTGTAACAGGTGGCCCCAAAGCTCCCTCAGAGGGCTAAGAGGGTGAAGTGAGCCATGTACAAGAATGGCACATGATAACCAATGCCAAGCTCACTTTATGCCATGCATAGCCAAGGCTGAGACTTTGAAAGCATTACTGTCTGTCTGGAGTGGACACAGGGAGGCCAGGCTGGGCAAATGTAGGGCAAAGGTTGCCCATTAGCTGCTTCTAGTAAATAAAGAAGGCTTGGCTAGCTATGAGAGGCTATCAATTAAAATTAAAAATTCTCTGGTTAAATCACAAAACTCACCTTTGGTTGCTGCTCATGAGTTAATCTGTTTTGAGAAGGGGTCTCATACAACTCAGGCTGGCCTTGAACTCCCTGTGTAAAGAGTCATTAACTGAAAGTGACCTTCCAATTCTCCTGCCTCCACCTCCCAAGTGCTGGGATTATAGGCACACACCCACAAACTGTGTTTATACTGTGCTGGAATTGGGGTTCAAACTTAGGGCTTGCTGCATGCTAGACAGGCCACTCTGTAGACTGGGCCACATCTCCAGCCTGGCTGAGGTTTTGGTAGGTATGTGCTACCATGTTCCATGGGCAATAATTATATCCTTCCCAAAGAGCTCAGAACCTCAAAAACTGAAGGTGAGAAATGAATTGAGAGAGGGTATTTACAAAGTACTTGACTCCTGATCCAAAATCCAAGCTTTCCCTCAGCAACCATGAAGCCAGCTGATATCTTCTCTCCAGTAGCCTTTATCTCTTCCAGGGACAGAACTTAATTTTCCACCCGAGGTGAGGGTTTGGGCAAACAACCTAACCATCCACAGTGAAGGCACAGCCCCCTGTGGGATGGAGACTAGTCTTACTGCCCATGGCATTGGCTAAAGAGAGGCCTGGTTGTTTGTTTTCTTTTGCAATAATTTGCAAACATGGCAGGCTGTTTTAGTGTGATGTAAGTCCCTAAAGACTGATGTGCCTGGGCTTACATGGCCCCGGCAGTTCTCCTTCAGAATGAGAACAGCCCATGGCCCTCAAGATGATGTCAGGGCAAGAGGACCCAACTGCAGTTAAGGAATTGGGATGGGAATAGACTTTTTAAAACTGTGTGTGTGTGTGTGTGTGTGTGTGTGTGTGTGTGTGTATGTGTGTGTGTGTGTGTGTGTGTGTGTGCGCGCGCGCGCACGCGCGCGCAATCTTCAACACGTCCTGGAGTCCGTGAGAAGGACGGACATAAGGAAGGACACTATCCCAACACTGATGACACTTGGAGACCCTTCATTGTTTGCCTTTCTTTATGAAGCTGAGTTTGTAGCAGTTGCTATGGTTAGTAACAAAAGGCACTTGAGTACATGTGCGCATGCGCGTGTACGTACACACACACACACACACACACACACACACACACACACACACACACAAAACCAAGATGGGAAAACACAGGAGGGTGGTGGTGTCCTATACGGTTCCAAGCCTGAGAACGTAGGCAATGTCTAGCAGGCACACGTCCTGTTTAGAAGTTATCCTGGTGATTAAAGAAGAAAACTTAAGACATTTTTACTCTTTTAGTGTGTATGTGTTATCTTTTAAATATGTGCCAAGTTGTTAGGAAACAAGTACTTTGTTATTTGGACTTAATTACTCCTTTAATGAAGTTGGTGGATATTTCTTTTGGCCTAGAAGTACCATTTAAATAAAAAAAATGGCATATTAAAAGGCACAGTAAATAGAGACTAGGAACCTCTTCCTAGAACATTCTGTGTACACAGCACCACCACCCCCGGGCACAACAACAAATTCTTTAGAAGGGAGGTCATTTTATGCCAGTCAGTACTTCAGTTTATTCCTACCATAATACTTGGGTTTTGCAGAGGCCCGTTCATACTTAGTGGTAATTGATAATAAAGACAGAACTTAGCTATGAGAAGACCTTAGGGATGACCAGACCTCCAATGAGGTATGAGAAAGAAGGAAAACAATGCATGGGACCCCTGAGGGGGGAGTCTGATGAGGTTAGTGCCTTCTTAACCTCCAAAATAAACAGTTTCCTGAGTGCAAGGTAAAATAATCAGCTACCTCCTGGGTGGGTTTTAAATATAAAGGAAGATAGAGAATTTTGTTATAAATAGAATTAGTAAGCTTCTTGTTTTATGTAGTTGAAGTTTGTATCTATCATTTTATAACTCTAGATTATCTCCCCCAGTGGCAAAAGGCAGACCCTAGCCCCAGGAAGGAGCCGCCCTTGGGTTGTGGAGCTCAGCCAGATGTCCTTAGATGCAGCAGAGTTCAAGCTCCATCCCCTGGGGTAGCTCACGGCTGGAAGTCTCCATTAGGAATTGTGGTGTCAGTCTGTCTTCTGTATCTGCTGACCAACCAGACACTGCTACAGATAAGCCAGTTGCTTAGCAACCGCTGCAACCCAACGCCAGGGGAGAGCAGAGAAGGTGAGTGTTGGATGCAAGGTTGATGGTCTGATGTCGGCATGTGTTATCACAAGATAGGACAGTCAAGAGAAATTCCATACAGGCACCTCCTCCCATGTGTTCTCACCTTAACGACCTGTAGAAGAGATCAGGGAGCTAAGAGTGCCACTGGAAACCGTGATCCTCAGTACTGTGCTTCACAACTGGAGAGTGGTGGAGATGGGAAACGCCCTTACAGACCATCCTACCTTCATGATGGTATCCTGTTCAGGTTTGTATCCTCCTGCAGCTGGGATTAGGAAATTAGGAACATGAAGTCCACAGAGGACTCTTATTCTGCACTCGAGGTTAGAAAGAGAAGCATTGCTCTGATTTTATCAATGGTTCTGTGAGAACTGCCTGGACCACTAGTTCACTGAAGGGCTGTGTGCTTGCTATGGGCGGGCTTAAAGCCCACAAGTGTTAAACAGAGTGTTGTAGGTGAGGCACCATGGTGGCAAAACCAAGTGCCTGAAACGAAGGCAACCCAACAGCCCTCCCACCCTACCCCATCCCCACTTCTAGGACTCAGATCCAAAAGAACAGTTCTGGGTGTGATGGTATACACCTGCAATCCCAGAACTGGGGAGACAGAGCAAAAGTTGAAAGTCATCCTCAGCTACAAGGGGAGTTCAAGGCTAGCCTGGGCTATGTGAGACTCTGTCTCAAACCTCCCCCCACCAAAATAAGATAAACAAAATCCTAAAAAACACTCGAAGCACTGTTTCAGAGAGGAACAAAGGCAAACCATCTATAAGAACAGCACCACCCTGGCAGCTTTCTGTGTCCATAACAAAGAGCTGAGAAGAATGACTTATAAAGGAGAGATGTTTGCTTTGACTCTGTCTTAAAGGTTTCAGTCCAACATCAATTGGTCCCACTCTCCAAGCATGTGGGGCACATGATGCCAGGGATACATGGAGATGTAAGCCTGCTAATCTCATAGCTGGGAAGCAAAAGAATCAGGAAGAGGAAGGGCCTGCAGTCTATCCCATTATCCCCCTCAAGAGCATACATCCCAATGCCTGGGCCCCATCCCATGAGCCAATGGTATACACTGTCCAGCCCCGGGTATTGTGTTATAGAAACACAAAATGGACCAAGATAGGGCCTGTGTTTTTAGAGAGAATTGTCACAATGGATTAAACAGGAAGAGGACATATCCATCAGGATGACAGACATGGCCTTCAGCACTGTCCTCAAACAGGAAGTGCGGGCTCTGCAATGAAGAACCTATAAACCCCAGTAAATTATTACAGCCTTGCTGGAGAGACGGGGTGGGGGGACAAAATTAAAGACAGAAGTTTCTACGCCTTAACAACCAGACCCTGACTACTTGGAGCCTGACCTCAATGACTCGTGATGTTTACACAACTCTTTAGAGCCTAGCTCTTAAAGATCCATGGCTCTTACCCCAACTGGCCAATCTTAGTAGACAAGGGGGCTACAAAATTAGCTACTTGACAAGCTAGGGAGATGTGTGCTTATCTATCCAGATGTGGACCCCACAGAATTGCCTCATGAGACAAGATCAAGTACTTTCTCTTAACTCTGACAAAAGAAGACCTGTTCCCAGAGTCAGTCAGTCACCACCACCACCACCCTCTCTCTGTCTGCCCACCTGTTATACCTCTGTCTCTCCAAGCGATGTACTTCCTTTAATAAATTTTCTCCAATTAACCTTTTCTACACTTGTTCTGGTCTGGTAAGACCCCTCTCCCATCCCCAATGACATTCGTTTCCTATGGGGTATCCCGTTTTTTGCTTTCTTGTTATATAACAAGAGGTTCGTGGATTATCCTGACATTCAGGTACTAAAGAAGCCACGCTGGCCCCTGGGAAGACAGATGAAGAAGCTGGGCCCTTCTGCAGCTTCTGGCTTCCTCCTAGATAAGTGCAGATGGCGACATCCCGATTAGCAAAGATGACTACCTAACACTGACGCCCAAATGTCAACCCCCCTCTACTTGTGCTAAAGCACCTAGAAGTACGTCGTTTGGAAACCTCATGGCCTCCCTCTCCTCCCTTCCCACCAAGGAAACTTCCTCGGCGACCATGTCCTGTCTAACGTACAGACGGACAGGAGGACAAGTGATCATGCCTGCTGTTTACTGAGCAGTGAGATTACTGCCTCCAGTCTACAGATGAGGAACGTGAAGGGAGCCTGAGCCACATCACAGAAGGTCAGAATCTGAACGTGGGCCTAAGCAGTGGGGTCAGAGGGTGGGGGTGGAAATAACACAGCACCACCAAACAGCATCACCTGCAGGGATAGGGACCTGTTCCCAGGAGCTGGTGCCACAGATCGGAAGTCCTATTGAGGGTGAGAAAAAGATCCCTCTCGGACTGGAGGGCTGGGCACAATAGCTACCTCAGAATCCAAGGCTTTCCCATCTTCCATCTTCCCTTGGTCCTGCGTACATATATACCCCACCCCACCCACCCCACCCACCCCCCACCCCTGCCCACACACACACACACACACCCCTTCTGGGACAGGAATCAGCTTTCTTCAAAGTTCTCTTAGCCTCCTAGAGACAGCATCCACCAAGAGAGGAAGGAGTGCTTCAGGCTTCTGTTGGGAGGCTAGTGACCACAGAGGACTGGACCCATCAGCAGAAAGCAGACTCATCCACACACCTGGACAGACGTCTGTCACACACTATTATCCTCATTTCCTCTTTTGCAGGACCAAAACACTGTCTTGGATCACCGAATGGTCGCCAAGTCCATTGAGTTCCCCTGAAAACCACCTACTGTTTATCCTAAGAGTGTTGACATTTCCAACTCTGTCCTCCCCTGCAGAAAAGGGTGTATAGTTTTCCGAGGGAGGCTGGACTAAAAACAATGAAGCGTCTACCCTGCCCCGTGCATGTAATACAGTCGTGTGTCTCCCTTTTCTCTCTCTGGCAGTTCCTTCTAACAGTCCTTCAGATTGGAGGGGACAATTCCTTTTTGTCCCTACAGTCTTGAGGTAGTGCAGGTTTCAGAGTGTCAATATCCTGATCCCCAGAACCCGTGAGTGTTCCCTTATGTGAGGGGGGAAGGGGGCTTGGCTGTTGTGATCAGGCCAAGGGTCAAGAGAAAGTGCCGAGCCCAGATTATCCAGGTGGCCGTCTCCCCAGGAGGGAGGTGAGAGCAGCACCAGAAACCACAGGCTGTAGAACAAGAGGCTGGGTGAGGTCACACAGAGGCCACAAGCCAAGCTGGACAGGCAGCTCCTGGAAGCTCCCACAGCAAGCCCAGTCTGCCAACACGCTAAACCCAGACTTCTTACCTCTGGGATTGTTAGAGAATACATCTGGATTGTTTTTAAAGACTCCACACCTGTGACAGCAGCCAGGGGAGAGTCACAGGTAGATATGGGGATGTGTTATATCAGGGGAGGAACAGAGAGGGAGCTGAGCAGTACTGACCATGAGTGTGCCCAGTACCCCTCAAAGATCCACACCTGCAGAGCCAATGAGAGACCTGGTGTCGGAGAACACTCCAGGGAAGGGACAAGGGCACCTAAGATAGGCACTTAGACCGGTGGCTAGAAATAGGCCAGGGAGCAGGCTCCCGGACCATGGCCTCCGCATCTGCGGACAGCGGCCTACTGTGAGACACTGCCCTGAGCTTCCCAGGTGACTTTTGGTCTCCTCTTTCCTTTCCAGCCCTTGGCCATATCCTGAAAGGCTGGGAGCCATATCAAATCATAAACCAGAGAGACAGCTGTGGGGAAGGCCTGAGGCCCTGGTACCAAGTGGTAGGCAAACATCTGCCTCATCTGGATCTTAGAAACTAAGCCAAACTAAGAGGACGGGGTGGGAACAGGAAACACATCTGGCCAAGGGCCAGCAAAGGCTCGGGAATCATGAAGGAGCGGTGGTGACCTGCAGCAGAGATGGCAGAAAGGACACATGGCCATGGCATCCCTCCATTTGATGAGTCTGAGGCCAAGGGAGAGTGGGTTTGGGGCTGCTTCTTTAATTAAATAAGTACAACGGATTTTATGCGAAAATAAACCAAATGCATTTGGAACTAGATCCAAACTCTGCATTAGTTGTTACTATTGGGTTCCTGAGACAGGATCCCATTATGTTCCTTAGGTTGCCCTGGAAGCTGCTATGCCGCCCAGACTGGCCTGCAAGTCTAATCCCCCTGCCTCAGCCTCCTAAGTGCTGGATTACAGGCCTGTGATACCACCCCAGTGTGGCATTAATCACATTTTCAGTAATGTAGTTGGGGTCGGAGGGGACAGGCTCTAACATATAGCTTAGACTGACTTCAAACTCACAGCAATCCTCCTGCCTCGGCCTCCTGAATGCTGAAGTTTGCATTAATCTTTTTTTATTATGTATGTATGTACCTGTGTGTGTGCAGGTGTGTGTGTGTGTGTGTGTGTGTGTGCATGTGCACATGTGTATGCAGGTCTGTGTGTGTACGTGTGTATGTGCACGTGCATACGCATGGGGGGGGGTGTTAGAGGCGGATGTCCAGTGTCTTCTCCCATCACTCTTCATCTTGTCTTTTTGTTACACTTATGTGTTTAGCGTGCACAGTGAGTGCACACCACAGCGCATGTGTAAAGTTGAGAGGACAGCCTGTAGGAGTTGCTGCTCCCCTTCCATCACGTGGGTGCTGGGGATCGAACTCAGGCTGTCAGAATCAGCAGCAGTCACCCTTACCCACTGAGCCATCTCACGGGTCCTTTCATTTTTTTTTTTTTTTTGATTTGTTTATTTGTTTGTGTGGACACACATGCACACATGGAGGTCAGAAGAATACAGCTGGGCCTCACAGCTGGAATGGAGCACACAGTCCCTTGGGGGATGCCAGCCTGTTACTAGGTACTGGGATCTCCACTCCGTCCAGTCTTAATGATTGAGCGGTAAGTGCTCTTAACCACGAATCGCCTCTTAGTCCCACCATCTCGGTTTTTGAGACAGGGTCTCTCAACTGAATCTGGAGCACACTGATTAGGCTGGATTGGCTGGACAGCAGACCCCGTCACTGCCTGCCTGACCCTAGGATTGAAGGCCCACACCATGGCACCTGACTCTTCATGTGGGTACTGGGATTGAACTCAGGTTTCTATGCTTGGACAAGCCCTTCAGTGACTGAGCCAGATAGCTCCTCAACTGCTGCTGCATTAGATTTTAAAAACAGAAATGTCTGGGGGCTGGAGAGATGGCTCAGCAGTTAAGGGCACTGACTGCTCTTCCAGAGGACCCAGGTTCAATTCCCAGCACCCACATGGCAGCTCACAACTGTCTGTAACTCCAGTTCCAGGGAACCTGACACCCTCACACAGACATACATGCAGGCAAAATACCAATGCACATAAAATAAAAAATAAATTGTTATTATTTTTTAAAAACACGAGAGAGACAGAGAGAGAGAGACAGAGAGAGAGACAGAGAGAGAGACTAAGTCACATCCTCAGATACTCTCTGTCCCCCAAAGGACACATTCCCCTTTCTCTGTCCTCAACACATTGCAGAAGAACGTGAAAAGCAGCTGGACTAATGGAGGAGCAGAGCACAGAAGCTGGGTGCTCGCCAGGTTTATGTGCAGGCTCCCCGGGAGACGAGCCGTGTCTCGCTGGTTACTGCCCGGTGCATGCACTGTTCGCCATTCCGGTTTGCTCGGCTCCGTTTCCATGTCCACACAGGAGAAACGGAACTCTGACCTCACAGGGCTTGTCTGAGCACTAAGTGGGGCCAAGCGCAAGCGTGCCTCATGCTGCGCACAGGCACTCCGGCTCCCATCAGTTGGCTGTTTGTAGCAACTCTTTAAGTTGACCGAATCTATGCATGGCATTTTCCCAATACCTCACATGGCCAGGAGCAACTACATTTTCTAAAATTCATATTTACTTTGTGTGTGTGTGTGTGTGTGTGTGTGTGTGTGTGTGTCCGTGTGTCCATGTGTCCGTGTGTCCGTGTGTGTCCGTGTGTCCTTGTGTGTGTGTGTGTGTGTGTGTGTGTGTGTACACCTGTATCTGTGTGTCTGTATGAAGGGAGCTGAATCTCTCCTTTCATCATTTGTGTACCGGGAATCAAACACAAATCTACACCTGGTGACAAGTGCCTGGGACCTCCTGAGCCGTCTGGCCAGCCCTCAGCATTCTTTCTCCCTTTCTTTTAATTTATTAAAAATATTTAACAAAATATTTTTAAGTTAAGGTATGAACAGTTTTTTAAATTCTGCTAATAATGATGCCTTTTTTTTTCTTTGTGTATGCGTGCATGAATGCACGTCCATCAGTGTCTGTTCGTGTCCACACCAATGTGTGTGCTCACAGGCCAGAGGCTAACTAACCTCAGGTGACATTCCTCAGAAGCTGTCTCCTCCACCCCACCCTACCCCACCCCCCACTCCCGAGCATCCCCACCCCCACCCCTGTTGGTCCCTCCCTCCATCCCTCTCCCTCTCTTTCCTGAAACAGTCTCTCACTAGTATCTGGGGCTCCCTGACTAGGCTTGGCTGACTGGTCAACAAGCTCCAGGGATCCCCTTGTCTTGTCTCCCAATCAATGGGATTACAAGCGATGTCACCACAGCTGGCTTTTTAAGGAGGTGTTGAGGATTGAACTCAGGCTGTCACCACAGCTGGCTTTTTAAGGGGGTGCTGAGGATTGAACTCAGGCCCTCCTGTTGTACAGCACAAGCATTTTATAGACAGAGCCAGCTCCCCAGTGTGTTCCTTTGCTTATGACACCAGACTATGGCTTAACAGACTGCAACAGACTATAAATGTAACGTTTATAGGTTCTAGGAAGAAAGAGCAAATAAACAAACGAAACACCCCACTATGTAGCTTGCTTTATGGTTAGATCCACTTTACTGCACTTCCTAGAGCAGAACCCTAAGTGTCCCTGAGATATGCCTATAACAGACAGTTGTCACCATGTTCCTGGCATCAACTAACACCTGAGTCAGAGCTGTCGCTCACTCCCCTTTCAGTCCTGGGCTGGCTAGGTAGGAATCAGGAAAAGGCCTGGCCCTGGACGTCTATGTGTGGCCTCCTTTTCAAGTTTATTCCTCTGACATATTAATATTGTTTTTGTTTGTTTGCTTGTTTGTTTCTGAGATAAGGGCTCACACTATAGCCCAGGCTGGCTTAGAACTCAAAGCAGCAAATTTTGTTGCCTCGGCCTCCCAAATACTGGGATAACAAATACCAGTCACCATGTCCAGACAGATTTGCTCAGATCTTGACTGGAGTTGCTATTTGAATGTATATTTATAAAAATCCTTAAACTGTACACTTACTACCTCATATTTCCCTGCATGTAAATTTGCCTCAATAAAACTGTTGTAATGTTCCTTTGTTCTCAAACATGCACTTTGTATGTTTAGCACGGAATGGTCCCTGTCACTGCACAAGTTCAGCATCCAAGGAGTTCACACTAGGTGTCGAGTTTTGATTAATGGGCTTCCCTGAACTCATAAAGGAAGTCATTTAGAGTCTCAGTGCCTGAAGGCAGAGCAAGGCTCCTAGAGCAATCAGCCCAGACCTGGTGACACTCTCTCTCTCTCTCTCTCTCTCTCTCTCTCTCTCTCTCTCTCTCTCTCTCTCACACACACACACACACACACACACACACACACACATGCATGTATACCTTCATGCAAGCACAGACAGCAGATTCTCACCTCTACTTTTCATTGGCTATCACCCAGAGCAACACCCAAACAGAGAGCCAGGGCTGTTTCTGTCTAAACCACCACGAAAGTAACTGAGTCTACTCCTCTTTATTCCTTATTCCCAGCATAAGCCAGGAGAGTTAGTCCCCGGACCCCTGCACATTTGGAAGAGATGTGCCAGCCAGATGTGGGGGTTACACACCTGTAAACCCAACATTCAAGAACCTGAGGTAGGAGAGTTGCCATGAGGATTGAAGGCTAGCCTGGGCTACTTAGTGAGCACCACATAGGATATAGGATGAGAACCCATCTTAGCAGAAAAGATTAAAAATAAAGTAGGGGCTGGGCTGTGGCTCAGTGGATAAAGCGCTTGCCACACAAGCCTCAGGACCAGAGTTCAGATCCCCAGAATCCACGTGAAAAACTGGATAGGCATCGTAGCCACCTGGGATCTCAGCGCTGGGGATCAAGACAGGAGATCCTGGGGCCAGCAGACTAGCTAGAGCAAACAGAACTGGTATCTTCTACCACTTTCCACCGATTCCTTTTGAGGCAGGGTCTCTCCCTGAACCTAAAGCTGTGTTTCTTCAACTAGGCTGGGAGTCATTGATCCCCAGCTTCCTGGGTCTGCCCCTCTCAGTGCTGGGGTTACAGGCATGCTCGAAGCGTGCCGGGCTTGTTACTGGGTGTTAGGATCTAAAACACGATCCTAAAGCTTGCACAGAAAACACTCTTAACGTCTGAGCCATCTCTTTAGCCCTTCAGCTGATTTCAACAAGGGTGTCAGGACAACCCAATGGGATGACATAGCCTTTCCAACAAGTAGATTCACACATGCAGAGAGCAGAAGCTGGGCCCTTCCTCATGTCACGTGAAAAAAACTCTACTCAAGCCGGGCAAAGGCAGACATTTGTACAGGAAGAAAGCATAAGGGGCTGGCTGTTATCTTTGACAGAGGCCAATGCAGGATTTTCTCTTTCTCCTATCTTCTAGTTCACTGAAGAGCTGGGCATCCACCTATGAAATCACAGGAATACCGGTTGTTTTTAAAGGAGCAGCCCCTGGGGCTGGAGAGATGGCTCAGCAGTTAAGAGTGCATGCTGCTATTGCAGAGGACACAAGTTCAGTTCCCAGCACCCACATCAGCGCCCGACTGACTGTAACTCCAGTTCTGGGGCACCCACTGCCCTCTTCTGGCCTTCACAGGCACTACACTCATATGCCTATAACCTCACACAGATGACACCCACACCCACAATTTTTTTTAAGAACAGAAGAAGAGCGAGCCCCCATGGCCTCCTGATCTCCTGGAAGGATAATGGAGACTTTAGGGAATAGGGACAAGCTCACATTAAGACATGCACACTGAGCAAGCTCAGTCAGCATAGTGGTAGTCACCAGATATTGATAGGAAAACAAATTAAAATATGTGTTATCAGTTGGTAAACTGCCACTGCCCTGAAACAGTTCCATATCCTTCATATCCAGGAGGCCTCCCTGCTCCCAACAGTTCATCCTTGCAAAGTTAACTCCAAACCCTTCTGCAGAGCTCTGGTAAGCTAGGGCTTAGCCATACCAGATGAGGAACTGGATCCCACAGAAAAACATAGCTTGGGATTAACCCACCAGCAGACAGTGATCAAAAGAGAACACATTTTTCAAAATGACATGTTGTCAGTAAGGAAAAGTAACAATAAAAGTAGGAAGCCAAGTCTTCGGTTTCTCTGTTTCTGAGTCTTGCTTTGGTCTTAACTGCAGATTAGTCTCTCTCTCTCTCTCTCTTTCAGACTAAAGTTTTCAATGAAGGAAAGAGTCTTGGAGGAGCAGGGAAAGGCACTACCTGGAGTCAGAGGAAGCAGAAACGTGAACATGGAGGCACTGAATGAACAACTCTTTCCACTGGGCAGGGTGGGTGAGGAGAGTGGTTCTAAACACACCCTATTAAAGAACGTGGGATGATTGAGGTCCCTCTCCATCACTCTGTGTAACAATTCCCCATTGACTCTCAAGTGCTGGGGGTGGGGAAGGAGAGCCAATAGAATTCTATGCAATGCCTTCAATAAGGATTATGTTTCCACAGCAGGTGTCAAGGCGCTGGGGGTGTCAATCAGAGCACCATCCACTCAAGTAGCCAAGTATTAGAAGAGAAAATAAGTCCATGTGTTGAGTTTCTTCCTGTGAAATGAAAGACTATAGTGGTTAGGCTATGTGAACACATGGGCCCACTATTCCCAAATAATAGGAATTTAAATACTCAAAGCACAACAACAACAAGACCACCAGAAAATGGAGGTGAGATGAACAGTGTTGATCTGGAGTGTAAGACATGGGCTAGTTTAGATCCTGCCTGGGGAAAACAACCATACAAACATTATTACATCTTCAGCACAAATCAGAGAAATGAGAAGTGAACTGTGTGGTGGGTGAGGAAAGATAAAGAAAGGGAACAGAGTGTGCACTTGGAAAACTAACAGTCATTGTCGAAAGAAATTAAGTGATAATTGGGATGCATAATGAATAACTATAATGACATCCCGTGCTAATGAATCCGAAGACAATGTTAAGGTGGTAGCATTCCCGGAGATGATCTACACATTCACTGTAGTTCCTGCCTACCAACCTGCTTTATGCAGAAATTGATAAAAATGGCTATAAAATCCATATGTAAATACAAAAGACATAGAATAGCAAAAATACTCTTGACAGAGAATAAATTAAGAAGGCCTGTGCCTTGTGATCTCATAACTTACTACAGAGCTCCAGTCCAAAGATGAATAACAGATCCACAGAAGAGAACTAAGTCTATAAATGAATCCTAGCTTTTATGTACCCTTCCCCCTCCCCCCCTTTTTTTTTAACATTTTGTGTGTATATGCATGTGGGTAAGCACAAGCCATCGTGTGTGTGTGTGTGTGTGTGTGTGTGTGTGTGTGTGTGTGTGTGTGTGTGTGTGTGTAAAGGCCAGAGAGCAAGGGGGAGCAGGTTTTCTCTCTCTACCATGTGGGTGAGGCCTGGGGATACAACTCAGGTCATCAGACTTGGTGGCAGGAGCCTTTATCAACTGAACCATCTCTCCAGCACCCAGCAACTGATTTTTAATAAGGGTGCCAAGGAAACTCAGTGGAAAAATCGTCTTTTCTATAGTGCCAGTAAAACTGGATATCCACAGGCAGAAGAAATGACCTGGCTCTTTCTTCACACCACATGCAGAAAAATACTTAAGACGGATCAACAACCTCTCTGTAAGCGTTGATGCTCCAAACTCTTGGAGGAAAATGTAGTAGTAAAATTTGGAGCCATGGGTAAGGGAAACCCTTTTTAGACATGACACCAAATACAAAGAAACAAAAATAGAAAGAGGGGGAAGAAGGAAAGGAAATGGAGATGGAGAGAGAGAAAACTGGACTTTTTCAACATAAAAAGTTTGTACTTTGAAGGACAAAATCAAGAAAACATAAACCACTGGGAGAAAATATTCACAAATCATATATCTGAAAAGGAAATACTGCCCATAATATATAAACCCTTTTATAATTTAGTAATAGTAAGGTAAAGCAAATAAATATTGATTGAGCAAAGGACCCAAGTAGACATCTCCAAGAAACACCTAAAAATAACCAATACATCTGTGAAGATTCTCAACACTACTAGTCATTAGGAGATTGCAAATCAAAACACAATGAGAAATCAACTCATATTGACTAAGATGACTAAAACATCAACAACAAGAATAACAAGTTTTGGCATGGCTATGACTAGATACCCAAACACTGCTGGCAGGAACAGATGATGGTGTACCTACTTTGGAAAACATTCTAGCAGTCTCTCCAAAGGTTAATCATACTATGACTCTATGACCCATTAATTGCATTCCTGGGTATATATCAAAAAGAAATGAAGGCTGTACTCCAGCACATACTTGCACATAGTGTTCATAGCCACACTATTTATTGTATCCAGCTTTTGAAACAACCCCAAGGAATGTATAAACAAAACGGAGTTTATCTACACGGTGGAATGCAGTCTGCCATAGAAAGGAATGAAGCTCTGATGTATGCTACACCATAGATACATTTTGGAAATGTTATGACATGTACAAAGCCACACACACTCAAAAACCCACATGTGGTATGATTTCATTTATGTGAATTTTCCAGAGTCAGCAAACGTGTAGAAAAAGAAAAGAACCTACGGTTTTCCTAAGATTTCAGTAGAGGAAAGCTGAGAAAGTAATTGATAATGGATATAGGGTATTATTTGGAAGGATAAAATATTATAAAATTAATTATAGTGATGGTTGTAAGCTGAAAGCTGATGGGGGTGCAGAGTGAAAAACTGGAAAGATAAAACACAGAGCAAAATGTTGGAAATTTTCACATTTTGTTAAAGATCTATTTTTATTTTATGAGTGTTTTGCTTGCCTGTATGTCTGTGCACCATGTGTGTGCAGTACCCAAGGAGGCCAGAAGAGGGCGTTGGATACTCTGGAACTGGAGTTATGAATATTTGTGAGTGGCCATGTGGGTCGTGGGAACTGAACCCTGATCCTCTAAAAGATCAGCCCAGTCCTCTTAACTGCTGAGCCATCCCTCCAGGCCCCATGTTTTCACAACTTTTTAAATTGCGGGACGCTAAACAAAATCGTTGAAAATCAAAATCTAGGGGCTGAAGAGATGGCTCAGCCATTGGGAGCACTGACTGCCCTTCCAGAGGACCCAGGTTCAATTCCCAGCACCCACATGGCAGCTCACAACTGTCTATAACTCCAAGACCTGACACCCTCACACAGACACACATGCAGGCAAAACACTAGTGCAAATAAAAATAATTTTTTTTAAAAAAAATCAAAATCTAATTCTAAATGAGTTGAAAAAAATTCCTACAGAGTCAGAAATGCTGACTGCCCTTTAAGGCACTGGAGAGGTCTTCATGAGGTACTGTATGAACAAGCCGAGGGGCTCCCAGAACAAGAATCTCTTCCAGATGCAACATTTTCTTTTTAGAGGTGGAAGGTGTGGACACAGGGCCAGGAAGCCCAGGTTGACTTCAAAGTCACCAACCCCCACCTCAGCCTCCCAAATGCTGGGGTGACAGATGTGCACCACCACACCAGGCTAGCCCTTTCTTCTACCGAGGAAGTCACAAAGTCACTGGTTTAGCAAACAGGTAAGTCCGTCCCCTTCTTGGAATGGAGGGGAATCCCAGGCAGCCAGTGAGGCGGAGGGACCTGGCTTAGCCTCCTGCCTTTCACGAGGGCATCTGTAAGGATCCAGTGAGACAGTGTATGAGGAAGCTTTTGAAATCCCCGTGACTAGGTCAGTGGCATCTAAAATATGTAGGCCTCAATCCTGGTCTACTTTCTCTCAATCACCTAACAAGAGGTTTAATTTCCTGAGCCCCAAAGGGTAGACAATTGGATTTCTTTTGATAATGGACTGTCTTTAAGCCAGGACAGCCCCAATTTTTATGAACATGCAATCATATAAACATTTGAGAGATATGTGTGTCATTCAAACCACCCCTTGGAAATCTGGTGCCTATTTACGTTTACTGTGCATGTGAAGGTGGACCTCAAGTGCTCACTAGCGACATGTGGCTTGTGGCTCCCAAGCTGCACAGCACAGATGAGGGCACGGCCATGTGCTATGTGGCCTTGCAGGAGGAGATAGAGTGATTCAGAAAAACAAAAACCCACCACACCAGAAGTTGTTCACATGTCATCGCTGTGGCGACCCAGGGTACTGCATCTCACTATTCTAGAAGGAGTGGGGGTGTGCAGGTTGTTTGCTTGTTTGTTTTCTTGCTGCAATGCCTCCTTCTGTCGTTCCTTTTCTCCAAGTAACCAGGGTGGAGAGGGCAGGGATGAAGACAAAGGTAGATGGTTTAAGCTCACCATTCCCAGTCTACTTTCACTTGAAGCCCCACCATCAGAGGCCTGCAGGATCCTGGGGCCAGATGGAGTCTCGGAGGCCTGGGAAGGCTGCTTCCTGTCACTTCTGTCCTCCCCCCCACCCCCCACCCACCCCCATCTTCTGGGGCAGCATCCTCTGTCTCCAAAGAACAGGCCCCCTGTTCTGCTGTTCACGGCATACTCTGTTCTCCCGACTGTGATATTTTAGGTCCTGTTGGCAGGAGGTGGGGATGGGCAGGGGTGGAAAGAACCCCCGAATGTTCTCACACAGACATCTGGTGCTTGGATTTTGCTGGCTCCGGGGACAGCAATATAAACCCACCAACACTAATTGCTTTCCTGTCTGCCTCCATTTCTAGTGGAGATAAAATGCCTCTCTAGCTAATGGAAAATGAAACGCCCATGCGCTGATTTACCTCCTTACATAAGGGCTCTCGACATCTGTTCTTCCTACCCCCCAACCCCTTCCCCCGTGCCCTGCCTTAGCCAAAGCCCTTAAGGCCTGGACATGCACTGGAGAACAGGGCTCTAGACGGATTGCAGAACTCCACCCTAACCTATGTGACGGCGGGGGAAGACGGGGAGAGCAGAGAGAAAAGGGAAGGGGAGGACAGGCCCCTCTGTGTTTTAAATTCATGCTTCCAGGAGTATTTTGTCTATCCTTACTTGATGTTGAATACAAAGACATAAAGAAGTTTACTTCCTGTCCTCTACCAAGTTCAGCTGCCCTGAAAAAAGGATAAATTACAGAAAAAGTTGGAACTGAGGTTCAAGAAAATGTGTTGATGTTGGGCTTAATACTTCGGTCACAGAGCCAGGCAGTGGTGGCGCACACCTTTAATCCCAGCACTCGGGAGGCAGAGGCAGGCGGATCTCTGTGAGTGTGAGGCCAGACTGGTCTACAGTAGTGAGTTCCAGGACAACCAGGACTGTTACAAAAAAAATAAACAAACAAAAAAACGTATGGTCACAGGAAAGACTTTGTGGACAGCTCTGTTCCAGTTGATTGCCCCCTTGGTCTCACCACAAAAAGTGGTGGCCATCCCCACCCCTAGACACCCTCATCCCCCACCCCTAGACACGCCCATCCCCCCACCCCTAGACACGCCCATCCCCACCCCTAGACACCCTCATCCCCCCACCCCTAGACACCCTCATCCCCCACCCCTAGACACCCTTATCCTCCCACCCTAGACACGCCCATCCCCCCACCCCTAGACACCCTCATCCCCCAACCCTAGACACCCTCATCCCCCAACCCTAGACACCCTCATCCCTCCACCCCACCCCTATCTATCCTCCACCCCACAATTAGCTGCTTCCTTCTCCAGTAACAAAACTACTCATTTTTTAGCAGCCAAAAACATGAACTACATTTCCCAGTTTTCCTTGCAATAAATTCTGTCCTATAGGATGTGGCAAGGGTGACATGTAATTGTCCCATGGGGCAACTCTCCATCTCTCCTTTTCCTGTTATGAATTCCACCAGGAGTAAGGCCATATTGAACCCCAGAAGTCAGACCAACACAGTAGTAGGGGAGGGGAGGACAAGACAGAATCCTGACCATTGATGATATGGAGCTGCCTGCCATACTTTGTACAGGGGGACAGCAATGCGCAAGAGAAAGTGGGTTTGGGTCTGGATTATGGGAGCTGACATTGTATCCTTGGATTTTGTCTGCTGAAGAGGAAAAGGGAGGTCACTCTTGGAATAGATGACCCCACCGTGTGGCTTTCCTCCTACAGCCAGATGCTCTTGTGGTCTTTCTTCCCTAACGAAGAGTCTTACCTTCCCTAACTCCAGAGCTGCGAAGACTCTTACCATCCTCACGGCCTTCTTCATTCCCCACTCCCTCTATTCACTGCTACTTCACAGCACAAGCACATCACTCTTGACCAGACCAGCTCTAGCATATAGAATAAAGGCTCGTGTTAAAAACAGAGCCCTTTGTCAATGTCTCTCTGGCCTGACTTTGAGGCACCCAGTTAAAATGACCCAGACAGTAAGAGTCTATCTATCTTGGAATCCAAGCCTTCAGAGCCAAGACTGGGTCTTTGTATAAACACCACTTTCTGCGCATCTCTGAAGTTAGAGCAAGCGTGGAAGGGAACTGAGATCAAATGGGCGCAGTTATTACAACAGTGATCAGTTATCGCAACAGGACTCACTGGGTGCCTTTGTCCGAGTCACTGGGTTTCGTCAGCAGAGAATTGCACACAGAAGCCCTTTGTCTAACGTAGCTGGTGATGGAGTAAACGGGGTGACTCCAACCACTCCTCTCGCCAAGCTCACCCAACTGACTTTTGGAGATTGCTCAGCCAATGAGCAGAAGTTCACAGAATCTCTCCTCTTGGGCCGGCTCCCAAAGGAGAGGAATGCTTGGCTCGGCTCCCAGGGAAAACGCTGAAGCTGCCAAAGGTATGTGAGAAACGGTCCCTGCCCCACTGAACACGGCAGGAGAGAGTGGCCTGCGGCCCTGTCGAGTGGCATTTGTCCTCCACGTGAAGAGCGCCGCATGAAGTGACAAGTTCTCTCTCCCAGCTCCGGAAATAGCTGCCTGCTCAGGACACAGCTGAACGCAACCTTGGGCCAGGCTGTGGCGGGCAGAGGTTAATGTCCCTTCCATCTGAGGGCAGGGCCAGTTCCAATTGTTTTGTTTTGACTAATTAAATTTGCTGTGTAACATAGCAAGTGTCTCAGCTTGGGTGGGGAGGCCAAAGGTTCGCTCCTCCTCTCTGCGGGGGGGGGGGGGCGCGCGTCTCCCCCACTCCCTGCCCCCCCCCCAGTTCTTCCCTGTGATGTCAAGTGCAGATTAGGTGATGGGTACATTTGGCCTCAAAGCCAACATTAATTTCAAGCCGCAAGTGTTTGGTTTTTTTTGTTTTTGTTTTTTGTTTTTTTCTGTTGGTGCCTGCTAGCCTCTAAACATTTGTGTTGGCCTGTAAGGACCTCTCAGGTAGCCTGACAGGGAGAATAGCCCTGGAAAGGAGCTGAGGTGAACCACTCAAGCCCCAGAGGAAAGTAGGCCAGTGGGTCAAAATGAAATCCAACCAGAAGCGAACAAAAGATCCACACAGGCCCTAATCTGACGCCCAGCATGGCCCTCAGGCCTCTGTCCTCAGTGACTTGATGGCTAACTTGCTCTCAGGCCATTCTAGTTGTCTGCTTCTAAATTTATTTATCTTGGAATGATTTGATTGTTTTTGGAGAAATGACACATTCTTCTTTTCTTCTTCTTCATTAAGCAATGCAAGCAAATTTAAAGAAGAGGGTGAAAACAGTTCCCAGCACCTAATCAAGGACCTTAACCGCTGTTCCATCTCTCCAACAGAGCATTAGTTTTCTTAAACTCTAATTTCAGTTACTTCTTCCTCCACAGACACCTAGGAGGATGAAGAGGTTTATAGGCAGAAGCAATTTTAAAGGGTGTATATTACATTTTTTTTTCTTGAATAAAGAGGAGTCTGTTATTGGAACTTAGGTAAGAAAGAAACTGACAGAAGAATCTGCAGGATTTCTGTAACCATGGAGAGACAGACATCTCCAACCAGCAGATCCCAGGACAGCTGTGAATGTGGCCCAACACACTGTGGATGACACCACCATATCACAATGCCAAAAGGTTGAACGACCTCCCCCAAGCCCACCCTGAGCCTTCTAGCTTTTTCTGAACTGACAGGATTCTGAAGGGAGCAGGGTAGAGGTCACAGCCAACTGAGGTCACCAGAAAGCCTAGTCACGGGAGAAATGAAGCCCCCAAGCCCCAGGGGTTTGAAAATATTTTCCTTGGCGTTCTACCAAGATGCCTGAACTTGAGATACATGTCACCAGTTGTGTTCAAATCTGTGCTCCTAACAATGCAGCGCTCTGCTCTAACAATGCAACGGCCTCACCCTCCGCGTTTGCCTGGGTTATCTGACATTTTCAGGAAAGAGTGTATCTCTAATATTTAGGAAATCCTTACAACAACAACAGTTGGAAAGAAAAGGCATAAATCACACCGTAGGCTGCCAGGAAAGAAATGGAGAAGGATTTACAAGCTCAGGTCAGCTTCACCAGACTCCTGGGATAGACCAGGGTGGGCCTGGCCAGTTTGGATGGGAGATGAGAAGCAAAAGAGGAAGGTGGGAAGGGAGGGCAGAGACCCACTCCCCTCAACTTTCCCATATCCACTGACCATGACAGCAAAGTGAGACTCGAGGACGTGGTGCGAAATCTTTCAGCATCACAAGGGACCCTGACATAATTTCATGGTGAAGCCTTAAGCTCTTTCTAAGAGAGTCCCTGACGCTACAAATAGCCTAGCATGTATGTAGCCCATGTGCTCATTGTCACTGCTTCCCAGACGGACTTACACCATCAGAAGCATGACAAAGAGGAGGAGGTCCCAGGCAAAGGAGGCAACTCTAATCCTGACAGGATCCACCCATGGCGGCTGGGCCTGCCTCCTTTGTGTGATGACCAGCGGACACATCGTGATCATTCTCACCCAACTGAAGTCATCATCAGGAAGACTCCTCCTTTCAGGACTACTGGCTTCATAGAAGTGTTACCTGAGTCTACAACAGGAACCAGGCACCAGCGTGGAAGGGCAGCTCGATATGCCCTTCTCCCCAGGGGGTTTGGGCCAGCCTTTCTATGGCTGCTACCAGCATGTTACCTGTGAGAGGCCTAGATGAAGCTCCAACTTCAGAGGCCACTTGGGAATCTCAGGGCATAAGCTGTACAGTGTGTGTAGCTCCTTTGAGCAAGGCCATCATCAGAGCCTGATCTGGGAGGCCGTTGAGAGTCCTGTCTGCTTCATAGAAGATGTGCTTTTGAGGACTAAGACAGGGTCACAATGATGACAATCACGGTCATGTTTGCTCAGCGCTGCTCAGTCTTGTGTGGTCTCTGTGACACTATATTCACAAGAAGTCCAAAGGCACCCGCCCTGGGAAAGCAGCTCACCCAGACCGTCACATAAATCCAGGCTGACAGTCGAACGGGTATTTCTGCTACTCTACAGAACTTTGCCAACGCATCCCCTCAGATGTCTGCATCCAAGATTCAGATGCCCCACCCCATGCCTGATATTCCCCCTCGTTTTATAAATTACTAGCCACAGTATTTGGTGGAGCATCTGCCCACAGTGTTCCAAACCTTTATGGCTTCTTGGGGAGCAGGAAAAATAAAGGGGACCTGTTTGTCTTAAACCTCTGCCAAGGGGCAGACACCACGGACTAGGTACCAACTGGCTATCCCTGGCCTGCCACGCAGCACGTGAGCACAGCCAGAGCTGGCAGCCGTGATGACAGGCAATAAGCATGTGTTTCCCGTTGAAGGGTAATCAAAAGACAAGGTCTGATCTAAGAAAAGCCAAGAACAATCCTTGCTAAGGGATAGTACCCATTGGGCTATGTGGATCCAGCGGGACAGAGGGGCTCCCCCACTGGGTGTGGCTCAGTCCTTTACGCTCCTCCAGTAAGGTAGGTCAAGGGTGATACAGGCAGAAAAGAAAGGGTATTCTTTATCAAGACAGGGAAGGAGACCCCCACGGAAGCATGCACTGACCCTTCCCTCCAAGGCTGCACCCACTACTAGCTCCGGGGCCATCAGACAGTCTGGGCTGCCATGTCAGACAAGCCTGGGTACAAAGCAACATAAACAAAAGAACAACCTGGCAGATGTGACAACCCCTCCTTGGGGGGGGGGGGGCGGTTTACCAAGCAAACCAGGTTCATTTGCAGAGCTCTGTCTACTACTGTCCTTTGCACAAAATAATAGGAGCAGAAACCCCTCAGATATTAATTATATAGCACAAAGGTCCGTGCTAGAAAGGGGGCAATATAAACTGCACATGACGGGGCAGGCCTCTGCAATTCACATAGAAACCAGGTTGATGTTTTCCGTCTGCTGTACAGTTGCCGAAGCAACCTCATCTGTTCTCAAAGAGATAAGAGCTTGCTCACACCAGACACTCTCCAGGCAGGCTTTCATCTACCACTACAAGGCCGGCACTTCAGAGCAGTCCAGTCCATTTCCCAGCCTGGCTAAGTGGCATGAAAGATCTTCTAGGGACTAGCACATGTACAACACACACACACACACACACACACACACACACACACACACACACACACACCACGGCTCTAGAGCATGCTTCACTATGAGATACTTGACCTTTCTCTGCCATCCTGGTTGTCCTGCCTTTCCTCCACTGAGCCCCTTGTCTGCGGCAGGGAGCCCATTCCAACCCCCCCAGTGGCTGCCTGAGACTAAGGTAGCACTGAACCTCCACACGCTCTCCTTTTTCATAAGTATACTGTTCCTATGACAAAGCTTAATTCACAAATTATGTATCATATGGGGTGGATAGTTGAGACAAAGGCACGCGTCACCCCCAGAGTGGTACAGGGTGAGATAGTGTGAAATGTCATCGCATTGCTCAGAATGGCACACAATTTAAGACACAAACTGTTTATTCCTGGAATTTTCCATGCAATGTTTTTGAACTACAGCTGACTGTAAATAATTAAAAGTCTAGATTCAGAAGTTTAGGGTGAGGGGACTATGGTGCTGGAGAGTTCTCTAGTACTCTATGCTTGGAGATTTGTTACCCACTTCCAGTGACTGAGCCAAGCAAAACTTTTCTTAAAGAATGTAATAGCTGCTCAGTGGTTCAACTGACTGATCTTGGCTCTGAAGACAAAACCCAGAGACGCGAGCTCAAGAGACAAGGACTAGTGTTGTTCGGCAACTGCAATGATCTCATTGGTACAGACGGTACAGCGGAAGGTGTCGGGGTTCACCGCTTCACACACCTGTCACCCAAAGACCCAGGACAATGTCAGGCTCCAAACAGGAACACAGCCAGGACCACAGCTCATAATTACAGCAGGAAAAGAATTGCCGGAACAGTCCTTTCAGCCACAGCATGAATGGCAATGTTAGTTGTCACGTCATTGTTCAGACAATAATGGACATCTGGATTCAGAGCCTGCTAGGAAGAGATTAAGCTAAAAGAGAATAACATGCCTCAGTGTAGAGCATACATGTGGACAGACGGACGGACACACACACACACACACACACACACACACACACACACGCACTTCGGTAAGAATACATTCTGGAAAACACTGTCCCTTTAACACATGGGAGGATTTCACAGCAATGTTTATCAGTTGTAGTAGAAGACCAAAGAAAAATGAGAGGAGAAAGAGACCCAAAGCTGGATTGCTCAGTCTCTCCTCCTGCTAGGCCTGAGAGGAAGGTGTTAGCTTCCAGGTAAGATGAAAGGTATCTGGCTTATCCGACCTGGATTCAGCCCCGGACTGGACTGTGGTGGTCATTTTGGAAGCTAGCCATTTTCCCATTTAAACCTTATACATCAGAGTTCCTGCAGGGGACAAACGAGGGCAACAGGCAGGAGGAGGGGTGGACCCAAACATTCAATCTTAAAGGCTGGAGCTGGGGGTACGGGGTGGGGGTGGGGGGCTAACTGTTTCGTTTTCACTAACCAATCATTTCCCCTCAAATGTGAAACAGCAACCCAGACACGGGGACCGGCAAGACTAGGATCTTTCACAGAGCATGTGGCCACCGGGAATGAGTCTCCTTTCCTAGAGGGTTCCTTCCTTTTCCCAGCTGTGAATTTGCTCATCTTTTCCACGGGATGTACTCAGTTATACAGAATTTATATACATAAGAAAGGGATGAATGTGGAGGCTAACGGGTACCCAGGAGCTGCTCAGAATTCAGACCTGGGCCACCACTGTTCCAAATCTCCCAAGTGAGCGTGTTGATTTCACCTGCCACCTCTGCTCCTTATTTCTTATCCATACTCACCACTTAGAATTGTAAGATGTTAAAGCTACCAGTGCCTTAGAAATCTAGCTGGCTGGGACTCATGTTCAAGTTGAAGACAAAGTCCCAAAAGGGATCCATGGTCCCAACCACACACCTGGCCAACTAGCAGGACAGCAATGGGAAGCCAGTCTCCTGAGCAGGACTGTAGTTGCTCCTGTTACCCTGGGAAAGGTCCCTGTCTTAGTTACTTTTCTGTGGCCATGACAAAACACCATGGCCAAGGCAACTTATGAAAGAGTTTTGTGTTTCCTGGCTGGACTCTCCAGTGTGGGCACCCCTGCAGGTGGTTCCTAGCTTTGTGACTTTTCTAAGTTCCTGTCCAACAGAAGGCTTGGCATGGAGGACAAAAAAAAAGTCCCGACTACTGTGTTGGACGTCCACCGCCTTTGCTCATGAAGAAAGAAATTGGTAAGAAAAGCACGCGCCCATTTGAAACAGTGAACTTCTCTCCAGAAGGGCTAAGATGGGTGCCAGGGTTATTGAAAACTATGATTGAGCCCTGGAGTCAAGATTCCAAGGAGAAAGTAGACTATTACATGAGCCATTACCCCTCTCCTGGGGGGAGGAGGAGGAGGCCAGAAAAGGCTGCCATGGCTACTCCTAGCTAGAGCTCTCCCACAAAGTGCTGAGAGGCCTACAGCATGTCCTGAATGGGTCACTTTGCACACTCCACAGCTACCACTGCCTGTCTCATCTACAAGGAAACAAGAACCAATGCCCCCTTGCTGCCATCCCTGCCAGCTATTACACCAGAGCCAGACCCGACTTCTTCACACAGAGTATCACGTCTGTCCCTTCCTTGCTGTCCACCTTCTGAGTGGTGAATGTAGAACCCCAAATTCTCATAATGGCTCTTCAGGGATACCCACAGTCCCATGTCACCACTGTTCTCCCTACTCCTTCTAGTCTCCTTGCTAGGATGGGAAATCCAGCTGTATTCTGATGGCCTTCAAGCTTCCAGTGGCTTCCAGCTGGAAGCTGCTGTCCCCAAACAGTCACATGTCTCATTCCCCAACTCCCTTCACGTTTCCACCCGCCTGTGTTGCCCTATCTTCTCACCCCATCGTTCCCTGTGACCTCCCTTAACTGCATGGCTTTTGGTCACAAGCTTGGCTTTAGCAGAGGGAGACGATTCTCTCGTTAGTGTGTCTCTTCATCCTTCCAGAAGGTTTGTAAGCATCATGTGGGCAAGACATAGTCTGTTTGTTTCGGGGTGCAGTGTCTGGCTCAGAGAAGACACTTAGTACATGCTTGCCGGCATGTGTGGAGCCTCTTTCTGTTTTTAAACTAGATTTGCTGGGAAGAAAGTTGCTTCCAGGGGAAACCCAAGGCCAACGGGACCCAAATTTGTTTGTATACACGGCTTTGGGTCTGAATGCACACACCCCCACCTTTCAGAGGTGACAAGCAAGTCTGGGTGTACTGCAGAGGAGGCTGGCAGGGACCTGGGAACACGGAAGCAGCCCTTCACTTTGGGGATGGGGGATGGAAGGGTAGGGGAATCCTGCTGTCAAACCTTGAGAATCATGTAGATTCCTGGGCATCTCCTTAGAGAGGAACCCATTTCCTGGGTCTTCCAGAGACAGCCAGCTTGAAGAGCAACATTCCAGGGGGTGGGAATGGAGAGAAGCGCAGAGGTGAGGCATGGATGAACTTGTAGGAATGCACTTCCTCTTTCCCCTGCAAAACCTCAAACTTGCAATCCAGTCAAAGAGCAGCTTTCTCTTTTCCTAAGTCTCTAGAGCAGTGATTCTCAACCTTGGGGTTGTGACCCCTTCAGAGTTGCTCGATCCTGTCACAGGGGTTGCCTAAGACCATCTGGAAAAACACAAATATTAAGATTACAATTCATAACAGTAGCAAAATTACAGTCATGGAGTAGCAACAAAAATAATTTTAAGGTTGAGGGTCACAACAACATGAGGAACTGTATTAAAGGATTGCAGCATTAGGAAGGTTGAGAGCCACTGCTCTAGAATAAATGCAGCTGGGTTTTTGGCTTAAACTATCAAGACGTTGAGTCATCCAGCTGGCTGATGGCTCATTGTCAACAAAGGGCTGGTTTTTCTAAGTCTTTGAGAGGAAGTAGGCACGGGTGTGCTCTTTCAAGTGGGACTGTAATATCACACTGAAGCAAGCCTGCAATATATTTCAAGTTTTGTTATTTTTTTTTTATTCCATGCCCAGTAATTGTGCTTGAAAGAATCGACTCTAAACAGGATGCTGTAAATCACACAGTTATATGAAAAGATATTCATCTATGTGCTACTTAAAACCAGAAAGAAAGAAAAAAAACCTTGAAAACAACCTAGGTGTCCAAAAATAGAGACCATGACATATGTAAGAATCTTAGCCCAATGCCTGGCCAGATACCACATTTGCATTCTGAATCATTAAAGGACATTTTCACCACCATCTCTACCTGCATTTTCAGAAGATCCCATCAATCTCCCCATCAGTTTCCCCACTAGCCCAGCCTCTGTGTTTGACAATCACACAAGAGCCATGGACCACCATCGGTCCTTTCTCCCCACCCACCCGCTGCAGTCTTTGTGAGTTTTCCCATGAGGGGCAGGGGACAGGAAAAAACCCCTAATTTAACTAGCATTTGTTTTGTTGTTGCTGTCATTTTAGCCTCTGTGGGGTATGTATGTATGTATGTATGTATGTATGTATGTATGTATGTATGCATGTATGCATGCATGTGTTTATTGTGTGTGTGTATGTATGTATGTATGTATGGCCTTAAACTTCTGATCCTCCTGCCTCTACCTCCTTAGTGTGTGGGCTACTATGCCCTATGCCCAGTTTACAAAGAGCTGGGGATCAAACCCAAGGCTTCTTGCACACAAGGGCTCAAACCTGGCATCAAACCCGGGGCTCCTAAGCATAGAGCTGAGCTCATCCTAGCTCATCTACAGTGTTCTGAAAAGATGAACATTAACAGAAGCAACTGCTCGGGCTATTGGGCTGGAAGCCAGATCAGTCTACAGAGGTTCCCCCATGGAGGAGGGGGTGCGAAGGGGTTTTCTGGGAAAGCATGGCCTTCTTCCAGAGCTGTCAATCAAGCACGTCTCAATCTGTGATGGAAAAGACAAGGGACAGTTTCTCCCCTAGGAGGCACAGTGAGCTCAAACATGAAATCAGGGATACAGTCCCTTTAAGGGAAAATACATCCAGTGAAGGAGGAAAAAAAATCAATAGAAAACTAGGATTAGTTAGGGTTCATCCCCCTTTTCATCTACACACACACACACACACACACACACACACACACACACACACACACACACGCACGCAAAGATGCATGCACACACTGCACCCTCTAACATGCCATGCACTGATACACAGATGCACATGCATAAACACATGCACATATGCTACCCATTCCCTTTTCTCATGCCCTTCTTTAATTTAGACTGCCATTCGGTCTTGAGAACTTGGTGACAATAAAATGAACGAGAAGCTCCCTCTGATGATGAGGTAAACATCCCCAAATGAGCAAGGGACCCAGGGTGCACAAATTGCCAGGCTGGGCTTTCAAGAGAGATAAGATGAGCCAGGCGCCTTTAATATTAGCACTGGGGAGGCAAAGATGGGTGAATGTCTGTAAGTGTGAGTCCAGCCTGCTCTATAGAACAAGCTCCAGGCTAGCCAGGGCTACATAATGAGACCCTGTTTCAAAACATAAAAAAAAAAAGGGAGAAAGCAAGAGTGTGCAAGAGGATGACCTTGAAGATGCAAAATGACATGGCCAGAGGGGGACAGGAGACCACACACCCTGACTAGGAGCAAACTGGGGTTCATTAAGCAATGTTTAGTGTCCCCAAGCTGCTCCACGGGCAGCATCCATTCCCTCCCCATCCACAGCCCCACTCATACCCCTTCCTTCCCTGTGCATTCCACTTCCCTAAGTGCTCATAATCTCTTTGAAATAATGCCTTGAGAGCACCGACATGGACATTCCCCAAAGCAGAGATGTCCGTGTCTCTACACCACAACCCTTTACAAGCGAGTCACCGGCACTTGGAGGTAGGTGAGGAGAAAGAGGACATGAGGAGGAAGAGGCCTGTGTTCCTTCGGACTCAGATCATTTCCTTCTGGGTAGGAAGCCTGTGTGAACCCAGACACCAAGGACTGGTTTCTTTGTTAAACCACAGACAGCCCCACCTACCCACCAAGGCTCCGGGAACCAGGGGGCAGGACTTCTCCACACACAAAGCTTCTCTTAGCAAGAAGGAGGAGCCTGGGGGATGCCTTAGCCTGGTTTGGCAATGCTGGAAGTTAGGGGTTTCGGGGAGGCTTTGTGTGACTGTGTGATGAGCAGGCACATTGGAGGCAATACTCTCAGCCCCACATGCTTTAACTGACATTTCTTCTATAGCCCATGGCATTTTAGGCTCACATCCTCAAGGTGGAAGAACTTAGTTAGCAATGAACATGGTGTACAGAAAGTGCCACATGCCAAGGGTGTCAGAGATACCCCGGCAGCCGGTCTGCTGGACACTTAATCAACCAAGGGAAAACGAAAATCTGTTTCCCTTACAAGATAAGTGCTGGAAAGAAACCCCATGTGGCACTATATTTGAGATTAAAAATAAGGTGTTTGACATAGAACCTGGCATGGAGAAAAGAACATACAATTGTCAGGGCTAGGGCGTGGTTCAGTGGTAGAACACCTGCCTAGAATCCAGAGAGCGGCTGGGAAGTATGGCTCAGTGGTAGAGAGCTTGCCCAGAATGCATCATGGAGGCGCTGGGGGCATGGATCTACAATGGAGTACTTGCTCAGCATGCACAAGGCCCAGGGTCCTTTCCCTAGCACTTCAACAAGCAAACAAAAACCCCAGAACCTTCCACTCCATCGTTGAGGCTAGAGTCCTGTTGACTGCTGAAACTCACTCACAGAATCACACAGACATGGGCATGCCTGGGGAAACAGAATAGTTGATTTGTGTACTGAACACTGAGGAGATAGATGCAGGACACGCAGGTGGCTAGCCACCTTCCATCAGTATCACATGTCACCCTGTGTTCAGAGCCATTCCACAACATAGGGGATCACACCGAGAGCACCCAGGTACCCAGTCACAGATACTTGGAAACTAAGATCTGAGGCTGGCTCCACCGTGGTCTGGAATGTACACTCTTCCCCGTACCTCGCACTGCCTCCCGTGAAGGAACCTTCTTGAAGTGTCTTAGAGATTAGCCCTTCCTTTGAGACCTACCTGCTACCCAAAGTAAAACCATCTCCAGCAGATGGCCAGTCACGCTATTGAGTGGCAATGGGCTCAGAGAGTCAACACTCCAGGATTGAGCTGAGATCTAGGAGCCAAAGTTCTGCCCCTACCCTAGACATGGATGAGAACAGAGAAGCCAGCAAAGCTCACTTTCCCAAGGCCATAGAACAGACCAGAAGCAAGACTTAAACCCAGGCAGTCTGGACATAGGAAGCTATGTCTGCAGCTATTGATGAAGGATTATTTTCTCCAGGGCTGAGCTAAAACGGATGGGAGGAGTTGGAAGGGCAGGAAATGGCTCCAGACCCCATCTGGAAGTTGTGAGCTTGTTAACGTTCTTTCTGGAGCTGCTTGAGAGAGAAAGCAGAGTCGGCAGCCCTCATTCAGACCTGAAAGCTTCAAGGTCTCCATTGCATGCCGCTTCCTGATGGCCAGATATTAGTAATTCCCCCCACCCCAGCCCCTGCTGATCTCATCAGAAAACCACTCGCAAAGTGGTCTCCCCAAGTGACTCTTATAGAAATTAAAATCAAGGTGACAGCGTGCTCGCCAGTTGTTCCCTGAAGGAGGAAAAGGACTCAGACTATTTGGCCCACATACATGGCCCATGGTACAGCCCATGGGCCATTGCTGAGGTTTGAGCTCTATTATGTGGCCCCACCTCAAATCTGCAGGACACAGGAAACTGCTTCCTGGAGCAGATGAGGCAGTCTCTCCTGCTCTCTTCCCTTAGTTTTTGTTCGGTGGGGCCTCTGGGAGAAAGTTCTAGATAAAGAAAGCCACTTGCCCAAGGCTACAGACACAGCAAGGTGGGTCACAGGCTTGACTTACAGTGCAGAGAAGGAATTGCCAGGAAACCATAGAAACAGCCATCAGTGAGGCCTGGTGTCTCCAGCACAACACCTGATGGATCCTCCTGCTGTTCTTCCTATGTCATGTCGGCTACCACTGCGGGAAAGCACTCAGGCCTGGCCTGTTTCTGCCAATGATGGTGGCATCTCCTTCATCCTTGGGCAGCCTGGCAGGATCCCAGTTCCTACCCATCTTTATGACTTTATGACCCAGGAGATGGTTGGATGGATGATAGATGGATGATGGATAGATGGACGGATGGATGGATGATGGAAAGATGGATGGATGGATGGATGGATGGATGGATGGATGGATGGATGGATGCAACGTTCTCAAGGGTGAACTCTGTAGATCACAACTGTTTTGTCAAAAAGTTGGAACTTAGTAGGGTGGTGCCTTTTGGTCACCCCCAAAGATGGGCAGAGTTACAGCAGAAAGAGAAATCCCTCTGAGAATCCTGAAACAGAGCTCCGGGTCACTGCAGGAGGCAATCCCTTGAGCTAGGCACAGAGCTTACAGACAGAATGGAGACTGAGAGAGAAGCCTGAGGACCGAGCTGATTGCCAAATGCTTCAGATTCTCCTCAGACCTTTCGCTCTGGCAGAGGCTGGCTGTGTCCGTTGGGAAAAGAATGTTGCCCTCGTGGCAGCAGACAAGGTCTTTTTCGTTATCTGTGTCTTGGGACATGCCCCTCCCATTCTCTGCCCTTCCCTTTCTGCCCCTGTCTATTTCACAACTGTGATAAGCAAAAGCATGGCAGAGTCTTTTTGTAAACCAGGAAGGCGGCAACACCATGGTGTTGTGTTGTGATGACCCACTGGGCACGACAGAGGTGACAGAGGTGACAGAGGGCTATAATATGCCAGTCTTTGAAGTCGGCTTAATCATCTCAAAGTCACACTTTCAAGGCCACACTCTCTCCCCAGAAGCCACAACATGTTTACCCCAAGCCTCTGAGAGAGGACACGCCTGCAGAAGGAAGGGCTGGCTTTCAGAAAATCCACACCTTCGCAAACATTTGACAAGTGGGAGGGGCAGGTGAGAAGATGAGGGGGACCAGAAGAGTTTAAAACATGACGACAAAAAATAAAACAGACATACCACTGCAGCAAGCCTTTCTTGCGTCTTTCTGAACTCTGTTCCCATTTTGGTAGCTACATTCACAAATGTCACATCCTGTGGGCTAATAAAAGCTTTACCCCCACTCTCTGCCAGGCCTGGTGCTTCCTTGGACTTGTGCATCTAGACTCCAGGTGTCCCTGGCTGGTACCCTTCTAGATTCAAAGTAATCTTTTTTTTTTTTTTTTTTTTTTTTTTTTTTCTTTTTTAGCTGAGGATCGAACCCAGGGCCTTGCGCTTGCTAGGCAAGTGCTCTACCACTAAGCTAAATCCCCAATGCTCAGAGGAATCTTTAACAAGCCCCAAGACACTGGGATGGGCCCCATGACACTGTGTCCACCAAGTATGGGAAGAGAAGACTGTTTTGAGATCAAGTCGACCAAAACAGAAGAATGAGCAATCCTGATGGGAAGCCATTGTTACCAAAGGCTGCTACATATTGGCTGAGAACTGAGGCCTGAAAGCTCCCCATGCTGTTTGCACACGAGTAACATCTAGAAACTAGTAGAGCTGAGTACTAGCTGGTTTTGTCAACTTGACACAAACCTAGACATAACTGGAAAAGGGAATCCTAATGGAGAAAATGCCTCCATAGGACGGGCCTACAGGCAAGTCTGTGGGAATGTTGTCTTGGTTAATGATGGACATGAGAGGACCCAGCTTCCTGTGCACAATGCCACCCCTGGGCAGGTAGTCCTGGACTTATATAAGAAAGCAGGCTGAGCAATCCAGTAAGCAACATGCTTCCATGGCCCTGCTTCAGCTCTGCCTTGAGTTCCTATCCTGACTTTCCCTGGATGATGGACTGTTATCTGGAAGTGTAAGCAAAATAAACCCTTTCCTCCCTGAGGGGCTTTTGATCATGGTGTTTGAGCACAGCAATACAAGCCTCAAGCAGATGTCTGCATACCTTGGAGATACAAAGTATTGATGGGAACAAGTGGCTCTTTGCTTTTTAATTGCCTTGCACATGTTGGGCAGGCTCTCTACTTCAGAGCTGCATCCCCAGACCCCTGAGCAGCCATGTTTGAGTTCTGAAAACAGCTTCTTAGAAATCAGAAAGGAAAAGGATGGCTGCTTCACTCTAGTCTCGAGTGGTCATTAGAAGGCCAAGGTCCTTTCTGGACCTCTCAGGCTCACACTGACTATCCCCTGTTCTGGTCCTAGCGACAAGATTTGAACTTCACTCAGCCTGGAGAGACACTAGGCACAGTTCCCTGTGAGGACTGGGGGCTGGGGACGAAGTGAGAAGTGTCGTCAAGGGGGGAGGTGTCCACCTGAGGCCCTGGTGGCCAGCAATGGAAACACAAACTTCACATTTACATTTTTCCTAACAGCTGATCTCGGGCACCAGGGTGAGTACATGCTAGCTGTTCATTTCCACCATCCTTCACACCTAGACTGCTAATGAAGGCTTCGAGCTAAAGTCTTAAGCCGTGAAGCCAGCACACAGCCAGCACTCAGGAATCCCCAGAGGTCACCTGGCCTGTGAGTGGTGGTGGTAGAATACTGAGTTCTCATTTTTAAAGAGAGAGATGGGTGAATTGTGCTGTAGAGGTGCCGTTCATAAAAGTCCATGATTGGAAGTGTAAATGCTTAATGAACCCAAGATATAATGAATGCGGGCCAGGGAGATGGCTCAGTTGGTGAAGGGCTGGCTGTACAAGCAGGAGGCCCTGAGTTCAATCCCCCAGAACCCACACAGCTATGCCAGGCACAGCGGCATGGGTCTTTTCCATCAAGACAAGCTTTCAATAACTCACACAGCCCCAGACTTATTAACAACTCTTAAAAATCGCCTAATACACCTTCTATGAGACATCAGACAGCAGAAAGCTGAAGTGGCCCACCTGTGTGTACAAAGCTAACAGGTAAGTGAGTGGGGACCCAGATCCAGTGCACCAACTCCCACACTGGCCCTTCTTCCCCACACCATCTGTGATGTGCCTCACAGACCCAAATAATTCTTTTCGAAAATAAACGACAACCACAGTACAGGATATTGGCAATCAAGGGAGTCATCTCTCGGGTCACACAGCTTATATACCAGCCCAGCCTGGTGAGTGACCCAGACTTCCTCCCATCTGTACCTTCCCCAGGGTTAAGCAGCTTGTAAAACAACCCAGACACACACACACACACACACACACACACACACACACACACACACACACACGCCCCAGATCCCTGTGTGCTTGCAAAGTCCTCACACTCCCAAAAGGCCTGGCTCAATCTCACAGCCTGTTCCCCAGAACTTCACCTACTATGGTGTCCCCACACCCCTAGACCTAGCTGAGGTCACCAAACTTAAGCACCAGCCCAGTCTGGTGAGTGACCCAGCTGCCTGCCCACCTGACTCTTCCTCACACTCTAAGGCAGTGGTTCCCAACCTTCCTAATGCTGTACCTCTTTAATCCAGTTCCTCATGTGATTGTCACCCCCAACAATAAAACTATTTCATTGCTACTTCATACCTGTCATTTTGCTTCTGTGATGAATTGTAATGTAAACATTTTGGGAGATAGAAGTTTGGTCAAGGGGTTGTGACCCACAGGTTGAGAACTACTGTTCTAAATCCTAGCTGATAGTACTGTTTATGCACCAATACTGCCAGGAATAATTACCTAAACAACAACAACAACAAAAACCTATGAAATCCTAAAACTTGGAAATCAATGGCTGGGGCGGGAAAATGTATTGAGTGAGGAGACCACAGGCCCAGAAAAACAAAGGCTGCGTGTCTCTCTTGTTGTGGGTCCCAGCTCCAAACCTTAGGGTTTGTATAGATAACCGAAGGAACTGCAAAGGCCGAGAAAGCAGAAAGGGTGGACCCTGGGGGCTGAGGCGGACGAAAGAGCTCTGGAAATGGGGAGAGCATGATGCTGGTGCCATGAAGGGGGAAAGGTTAAACTGGGGAGGGGGTTTAAGTGAGAAAGTGGAGAGGGAGAGAAGGGAAGGAGAGATAAATAACACTACGGATGTTTTAAAAAAACGTCGGGAAACATACTATTTTAGAAGCTTACCTAAAATAACATATAAGGGTCTCAATGTGTAGGCCAGGCTGCTATGTAGACCAGGATAATCTTGATCTCAAAAAGATCTGCCTGCCTCGACCACTGAAGTGCTGGAGTTGAAGGTGTACACCATCACACCCAGCTACCCCCTTTATTACTCAAGACAGGCTCCTGCAGTGGCCTGGGACTCACTAAGCTAAGCTGGCTGGCGGGCCAGCGAGCCCCAGAGACCTCCCTGCCTCCATCTCCTCAGGGTTGGAATTACAAGCACACGCTGCTGTGCCTGCCTTTTTTTTTTTTTTTTTTTTTTAAACATTAGTTTGAGGTACGGAGCCCAGGTCCGACTGAACGATCTCCTGGCCCCTGCAAACTGCATATTAAGAATCCAGTTTTTCATTAACTATGAGAAAAGTCCCAAAGTAATAATCCCATACCTCGATACAAATTTGAGCATTCGCGTTTAGCTCCTTGTTCTCGGTATGAAGCATCACCAGCTAAGAACCGCTGATAAAACTCCTCCCTCCAAAGTTCTTCCACTTCCCTTCCTGCCTGCTCCGTGCCTGTGGCAGAGGACACATTCCATTTGAAAGGCAACCCCCCACCCTGCTGCAATATTCAAAACCACTAAGCATGGCCATTCCCCTGGAAACACCCCGACTCTACTCTCTTCACGTGGGTGCAGGAGGAGCTCCCGGCTTCTAGATCATTCATCCCCAGCCTGGCAGGGGTTGCAAGGTGGTTTCTGAACCGTCACACAGCTGGATGGCCGCAAGTCAAAACAATGAGCCACAGGATGGACCTGTCCAGGGGCAGGAACGTGCCCTCACTGCCTGACCTGTCACTGGATCTTAACCCTGGTTACATGGTGTCCTAAGGAGGTGAGTGACTTTGGAATAGAAGAGAAGAGAGGTCAAGACAAAAGACCCACTTCCGCATCAGCCCACGGTGGCACTTCTGCTAATGTAGTATTTCAGGGAAGGGAGAGAAAAAAGTAAAAAGAGTAGCACCCCCCACGCACACACACCTCCCTCTCATCAGCACCCTATCCTGAGTCTCCCCTCATCTTCCTCTCATCAGCACCCTTCCATCCTGAGACCTCCTTAAGGCTCCAGCCCACCACACCACCACGGCTGTTGCTGGAGGGACAGCCACGGGAGGCCACAGCCTGTCCTCACACCCTGCTCTGCCATCGTAGCATTGTCTCTCACACTCTGACCACATCTTCCACTGACGTGCGGCCACTGGGGAGAGACGGCAGACAGCACAGGCGAACAGCACCTCTGCCCCACCCCCACTTCCTCTCCTTGTGTCTGATGATAAAATGCTCCATGGCGAGTGCTGTCGGCCACACACAGCTATGTGTTGGCTAGAAACATTCCACACAGAAGCCCTGTCTGTGTGGATTCTACATCACTGGTCTCCCATTGCTGCAGACAGCAGCCCTGCTGTGTGGCTAGGATGACGGCCCTTGCTTGGGCTGCTTTTCAGGGACTGGAGGCCACAGACAGTGGATGTCCAATAGAGTGAGTGAACAGGATAAAAAGGCCTGGAATCTGTCTTCATACTGGGCCTGCCCCCTTTGCAGACTTAACCACTGAGCTAAAGATACCTACCAACTGCTATGGCAGGAACAGACCATAAACAGAGAAAAGAGTGGTAGTACCTGAGTTTGGGGAGAGCTCTGCCTGTTTGCAGGAAGGGTGGGAGAATGTTCTTCTTTTTAGGAACTCCCTCTCCCACTTACTCCACATCTGGCACAGCTGGACTACAGAGCACAGAGGCTGGTTTGCAAGCTGAGGCTACTCTTTGGAGAAAGATTAAGCTTTCGCCTCCTGTTACCATGTCTCCCGAGTCACTGACTTTATCAACAGCAGCAGAATCGAAGTGAACCCTTTTCTTCTTGCATGAATACCAAGATGAAGTAAGCGAAGCGGCCGTGAAAAGCTCCAGAGTCAAGACGAACAATAGTTACAGACATCATCACAGCTGGCGCAGAGCGCTGAGCAGGATGGGAGTGCAGAAGCTGAGTGCAAGGCATCATGGGAATGCTGATGCTAAGCTCCAGATACTTGGTGCAAAGGGAGAGGAGGGAGAGTCAGGGAGAAAAGCAGGCGTACCGGTCAGATCTTAAGACCACCAGGAAGCAGAGAGGAGATGGGGTAGGGCAGGCATTCCATGAAATAGGACAAAGGAAGCATAGTGCGTTCTCAGAACAGCAGGACAGCACCCAGGAGGCAGCAGAGCAGCCAAGCAAATGTCAGGACGAGATGTGGTGGGAAAGCCTTGGAGGTAGCTCAGGTGTTGGGAGAATGTTTGCCTGGCATATGTGAAGCCATGGGTTCAATCCCCAGCACCACATAGACTTGGTGTGGGGTTCACGCCTGTCATCCCAGCACTTGGCAGGTAGAGGCAGGAGAATCAGAAGTTCAAGCTCATCCTTGGCTACATGGTGAGTTTGAAACCCCAGGGTACAACCCTTTCTCATGGATGTCACTCACTCAGCTGGCACCCAGCTCACCTCAACAGGGCATTTGTTACAGCAGATCACCAGCCATCACACAAGCTCACATAGCCAAAGGGCACAGGCTCAAGCCAACCAGGGCATCTTCAGAGCTGCCTCTCTACACACACACACACACACACACACACACACACACACACACACGATTTCTCTGTGTAGCTCTGACTGTCCTGGCATTTAGACCAGGCTGGCCTCAAACTCAGAGATCCACCTGCCTCTGCCTCCTGAGTGCTGGAATTAAAAGCATGCCCCCACTGTTTGGCCAGAGCTGCTTCTTTCTAGAGCCTTCTTTGTACACCTCTAAGCACACACTGTACTCCATTCAAGACCACCCACCCTTTAGCTCCTCATAAAAAAGGTGCTTTGAGTCTGAAGCTTCCTACAGCTGTTTTTTTTCCCTTTTATCCTAACATTTTTTAAATTTTTATATTGTGTGCATATGTACATGCATGGCTATGTGTGCTAGGCACACATGGAGGTCAGAGGACAGCCAGTAATTCTCACTCATGGCTAAGCCTGACTGCTTGATTCCAAGAGCCACACCCTAGGAGGAGAGAACCATCTGATTCTCTCCTAACCAGAAAACAGACAGGCAGATCCCTAAAGCTTGCTGGCCAGAGAGACAGCCTAGCTGATATGGCAAGCTCTGAGTCCAGTGAGGAAACTCTATCTAAAATAAATAAATAAATAAATAAATAAATAAATAAATAAATAAATAAATAAATAAAATGCAGGCTAATGGGGAAGACATCAGTGTTGACCTCTGGCCTCCTAGGCATACACAGGGATCTGCTGCATATACATGAAGACACATACACCACACATTCACCAATGAGTAAAGGACTCAAATGACCAGGCCTGGTAGCACAGGTCTGTCATCCTAGCTACAAGGATCACAAGTTCAAAGCCTGCCTGAGCTACAGAATGAGTATAAGGCCATCCTGTACAATTTAGTGAGATTTTGCTTCAAAAAGAAAAATAGGGGGCAAGGCGGTAGTGGCACATGCCTTTAATTCCAGCACTGGGGAGGCAGAGGCAGGCAGATCTCTGCAAGTTCAAGGCCAGCCTGGACTACAGAGCTAATTCAGAGCCAAAACTGTCCTAGAAACCCTGTCTCAAAAAAAGAAAGAAAGAAAAAGAGAAAAGAAAAGAAAAATAGGGCTGAGCATATAGATCAGTAGTCAGTACTCAAGTGTCATCCAGTGTATATGAGGTTCAATTCTGGAAACTGAAGATAAGCATCATCTACCGATTTGAAATTTCAGATCTTAAATCTTCATTTACTATTCCTTAGATGCTGCCTTAGTTACTTAGTTACTTTTCTATGGCCATGAACAAAATGCCATGACCAAGGCAACTTATAAAAGAAAGAGTTTAATTTGGGGCTCATGGTTCCAGAGGGTTAGAGTCAATAACCATCATGGTGGGGAGCATGACTGCGGACAGGCATGGTGCTGGAACAGTAGCTAAGAGCTCACATCTTGATCCACAAAGCCCAAGGCAGAGAGAATTAATTGGGAATGGTGTGGGCTTTTGAAACCTCAAAGCCCACTCCCAGTGATACACCTCCTCCACCAAGGCCACACCACCTAATCCTTCCCAAACAGTTCCAACTGGGGACCAAACCTTCAAACATATGAGCCTATGGGGGCCATTCTTATTCAGACCACCACAGACCCCTTTCCATGCCAGGATATGCAGATCTAAATTATGGTTTTCTGACCTTTGTAATATTGTATTAGTGTGACACAGTTCACTTAACCCACTCTACACCAAGACACAGAGGGGATAACTGCTTCAATTATTCAATATCATAACCAATGTTGCAGTCAACAATTGTGCTCATGCAGCTAAGTAAACTCCCAGAAGTCGATGTGCAGTGGTGAAGGGCTGTGTGATTTTCACTTGCCAGCCACCTACTTCATTATTCTGTGGCTTTATTTTCTCCATTTGTAAGGGAGGGAAAGTATTGACCGGCTCTCCAGTTACCCCTATAAATGTCTGGTGAGCCTAAGAAATAGGAGGACGATATTCCTACGGGACACCGTCTCAAAGACGCGTTAGTTCAAAACCCCAACTCAAGAGCCCTGCCTGGGTCAGCTCACACTGATGGCCGGTGGGAAGACGCTAGGCCCATCCGTCTCAGGAGCTAAGGCGTGTCGGATCTGCTTTACTTTTCAAGTTTGTATTCATTTATTGATGAGAGGCATCAAACCCAGTGCCTTCCTCGGGCTAAGCATGCGCTCTACCCCGATCCACATCCCCAGTCCCAGTAGGATCATTTTTTAATACTTAACACAATTCCTGGTAGCGTAGATGGAGAATCAGAGAATAAACAATTGAAAGGCAAAGAAGGACTGGAAAAAGAAACGGCTAAGTGGGTAAAAGGCTTGCTGTGAAACTTAAGGACCTGAGTTCAAATCCCAGAACCTACATAAAAGCCAGAGTGTAATATTGAGGGCCAGCAAGCATGGCATACTAAGTGAGAACAACAAGGAGACACACACAGTTCCACCCCCACCACCGCCACCACCACCTTAAACATGGCGGAAGGCAGGGAAGGACACCTCGGCTGGGTCTGATCTCTGTGCTGTGCTTCACGGAATGTGCACACACACACACACACACACACACACACACACACACACACACACACACGCACACAATCATAAAAACACACATATCATACTCAGAGAGATTAAAGACAAAGGAAGAAAGGAATGAACAAACAAACAAAATGAATGAAGATCGCCCGCCGTTTCATATAGACTGCTGTGTGACTGCAGGCCTGAGACAGCCTGGCAGCAGCTGGTGGCTGTCCTGAGGAGGCCAAGCCCATAGATACTAGAACATTCAGCTCCCTCATTCAACTTCTCTGCAACATCACCACAGGCTTAAAGTCTGTCTGTCTGTCTCAAATAAACCTACATGTCTTCCCTTAGGTAGATATGAGAGACACCCTGTTTGTATTTCAGGAGTTTTATTTGAACTTAAGAGATTCTTAGCTAGTGACGTAGACTGGGCTTTGCCCAGCATTGCCCACAAGCGGGACAGTGGGTGACATGCACTGTCTCTTTTGGTCTTCACAGAACCATCTGCATTAGACAACAGATTCCCTCTCTCCAGTGAGCACTGAGCTGTGACATATCATTGTCTAACTTAACCAGGGCTTCTCAAAGCATCTGCCCCACACCCAGAGTTTCCTATAGTCCTTGCTGCAAGATGCAGACTGGGCAGCCATCGGTGCAGGAGTTCCCAGGGTAATTCTTAGGTTAATCAGTGTTGGGGGAGAGGGGCAACCAGAAAAGGCCTCCAGTGCCAGACTGGCTCAGAAAGTGTCCCCCAAACAGAAAACAAAACAAAACAAAAACAAACATGGCTGGGTTCCACCCAAACAGTAGAGCAACAAAATGATGAAGCCAAAGAAAAAGAAACACAGCTCAAGCACCACACAGCTGTCCTCATCTGTATGGTAGGAATTGGACACTGAGAAAAGATGCATGGTGGCTTACCCTAAGAACTGCCAACAACCAAACACCAACCAATGAGAGCTGCCTTCATTTATGTTGTGGGAATTACTTCTGGAAAATCAATGCAAAGTGGCTCTTCTAACCAAATCAACGTGGACTCTTCCAAACTGGACAACTCCCTGATCTGCCCACTGCCATATGCCCAAGGCTTTCCTGAAGTGTACCTACTAAATGAGCTTATTTTCTTTCTACTGTGGTCTTAAGGGTGAATTTTTTTCACCAACCCTCTAGAATCCCTCAGTCTGAATAAACTCCAGCTCACCTAACATTTGCAAGGCCCTGGGTTCCATCCCCAACATCTCAAGGAAAGACTGAGACCAAGGACCAAGCCTGTGTGGGCAGTACTAAGTAAGAGCCAGTCCACAGGACCAAGCCTGTGTGGGCAGTCCTGTTTGCACCCAGGTCTCTCTAGTCCCAATTCAAGACCATCACTGCTTGCTGGATATTGCCCTCCAAGCAGAAATGAAAAACTCTGGGTTCTAGAAATTGATTAAAAATTGTTCCAAGGAAGGTAAGACCAACTCCACCACCCCAGGTTACCCGACACTCCTGTGTAGTTAAAGTTCATACCACAATTACCATAAGTCCTTTATTTTTAGAGCACCCTCCTCCTGGATGATTCTAGATGATTCTGGATCATCACAACCATGTTCCGTGGCTACCTACAGACCTCTCTGACCATCTCTCCTCGTCTCCAGAAGACCATGAGTTCAGACTCCTTCTTCTCCAGGGCTGGCTTGGTCTTCTGGAAGCAATTGTGCTAACAAATGTTTTCAGAAGTCAAAATCAGAAATGTTTCCTATTAAATCAGAGAACAATTTTCAATGTAAACAGTGCTGGGTTTTTATCCAAGCATCGCTGCTTCGTTTCAAGACATGCAGAGCCCTTGAAACACTTCAGAACAGATGCTCCTGCTGATATCTTTTACCCAGATCACCCTGGTATGTGTCTGTCGTGCACTGGACTCCAGCCTTCCGAGCCTCCCTCCAGACAGGCAGGAACCCTGGCAATTACTGAGGGGCAGAGGTAAAAAAGAAGAGCTGGGCCTGTTACAGCTCAGCCACTGAACATAACCCAATCATACCTGCTTGGGCCGATTTCATGGTACCACTAGAATTTCCTGCTAAGACTTCTGAACACCTCCCTCCATAGGCTGGCCTAGTGGCTACTCCACAGTAGGAGCCTCCTTTCTGTCTGGACCCTGAGATACATCCCTGCCTTTAGCTCCAAAGCTCTACAAGGCCCACTATGACGTCAGCTCCTCATCCTCTGCAGCCATGCTACCCTGCGGACCTAGAGGTCTGGACTTTCCTTGTTTCTGAGCTGGTAAGATTTGGGATGAAAATGTCCTGTGGAAGCAAGAAATCTGATATTCTTGCAAATGACAGATCTCATTCAAATGACATGAAGCAAACATTACTGACCTGTTCCAAGATAAACATCTATTCCATAGAAAAGAAGAAAATATCTGAGTTTAGAGTTCTTTGTCATTTCATGCTTTATATATAAAAATACATTATTTTTTGAAAACTACTAAGAGTTCTACACACACACACACACACACACACACACACACACACACAGAGGGGGGAGGGGGGAAGAGAGCAGTGAGGGAGAGTATAGTACATGTATTCCACAATGCATGCATATTTCAAAGCAATGCAGTGTGGCCCAGCAACCCCCATTTCTAGTTACATGCAAAAGAATCTCAGCTGTCAGGCTGAAGAGACATCTGCACCTTGCATTTCATTTCATTTCAGCCATAGAGCACACTTTCTTGCTTTTTTTTTTTTTTTTTTTGAGAGGAGGGTTGGTTTGTTGTGGTGGTGGTGGTTGTGGGTATTTCATGTGTTTTGGTTGGTTGGTTTGGTTTGAGGTTTTGGGAGCTTTTGTTTTTGTTTGTTTGTTTTTTGTAGTTCTGGCTGTCCTGGAACTCACTATGTAGATGAGGCTAGTCTTGGACTCACAGGGGTCCACGTGCCTCTGCCTCCCATGTGCTGGGATTAAAGGCATGAGTCACTATACCTGGCCATATAGCCTTTTAAAAGGACATTTTGGTGGGACTGGAGATTGCTCAGCAGTTAAGAGGACCTAATGCTCTTGTAGAGGACCCAAGTTTGGTTCCCAGTATCCACAATGTTCCTAGTATCCAGTTCACAATCACCTTTAACTCTAGCTCCAGGAGACCAGATACTCTCTATAGGCACCTGCATACATACACACACACACACACACACACACACACACACACACACACACACCCCTTGGTTATAATACAAATATCAATCCTATGACAGCACTGATGTCAGTAACAGGGCGACATGGGGACACCTGCATCCATGAGCTGAGACTAAACATAGTAAAAGCAATAAGCTTAGTAGCTGCTGGCACTGGTGAGTAAGAGAGGGTAGCGGCTAGCATTCCAGTGTCCCTGGCTGGCAGCCTTCCAATCTTACAGACACTCAGCAGATCCTGTCTTCCTAGGGGGCCAGATGCCCTGATGGACTTCTCCTACTCACAGCTGGGCAAGGAGGAAATAACATGCATCCCAATGAGATCTCAGGCTGCCCTGGCTGTGATCTCCCTCAACTGGAGCAGCAATGCTCTGCCCTTGCACTGTGCTCATAATCTGAAGAGACCAAGATGCTGCCTGATGCATCCCTGTATCCAAATAGCCACAGAATTAAAACAACCTAAGGATGCTGTTGCTGCAGACTTCCCAGAGCCCAGAGCATGTATCTCCTGTCCTTTGGCAACACCTTGACTTCGGTCCTCTCAAAGCCATGGCTCTGGAATGAAGAAAAGACTCTGACAGCTAAGGATCGGGAGCGGGAGTGAGCAGGGTCTGGACTCTTGCTAACAGGCCTGCTTTAAAATAAACAGCACTGTCCTTATTTTTGCAGAATCAAGAGGTTTAGTCTACAACAAGGAATCATCATGCCTCTGGACAACACCCAAGATAGAAGTCTAAGCTTAAAGGGACCAGCAATGTCAGGCCACATGGGGCACAGGTTTGACCATATGTCCAACAGCAGACCATCTGAACCTCTGGAGCGTGACACCACTGTGTGGATCGGACCTCTCAAGGCAGCATCCCTGGAGAGCAGCAGAGCATAGAAGCCATGGTGAGAAGATGTGTGCTGGTCAGGAGGCAGAAGCAGGAAGAACAGGAGTTCAAAGTCATCCTCAACTACACAATGAGTTCAAGGCCAGTGTGTATTACATGAGACCTTTCCTGAAGAGGGGGAGGAAGAGGAAGAGTGCTAGGTGGCAGGAGGAAGGCTGGGTATCTGTTTGTTCAACCAAATAAAGCAGAAAATTATGTGGACAAGGGCACAGGACAGACAAAGGAAGAAGGAATCAAAGCCACCATGCTGGAGCTGGCACACACACTATTGTCCACTTTGCTGATGAGCCCAGCCGTGTTCCTGGCCCAATCTGGCCAAGAACCAGAGACTAATGATGTCACAGCCTGAAGACTCCAGTCTAGCAGAGGCAGACCTTTCAAAGACTTGAAGCATTAGATGGAATCAATTTCAAATTATATTCAAAATGCTCAAACATAGGCCAAAGTGCAGTGGCACACACTTTTAATTCCAGCACTCAGGAGGCAAAGGTGGGTAGATCTCTGTGAGTTCCAGATCAGTCTGAACTACATAGAAAGTTTCAGACCAGCCAGAACTACATAGCAAGACCCTGTCCCTAGGATGGATAATAGATAGATAGATAGATAGATAGATAGATAGATAGATAGATAGATAGATAGATAGATAGATAGACAGACAAGTAAATAAATAAGCTCAAACACATGTCTGTATGCTGTGGCTTCCAAAACTGTGCCCTAGAACCAGCCTGTTGGTTCCATGCTGACTGACCCTGCAGGACCAGAACAAAGCAAACACAGAAGCAAAGTGTCAGTTTGGGGTCAGGTGGGAAGCTGGCTGGATCACACAGTGGAATGTAGCTTGGGTCGGGTGGGAAGCTGGCTGGATCACACAGTGAAGTATTAGCTTGGAGTCAGGTGGGAAGCTGACTAGATCACACAGTAAAATGTTAACTTGGGGTCAAGTGGGAAGCTGGCTGGATCACACAGTCAAGTTTTAGCTTGGAGTCAGGTGGGAAGCTGGCTGGATCACACAGTCAAGTGTTAGCTTGGGGTCAGGTGGGAAGCTGGCTGGCTCACACAGTCAAGTGTTAGCTTGGGGTCAGGTGAGAAGCTGGCTGGATCACACAGTGGAATGTTAGCTTGGGGTCAGGTGGGAAGCTGGCTGGATCACACAGTGAAGTGTTAGCTTGGGGTCAGGTGGGAAGCTGGCTGGCTCACACAGTGGTCCTGGGCTTTAAGCTGGAAGCAGATGCAGTGCAGGAGGACAGACCTTCTGAGAAAGCCACTCAGCCCAGAAGAGCCTGGGGTGCAGGTACCGACTGCCAGACCAGGCCAGGAAGTGGGGAGAACAGTAGCCAAGAATCACACCAGGCTGCTATGGACACCTATGAGTCTCACAGTGACCTTCACGTGAGCATGCATGTATGCACAGTCATGTGGGTACATATATGTATAAAGGTGTGCGTGCATGTGTATGTACATGCACATAGAGGACAGGGGACCAGCTTAGGTGACATTCCTTGGGCAGTGTTCATCTTTGCTTTTGAGACAAGACTCTCACTGGCCTGGATCTTACTCAGTGGGCTGGGCTAGCTGGTCAACCAGGCCCAGAGATCCACCTGTTTGTGCTTTCCTAGCATTGGGTATCACAAGCGTGTGTGTCTCCATGCCTAGCTCTTCATGGGTTCTGGGGATCAAACACAGGTCCTCATGCTTCTTCGGCAAGCACTTTACAACTGAGCCATCTCCCCAGCCCATCGTGGTGACCTACTTAGACAGAGCTATCTGTCAGACACACCCCTGCCATGGGCCATCGAATCATATGTACTCCACAAATACACATGTATGTGGGTGGAAGAGAAGCCCTGGGTGTAAGTCGCTCTTGGTCTAACCCAAACACCTTACAGCATTAATCCTCCAGGGGGCTCGTGGCTTCAGGGGATTTCCATCCATCATGGTAGGGAGAACATGGCAGAGAGGCTGGGTCTGTGGCATCGTGTGTATGTAGCATAGCAGAGTACCTAATGGTAGCTGTTCAGATCATAACTAACCAGGAGGCAGAGACCATGCCAGAACCAAGTGCAAGGGTATGACCTTCAGAGGCATACCCCTAGTGACCAGCTTCTGGCCATCCAGATCCCGCCCCCCAACTCTCACAGCCTCCTAAGATAGTGCCGCCAGCTGGGGGAACAAGCATTCCAAACATGAGCCTGTTGGGGGCATTTCAGATTCAAGCCAGAACAAGGAAATGGGGTCCTAAGAGACAGGAGAAGTCTGACATGATGTCACGTGTCTGTCTTGCCAATCTGGGTAAGGGATTTCAGAAACCCCAAGTGCATGCCAAGCCTTTCATTTCACCACTGGCCACCGACACATCCCCTATCCTCACCTTCTCCGCCCACATTCTGGCTGCTCACGGCTGAAGAAACTTCCAGAATTCTGGAGCCATCCAGCTTTAAGTGGTAAAGAGAGTGGCAAACATTTGCTCATCCAAGAGGAAGAGTTTGGGAACCTGTGTGCCTCAACTTTAAGCCTAGATGCTAACATAAGCCGTTCACTGGTTTTTCCACCATTACCAAAGGTCAGAGAAGATTCAAGGTGAAAGATGTGTTAGTTGGCAAGGGCTGCTGGGACAAAGTACTATAGTCTCACAGTGTTAGAGCCTGGAGATTCTAGAAGTGCGGGCCCACCTGATTCCTCCTGAGAGATCTGAAAGGAAGCCTGCCCCATGTCTCTCTCCAGCTCCTGGAAGGTGTTTCATTTTTTTATTTTTTTCCTGTGGAATTGAATCCAGGATTCAATTGGGCATGCTGGGCAAACACTTTACCACTAAGCCACACCCCCAAGCCCAAACCAACCTTCTTAGTGTTCACACATGAGATCACGTGGCACATGTCTTTCTGTGCCTGGCTTATTTCATTGGCCCTACTGCTGTGCATGCTGTTCCTGTCGCCACACATGACAGGCACTGATTCTGTGTGGCTGACTGCATTCTAACCAGTGTATGTGACTTCTCCAGGCAAAGTCCCTAGGAAGCAATGGAATAGGTGACGGGCCAGGGGCGTGCGACAGCATACATTTGAGACCACGTCACAAGCTAAGTACTACCCCATGACGGCCGCAGAAAAGGTCAGTGGAGGAGGGGTCAGCTAGCTGAAGAAGCACAGAGGACCTGAGACAAGGGGGTGGGTGAGTTCCCTCTTGAGGAGGGAGATACAGAAACACGTGTCCGTATAGCTTATCTGAACGTGGTTTCTGCAGTTTCAGTATTCATGGCTAACCGCAGTCCAAAGATATTACATGGAAAATTCCAGAAATAAACAATTTGTGTGCATTTTGAATTGTGTGCTGTGATGAAACCTCGCACCATCCCACTCCATCCCACCCAGGATGTGAGTCATGCCTTTGTCCAGCATATCCACTCAGTCTGTACCACCTGCACCTGTTAGTCACTTGTAGGAAAGGGTGCCTCAAGTCCCCACCCCCTCACTGTGTTTCTCTTACTGGTCTTCCACCAAATAAGGATATTGAGAGCAATTCTAAAAAGGAAATGGAAGTTTCCAAATGCCATAGCAACATGCAGCCTTCCTCACAGATGCCAAGAGGGGCAGTCTCTGCTGCCTCCCTGTATGTTTCTCATAATGGCGTTGACTGTGACGTTCAACACTTCCTCAGAGCACTTATAGGTAAAGTCGGCGACTTCTGCTACTCAACTGTCCTGGAATGTACAAATTCTCGGTGCAACCTTGGAAGGTGAGGCGTCTACCTGGGGTTGGGGCTGAGAGCCTGGCTGTCCCTCTGATAGGCTCTGTGGGTAAAGCTGACAGCCAGCCCCGCCTGTGGAGACAGAGCCCAAGGCTCTCTCCAGCAGGGCTAATTTTAAATGCTGGAATACAAAGCCGGCTGGAATGACTCCTTCTGACCTTGGAGTCAGACATGAGGGCAACCTGGGACAACTTGGACCAACTGTAAGCAAAAGAGGGATTGCCTGAAGAATCAAGCAGACATTCCTCAGCTTACAGCATGCTTATGTCCCACCCCGTAACATCATTGTAAACTGAAAATATCCTAAGGTGAAGCGTGAACCATTTAATGTGCCTAGTGTGGAACATTCCAGCTTAGACACTCGGAAGATGATTGTATAGTGTCATGACCGTGGGGTTGGCCAAAAGCTTTGTTTGCTAGCACCACTCAGCATCACAGGAGAGCCCTGGGGTGTTTATCACTGCCTGGGAAAGACCCCAAACCAAAATTCTAAGCATGCTTCTTACTAAATGTATACTGCTTTCCCACCATAGTAAAGTTAAAAAAAAAAAAAATCCATTAGGCAGAGCCATTAAGTCGGGCCGTCTGTCTGTTGTACTGAGACTTGGTTTCTTGTGGTCCACAGAAGATAAAGCAGCCGAATATGAGAGCTTGGATGGTTCTCGGCGGTTCTTGTCACACTGGGCACAAAGCTTACCCTTCCCCCACAGCACTCTCATGGTGCCTAGAGGATTGAGGAGCAGGTATGTGATTTAGTCGAAAGTCATGGCCGCTGCCTTAAGTTTGCTTAATGGAGACATCACACTTGTTCCCACCTGGTCTTCCAGCAATAATACTTCCCAGCTTACATAAACCTGGCTCTGGAGCATGTACAGCCATTGAGCTGCTAAATAATCCTGGTGTGACTCAAAAGCCACCACCCAGAGTGAAGCAGAAAAAATACCACCACCACCACCACCACCACCACCCAATACTGTTCCAGACACATCCCTCCATGGTCTAGAATGTCCAGCTGGGCCATGATCTCCTTACTGATTTTTCCCAGGCGTTTCCCCATCCGGTTGTGAGGAGTGCTGGGGATTGAACCCCAGCTTCACGCATTTTCAGCCAAGACCAACTGAGCTGCATCTCCAGCCACACGATCACACTCTTTAGCAAAGCTGAAGCTCCTATTAGAACAGGCAGTGACCACAAACCCACTCCCAACACTCACACAGGGTGGCTTTGCTCTCCCAGCACCTGGATGTGACTGGGAGTGTGAAGGGCTGTCAACCTGGCATGCCTGTCACAAATCCAACTCTTATCGGAGACTTGGTTCCTGGGGTTGTTATTGTGTGTCTGCTCTGCTTGTACCATCCCTGGATTCCAGACTCCCAGGTGGAAAGTGAGTGGCCTGCAGACCGTTTGCAGACATAGGCATGGGGAGCTCTGGTTATTGTTTAGCAAAGGGAACTGTACGCCAGTATCTGGGTCTCACACCTACAAGCAGGCCCTCCAGAGCACAGTGTCTTAGGCCTCATGATGAACCAAGTGGGTGAAGCCAAAACCCCAGGCCTTGTCTTGACATTAGGGGGGTTCACATCTGTGGCTGGTCCAATTCAATCCGATGCTGTGATGTTCCTGCTTGGGACCACCTTTGGTAATCCTGGCCAGATTGTTAATAGACATTAAAGTCTCTCAGAACCAGAGGGCCCTGAAAGGAGATCAGGGTCATTCCCCCTGGGAATGCAAAGGAGGAACAAATCCAAGTAAGTCTGACATTGAAAATCTTTCTCCTTTGCCGATGCTTACAGCCCTCGACGTGGAAAGGGCTGTGTGTGTGTTAGTATGTGTGTGCTGTATCCACATGTAAACACACATATGTGCATGTGGAGGCCAGAAGTTGACTTCAAGTGTCTTCTATCACTCTCTACCTTCTTTGCTGAGATGGGGTCACTTACTGACCATGAAGCTCACTGTTTTGACTGGACTGGCTAACCAGTACATCCCAGGGATCCTCCTGTCTCTACCACCATCTCAATCCTTACCCCAAGTGCTGGAACCACAGATGCATGTTGCCAAGCCCGACTTGACATGGGTACCTGGGATCTGAACACGGGCTCTAACGCTGGAGTGGCAAGCATCCCCCAACCTTGGCAGGGATTTTGATGCTGTCTAGGCCCTAATCCCTGGCCCTCAGCATGACCCAAAGACCCAGGAGGAAGGGAACTGACACATAGTACTGAGGCCTGGTTGAGGCAATCGCCTGGTTGTGCAACTACCTAGGCCTGGTGAGGTCAGGGAGAGGGGCTGGGAGGTCAGCTGTAAGGAACAAGAGGCCGAAAAGAACAGAGGCTGTGGCAAGGTCAGTCCATCCTGAAACACTCAGAGCCTCAGGAGGTGGCTTGGGACTTGATGCGAGAAGACCTCCTATATGCTTAAGGGGTGAAGACCATCGAAGGTCAAACTTGCTTGTCTTGGACCTAGCTGCACAGTCTTCACTGCTGTGGTAGTTTGAATGTATTTGGCCGCCATAAGGAGCAGTACCCTTAGGAGGTATGGCCTTGTTGAAGTGGGTGTGGTCTTGTTGGAGGAAGTGTGTCACCATGGGGGCGGGCTTCAAGGTTTTCTATGCTTAGGATACTGCCCAGTGTCTCCGTCGACTTCCTGTTGCCTGCAAGCTGTAGGACTCTCAGCTATTTCTCCAGCACCGTGTCTGCCTGCCTGCCACCATGCTCCCCACTGTGATGATAATGGACTGAACCTCTGACGCTGTAAGTCAGCCACCCTAACTAAATGTTTTCTTTATAAGAGTTGCTGTGAGCCGGGCGGTGGTGGCGCACGCCTGTAATCCCAGTACTTGGGAGGCAGAGGCAGGCAGATCTCTGTGAGTTCGAGGCCAGCCTGGGCTACCAAGTGAGTTCCAGGAAAGGCGCAAAGCTACACAGAGAAACCCTGTCTCGAAAAACCAAAAAAAAAAAAAAAAAAAAGAGTTGCCGTGGTCACGGTGTCTCGTCACAGCAATAAGAACTAAGTCAACTGCCATTTCAGGGGACAATGATGCAAGGCCAACAATGGAACCAAAGGCGTCAGACTGAGCAGTGAGAACCAAGGGCAGGAATAGTCACTCCAAAGGTACTGGACACAGGCTAGCCTGTTACATCCACCCCTGGAGGGCGGGACTTCCTGTGCTGCAGGAGGTCCATGTTGTATGTTCCGTCCACTAGACCATACCCAGAACCTCCATTTTCATCCGCTTAAAGAGAAACAGACATGTATCACCCCAGTATCACTGCAGAGAACTTCCCGAACATTCTGTGTCATGTGGGAAACAGTGGAACAATACACTGCCTCCTGTTGGAGTTCACCTCCAGTACTGTGAGCATGTGTTTGCTTCAAAACTACCAAAGGAAAACCACTCCATTTCCGGGTGACTTTCTGTTCCGTTTTTAAAATGTAGGTTGAGGAGAAGGGACTGTATTGCTCTCCATGAGGTTGTTTCGAAGACTGCCTTGATTGATCCAGAGCCATGGGGTGCAAACCACCTCTCCCCTTCTGTCACTGCCTCGAATTATGTCTGCTTCACTCAGCTACTCGGATCTCAAACCCAAAGACTCAGCATTGACCAAAGTGGCTTGTGCACAGCAAAGCTGGAATAAATGTTTTTTAGATGGATGGAGCAAGCTACACAGTGATTTTTTTAATATCCAAAATACAATGGGTCCTTGCAGACTCCCTACAGGGACAATTATTGAATCATTTGAAGACATCTAGATCTAGACATATAGGCAGCAGTATTCTAACTTCTTAAGGTTTCCTCAGTAACAGTATGTTTCCATAACTTCCAGCAGACAAGCAGACTCGCAGGTATGGAAATAACAACAGAAGCCAGGCACTGTGGTGAATGCTGCAATCCTGCACTTGGGAGACTGAAGCAGGAGGACCATGAGTTCAAGGCCAACCTAAGTGCCATGGTGAGACCCTATAACAGGGGTTCTCAATCTGTGGGTCTTGACCCCTAGGGGCAAACAAACTTTCCACAGAGGTCACCTAAGACCATCAGAAAACACAGATATTTACATTATGATTCCTCACAGTAGCGAAATTACAGTTATGAAGTAGCAACAAAATGAATCTTATGGTTGGGGGTGACTACAACGTAAGGAGCTGTATTAAAGGGCCGCAGCATTAGGAAGGTTGAGAAGCACTGCCCTGTACCAAAGAGTAAAAATAAGGTAGCAACAGGAGCTCCTTAGGTTTAGGTAAGAGCTATACTAAGCCAAATGTTCAAGAATAATCACACACACACACACACACACACACACACACACACACACACACACACCACATGTATACACACACGTACAAGCATGCACGCATGCACACTTCTCTGAAGCTATAAATCACTTTCTTTTTAATCTGCCCATTTGTTGAAATGGAAGCATGGCAGACACACTGCACAGAGACAGTCTGGCGTTGGTGGCCATACATCCCTGGCCATCAGACCCTACAACCTACATTCCCCTGGCCTTCTCACATAAGGAGAGCACAAAACAAAGCTCTATCTGTCCTCACGATGGGCTGGACTGTGCCTCTCCAAGAGCTACTGATGCCCTAGCTGCTTACATGTGAAGGCTACTGTATTTGAAAATTGAGTTGTCCCAGCCAGAACGGCTGATGTCACAATAGCAAATGGCTGCAAATGGTGGTGAGGCTACTGGAAAAGAGAAACCATATCCAGTAAGGTCAGGGTTAGACTGGTCTAGTCATTATGGAAATCAGTACAGGGTTCCTCAAGAACTCAGAACAGAACTACTGCATGGCCCAGCCACTCTACTCCTGGGTATACACCCAGAGGACTCCAAGTCAACCCACCACAGAGATACTTGGGTATACACGTTTATTGCTGTTCTAGTCACAATAAATAAGACATGGATCAAACAGTCTTGTTTACTAATAAACCAGCCTGATCAAACAGACGGATGCATAAAGAAAATGTAACACACACACACACACACACACACACACACAATTAATTTAAGACATCTACAATGAAAAATGAAATCATGACACTTGCAGGCAAATGGATAGCACTAAAAATCATATGTTAAGCAACTTAAGCCAGACTCAGACAAATACTGCATGTTTTCTCACACATGCAGACCCTAGATTTTTTTTTTAATGTGTGTGTGTGCACATGCATACATATGGGAAAGGTCATGAAACTAGAAAGGCGCCGGGCAGTGGTGGCGCATGCCTTTAATCCCAGCACTCGGGAGGCAGAGACAGGCGGATCTCTGTGAGTTCGAGGCCAACCTGAGCTACAGAGCGAGATCCAGGAAAGACACAAAGCTACACAGAGAAACCCCGTCTCGAAAAACAAAAACAAACAAACAAACAAAAAATGAAACCAGAACGGGGACCATGACGTAGGAGGGAATGATCCTGGAAACGGGAGTCTAGGGGAAGGAAGGACTGGAACACGTGTGACATGGAAGCAGGAAAGGGGGTCCTGGGGGGCAGGGGACAAGCAGGAGTTAGGCAGGGGAACAGGAAAGTCAGCAAAGACGACAAAAAAGAACAAAGTATAGATAAAAATTCCACAATAAAACCTGCTACTTGGTATGCTCATTTAAAAACCTAACCAAAAAGGAAAACAAAAGGTTGTCACAGGTGAAATTAGCTCAGATTAAGTCTTTAAGGTAGGCCCCATCCAACATGACTGGTGTTCTTATAAAAGGGTGAAATTTAGAGACAGACATACACACAAAGGAAACCACCATTTAGAATTAAAATAGAGGCCAGGCATAGCAGCACATGCCTTTAATCCCAACACTCAGAGGTAGAGGCAGGCGGATCTCTGAGTTAGAACCAGCCTGGTCTACAGAGTGAGTTCCGGACCAGCCAGAGCTACACAGTGAGGCCCTGTCTCAAAAAAAAGAAAGGAAGGAAAGGAAAGGAAAGGAAAGGAAAGGAAAGGAAAGGAAAGGAAAGGAAAGGAAAGGAAAGGAAAAAGGAAAGGAAAGGAAAGGAAAGGAAAGGAAAGGAAAGGAAAGGAAAGGAAAGGAAAGGAAAGGAAAGGAAAGGAAAGGAAAGGAAAGGAAAGGAAAGGAAAGGAAAGGAAAGGAAAGGAAAGGAAAGGAAAGGAAAGGAAAGGAAAGGAAAGAAGGAAGGAAAGGAAAGAAGGCAAATAAAATTAAAAACAGACATGAGGGGATGCTGCTGTTCACCAAGATCCCCCACAGACCCTCTCAGTTTTGGAAAGGATCACCATCAAAGCACCTGGACCTCCCTGGCTTTTGCCTTGCAAATGTGGAATCAATTCCTGTTGGTTGGCACAAGTCAGTCCCTCTATGGTTTGTTTCATCAGCTCTTGGAAAGGATTGCGAGCCTATCAAATGGCTAAAACCTCCAAGAGCAACTCATAATCCCACAGACAGCACATGCAAAGGGTAAACTTGCATCCCTGCCACCCTAAAGAGAGAAGAGATGGGATGCTAACAGGGCCCTCCTCTATCCCCCCACCCCTCCTGCCGCTAATCCCCAGCCTTTCTGTGATACCTCTTTTAAACCAAATCAAACAAAACACTGCTGAGCAGACCTGTGATCTTAGCCAATTTAGGAGGCTGAGCTAGGAGGATTACAATTCAAGGCCAGCCTTGAACTATTTAGTGAGATCCTGTCTTAAAATGAAAACAGTAAAAGAGAAGGTCAGGGATAGGTAGAGCTCAGTGGGAGAGCACATGCAGAGTGTAGGGGGTCCTAGGTTAAATCAATCCCCAGTATCTCACAAATGAAAACAAGAAAAGGAAGAAACAAATCTT